>NC_058131.1:219388756-219591063 GCF_016433145.1 Gracilinanus agilis
TGTGTGTGTGTGTGTGTGTGTGTGTGTGTGTGTGTGTGTGTGTGTGTGTATACATGCATGTTAACCCCTCCTGTCTTCCCCTCCCTCTCATATTCCTACACTATATCAGATTATTCTTGATTTTATGTTTTTATGAGGTTTGCAATTCTCTCTTTTTTTCTTTCTTTCCTTTTTTCTCCTTTCTTTTTTTTTTTCCCAGAAGGACCTTGAATTTCCTAAAGGTGTTAGAAGTTTCCAGTTTAATATTTTTGGCTGATTTTAGAGGTGTCACAGTAATTTCTATTCCATAGATTATCTTCAGCCCTTTAAACTAGGATCTCAGCTAGGAGAATTTGAAGTGTTATTATTTATTCTTGATGAAGAAAAGAAAAACATGAATTAACTTTTTAAAAGATGTAATTATCTAGTCTTCTCATTTCTTTTAGGAGGAAGTAGCTATCTGGCAGGGTTGCAGAGGTATTGATGGGAGGAATTTTTGACTATAGAGTTTTAGATTTTCAAAATGTTCATAAACTTGAAGATCTTGGAAAATATGTCTGTTCCTTCTAACTGAAGTTGCTAATGTCTTTGCTTTCTACTAATATACTCAATTGCTTCTAGTTTTATTCCCCCCAAAAATCTTCCTGTGAGTGACCAATGGTAATAGTATTAGGACATATTCAACTAGGGAAGGATATGGTCATTAGACAATTGCAAACATTCATAAGTATGAGTAATGTTACTTAAAATAGTGTATCAAGTAATTATCTCCCCTAATCTATCAATTTTTTTGGTACCTTTACAGTAGTGGGGTTAGTAATTAGGTAAATATTGTAATGCTTAATCATTTCCCTTCTTTTTAAACATGGTCTTATCAAAAATTACATTCTGCAAGGGGCATGTGGTTATCATAATTGTTTTGTGAGACTGCTAAAAAAATGATTGCATAGATTTCAAAAAGAAACAGGCCTTTACCTTTACTAACTTTAACTGTGTAAACTAAACTTGCCATTCATATTTCCCATTTTAATTTAGAAAAAGGTTAACCTATATTGCATTAGTGGAATGAACTTCTAAACGTCCAATCAACACTGAGTAAATTGGATTTTCTATCATAGCTGTTACTGTCACTTATTTTAATTAAAATTTGCAACTTTTTATTTATGTATAACCTTTACTTTGTTTTGCATTTATAACCTTGAGGCTTGGTTCCATCAGTGCCTAGATTTACTGGGTGAGCAGATGTTCAGCAAAAAAAAAATCCAATTAATTTTATTTTTGTATTGTCCATTCCAGCTTGTGAAAGTCTTGTGTAGATTAGGCTATTTTTCTTACTCAACTGAAAAACCATAAGTATATCTTGGACTTTGTTGGTTCACAAGTTTACAGTGCTGTGATTCTGAATGAGGGGAAGATTACTAACAAGAAGAGTTTAAATTTTTTTCTTTGAATTTTGCCATTTTTATCTTAGTTACCTTGAAATTGAGTGGGAGAAGATAGAAGGAAAGGTACATCATTTTATGATGTGTTTGTTACATATGAATTTACATGACAATTAAAAATCTTGTTTTTGACAATTAAAAAAAATCTTGTGTGTAGCTCTTATTTTACTTTGTAGGAACAATTTTCTTTTGTACCTAATCTTTGTCTTTATACCTTTGTTTTTCTACTTTAATTTCCTATTTCCCTTATTTTCTTTTTTTTAAATAGGAACTAAGATACTTGTACTATGCCACTTTAAGGTTTTGAGCAAATACATTTTTATTATTGGGATTAAATTTTAGAGTAGGAAGGGAATTTAGATATTTAGTTTAATTTCCTCAATTTATAGATCAGAAAACTGAAATCTCAAGAGCTATTGCTTTGTATGGCTTGGCAAAGGACTAGAATTTGTACTGCTGTGATTTTTGCCAGCTTATTTCACTTTTCTGGGCCTCATTTTCCTCCTCTCCATTGAAGGAGTTGTACTATGTGAACTTTAAAGTACTATTCAGCTGTAAGTGTAAGGTCTTCATCTTAATGGCCTACTATTTTGTCCATTCCCTCTGATTACATCTTTTACATTGTTGGTTCTACATGTAATATACTGTGTGCTTAAGATGGGAGTTATGAAATCTCTTTACTATTTTGTTACACACCATTTATAAATGGTATCAAGTTAATCCAAGTCAACAGGATATATAGAATGCCTTTTATTAACAAGGTTCTCTCTGATATACAAAAAGTGGTTCTGGCCTGCAAAGATTTTAAAAAGTGAGTTTGAATTATAATAAATGAACATAACTCAAAAAGTTTTCTAATTATTTCTCTTCTGCTTTAAATAATCTTAACAATATGTGAATGAACCACTTTTGAGCTCTTATGAAATAAGTACACTGTGTTCAGTTATATTTTTCATTTAAAATGTTTAATCTTAAACTTGTTCTCCCCCATTAAGATACGAGCTCATTGAGGATAGGGACTGTTTTTGCCTGTTTTTGTTTATCACTTAGTACAGTGTCTGGTACATAGTAATCAACAACAGCTTATTGACTGGTTTTTCTGGGATCCAAACCTTGGTGATTATAATTATAAAGCATTTAGTTGCATTAAATTTTTTTCACATATTGTCTACATTGTGTATATTATTTTCTAAGTTTTGCTTATTTCACTCTGTATTAGTTTGTTTAAATTTTCTCTTTTCATAAACTGGGCCTTAGTTTTTTCTTATCTGTAAAATAAGAATTTTGGATTAGATAATTTCCAAGGTACTTATTAGCCACAAATCTTTAATTCTATGATGACATCCAGGACCATAATAAAATGTTCCTTCCTGACTTCAGGTCTAGAACTCTATCCACTGTGATACCCAACTGCTAATAGAAAAATTAGTTGTCAGGAGAATTTCTTGCTAGCAAGCTCTATGACATGTAGTGATTTGTGTGTTTACTACTTTATCTGTTTATTTTGATTCAGCTTTCCACTTATAAGGGAGAAGTTTTGGGGAGAAATGGGGGAAGAAGGAAAGAGTTGAGCTGAATATAAAGGAGAAAAAATTTGCATAGGTAATCTGAAGGCTTTGGAATAAGCCTGAGAAGGAGAAACTTGGAGAAATTGAGGAAAATTTGAAAGAGAATGATCTTCAAGTATAGTTTCTATATGTAGCTTCTATTTGAGAAGATTGAAGGCATGAGTTTTTATAGGATTAGGAAATGGGAAAGGGAAAGTAGGTAATCGGAATAGCCAGGTAAAGAAGTGAAGGTAAGTGAATCTAGGGCAAAGTAAATTGGCAGAGTTTGATGAATGGTGAGTGAGAGAAGGTTGGCAAAGAGAGGGGAAGCTGGATGTAACTTTGGAGCTGCTATAGAAATGAAGGAAAGACTATAAATGTCTGGCTTGATGCATGGGGCATAAATAATCACAAATGGATAAAAAATCTCAACAAGTATAAAGATTAGGGTGGATTGTACTGTGACTTCTGTTGCGTTTATAATAGTTTACATTTCTTTTATAGCCAAATAACTACTAAGTTCCAGGTATAGGCTGAGCTGTCTTACTGAAGTGAATGTGAAGGGGCTTGTGAAATGTTTCCTTTTCCCAGTGTTCTTGGAGCAATGAAGTGCTCCTTTAAAACAATAGAAGTGGGACTTTGGTTGAGAGGAAGTTGGAGAGGGGAAGAATTAATACAGAGGAGGAAGAGAAGAAAAGGATAAAGGTACACTTGGAGATTTAAAAATAAACACAACAAAAACAAACCAAACCAAACCAATCTAAGGTTCTTCCTGATAAGGAAAGAGGTGAATACTCTGAGAAGGAACCAGTAGCTTACCCTGTAGGTAAGGACATAGAACCACATGTAGTGAGGGTCAGAGGAAGAAATGAAGAATAATGATGATAGATGATTTCCATTGGGACAGCAATTTGTTGACCAGGTAACAATAATAGTGAGTTATGTTGTTTTTTATGATATATCTCTGAGACATAACAAAGGTCCTTCCAGTACTTATTTCTTTAATTTATTTCTATTTCTTTCTTTAAATATTTCCCAATTATATGTAAATTTTTAAACAATTTTTAAAATTCTGAGTTCAAAAACTCCTTTCCTAATGTGCCCTCTCCCTACCTTGAGAAGGCAAATAACTTAATATTAATTAAATCTGTAAAGTCTTGTAAAACATTTCCTTCTTAGCTATATTGCAAAAGAAAACAGTCAAAAAATCAAAGTAAAAAAAAAATCCCTATGCTTTAGTCAGTATTCAGTGTTCATCAGCCCTCTTGAGGTAGATAGCATTTTTCAGTATTGATTCTTTGGGATTCTCTTGAATCTTTGTCTTTCATAATTGATCATCCTTAGAAGATAGATGTTACTGTGTACAATGATATTCTGATTCTGCTCACTTCACCTGGCATCAGTTCATATATGTCTTCCTAGATTTTTGGAAACCAAGAGTTAAAAAAAAAACAACACTTCAGCCCCAGATTCCTGCCTTCCTTCTAATTTTGTCTACATTAGTTTTGTTTGTACAAAAGCTTTTTAATTTCATGTAATCAAAACTATACATTTTACTTCCTGTGATACTCTCTCTTTCTCTGTTGCTTGGTCATAAATTTTTCTCTTATCCATAGATCTGACAGTTGTATTTTCCCATGCTTCTCTAAATTACTTAAGATGTCACCCTTTATGTTAAGTCATTTACCCATTTTTACTTTTTTTGGGTATACAGTATGGAATGCTGGACCTTTCCTAGTTTCTGCCAGTTGCTTGCAAGTTTTCTCAGCAATTTTTTCCAAATAGTAAGTTCTTACCTCAAAAGCTTGAATCTTTGAATTTATCAAAAACTAGATGACTGTGGTCATTTATTCCTGTGTTTTGCATGCCTACTTTAATCCACTGTTCTAATATTATTTCTTAGACAGTACCAGATCATTTTGATGATTACCACTTTATAATATAGTTTGAAAATCTGGAACTTCCAGGCTGCCTTCTTTCATATTTTTTAATTGATTCTTTTCATATTCTTGACCTTTTGTTCTGCCATATAATTTTGTTGTTTTTTTTTCTAGCTCTATAAAATAATTCTTTGGTGGCTTGATTCTTAAGACATCCAATAAGTAAATAAACTTAGGTATAATTGTCATTTTGTCATATTGGCTTGGCTTAACCATGAGTGATTAAAATTTCTCTAATAGCTTTATTTGTATAAAAAAGCATTTTATAATTATTTTCATATAATCACTGGATTTGTCTTGGTAGACTCCCCAAATATTTTATATTATCTGTAGTTATTTTAAATGCAATTTCTTTTACTATCTCTTGCTGCTGGGTTTTGTTGGTAGTATATAGAAATACTGATGATTTATCTGGGTTTATTTTATATATACTGAAACTTTACCGAAGTTGTTAATTGTTTCAACTAGTTTTTAAGTTGATTTTCTAGGGTTCTTTAAATATGCCATTGTATCATATGCTAAGAATGATATTTTGTTTCTTTATTGTTTCTTTTTATAATTTCAATTTCTTTTTCTTATTGCTATAGCTAGCATTTCTAGAATAATATTGAATAATAGTGCTGATAATAGACATTCCTACTTTACCCCTGATTTTAATGGGAAGACTTCAAGTTTATTTTCATTAAAAATGCTTGCTCTTAGTTATATGTACATAGTACTTATAATTTTAAGAAAAACTCAATTGATTTCTATGTTTCTTAGTGTTTTTAATAGGAATGGGTGTTGTATGTTTTTTCTTAATTTTCTTTTTTTAGTTACTTGTAGAAATAATATTTGACCGTTGTTTTGTGACATGTAAATGGAGATGGAAACAAATGTGGAAGGAGTCATATACAAGGTAGGAGAACTATTGGCAGCAAAAGCTGACTCTCAGGGCAGCTAGGTGCCTCAGTGAATAGAGAGCCAGATCTGGAGATGGGAGGTCCTGGGTTCAAATGTGATCTCAGGCACTGCCTAACTGTGTTACTCTGGGCAAGACTTTTAACCCCAATTGCTTAGCCCTTACTACTCTTCTACCTTGGAACTGATACTTAGTTTTGATTCTAAGACAGAAGTTAAAAAATAAAGCAGATTGTCTTTGAGAGGGTAACAGTATTTGAGTGGGTCGACAGGTACCTATAATGATGAATGAAATATATCCAGAGAATTAAAGAATCAATTCTATCATGTTTCATATCTATCCTTGGGAGAAAGTTAATAAAAGTAAGAAAAAGAAAGTAAGGAAGATGTTCCAAAAAGGAAGAAGCCCAGCAGTAATTATTAGATCTTAGATTCAGGAAATCCCATCCTTTTATTTGTAACTGATACAGAGAGCATCAAATAGTTGGAACACTATTCTTTTTAATAACTCCCATCAAAACCCCAAATCAAAGGATGATGAATGCCTCTCCTTAATTTCTACTCAGGTGGAACAAACTATCCATCTTAGCTGATTCCTTGTCTTATTAGTCTGGTCACCTGATACTCCAAGCTGAACAGAATATATGTAGTAGCAGAGATACACATCCAAAACTGAAAACCTCACAATAAAGATATTGAAAGACCTCTGAAAGAGCCAGTAGCTCAACTGAAGGTCTAATATTTCAAAGGTCCTGATATTAGTCCTCTAATTCAGGAAACAACCCTTTCCCACTTGTCCTAAGTCATCATCAGGACAACTACATCATTTTATACCCTATGCCACTAGAGGCAAGTTCAGATACCCTTATTCCCTCAAATACTAAGTTCTTCACTTCCAACTCCCCTAATATCTTACCAACCAATCTGAAAGGAGACAGGTGGATCAAGACACCAAGGTTAGTGGGGCAAGAGGGGATAGGCAAAGAGATCAAGAGAAACATGTATATACAAATAGTCCAGAAACTGATCTAGAAAGATTGAGATTGAAAATTTTAGGGTAGGAGGAGAGATTTACCCATGACTGAAATAAAACGTAAACAAGTCATAAAACATGAGAGCTTCATGAACTCTAAAAATAGAAGAGAGTTTTGATGACTTTCCAGCCAGTTTTTTCACTTCAGTGGTCACATTTAAAAGGCAATGTCAGTCTTGAGCCACATTGATGGAGTTCCCTATCTCTGACCATGACCTCATTTTAGAATCTGCATTGTGGCTCTAGGACTGCTGGACCTCAATGTTTTTCTGGATCATGTCATGTAAAGTGTTGTATTGGTTCCTTCATTCTGATATGAAACACTGAAGGCTGATATATTCTTTCTTGTCAGTCTCTCAATGTACATCGATAGTTTTCAACATGGGAATATTTGTATGTTTTGAAATCAGTTTGGCTCTTGTAATATCTAGACATATTCTACAAAAGATGTAGCTTCACTCTACATGATCCCTAGTTCTGTAACAAAGTCCTTAGTTCTGCAGCATTCTCCTGGATGAATACACCACAGTTTCTCTTCTCTATTCTGTAAATAAAGACCTCTACCTGTTATTATTAAAATGAATATATATGGATATTAAAAGAATTATTAATATTTTAATTAAGGCCATGTTTGGTAAAATATAAGATGACCACGCACCTGCTAAGATCTAATTCAAATTCCCTGCCATACCTTCTGCCCACCTTGGCTCCCTTGTACCCAAAGAGACCACCCACAATCAAGTCCTCTCATTTAAGCTACTCTTTACATTGGATCATGTCATCATGTAAGACAGGAAACCCATTGAATCATGGGAAATGTAGTTTCCAAGTCCCCTAAACGTCCACAGGAAGTTTGTCATATATCTAAATATTTTAAGGCTCAAATGAACCCTAAGTTTCTACTAACATACCCACATTTTGATCTTATTACATTTCTTGATCAGTAGTTGGATTTTTAGCTGTTACTTTTTCAGTAATGCTCACCAACTGTTGTTTGCTTTTATTATCCCATTAAACATCGCTAAAATCTTGGTGCCCCAGAAGAGCTCTTTGCATTTATCCAAGTTTCTCTTCAGATTGAGGCCATTTGGCCCATCATGGCTCTTGGTGAGGAGGGTTAGATCAGAAACAAGGAAATTCATATCTGAAAGAATCTAGGTTAAATCTTGGTTGTTTAAGATGATCCTCAAAAAACTATCAAGTTCTAACAACTTCTTTGGATAAAAAATTGGCCACCAAGTCTTCTGTATTACATTTGATCTGTTCCTGAAAGAATCAGCTTTGAGTTTCACTTCATGATCCAGCTTCATTCTTTAGACCATGGGCATGCTAGACCACGTACAATCTAATGGTATCTCTGAGGCAGAAGCCAGGAAGATCAAGGAATGTGGCAAATTTTAGTTTCTCTTTGATCTCTGCTGGTCTATCTCCCTAATATCTTGTTTCCTTCTACCACCTAAAAACCCTTCTTTCTCTGCTTACTTGCTTGATTGTCTAGTTTCCTAAATGTCCAATTTTTCAAAAGAAAGACAACTGAGTCTGAAAACCATGGGCTGGTGAACTTGATTTTGATTCCTGGAAAAATCCTTGATCACTATAAAGATGATTAGTAAAAATCTAGAAAAGAAATCATGGTCACAAAGATCTATCCTGTTTTCAATAACAACAGGTTATGCCAGAGTAATCTTATTTCCTTTTTTGACAGTTTTTTTTAACTGATAGGGGAATTCTGTAGACATAGTTTATGTAGATTTTAGCAAAGTATTGAAAAATATGTGAACTAGACAATTGGATGGATTTGGAATTGGTTGAATATTTGGACAAAAAGAGTAGTCATTAATGGTTTAATATCAATTTAATATGTTTGAAGTGGTGGACTACAAGGATCTGGGTTTGGCCCTTTTGTCATTTTAGCATTTTGATAAATGATTTGGATAAGGGCAAAAGTGGCCTCTACAAAATTTTCAGATGCCATAGTTTGAGGGATAGCTAATACACTGACAATCAGGATCCCAAAATATATTTCTTCTCTAGAGTATTGAGCTGAATCTAATAAGATGAAATTCAGTAGGGATAGTTGTAAAATTTTACATTTGGGTTTTTAAAAATCAATCTCACAAGTATAGAGTGGAGGGTGAAAATTTTAGAAGTCTAAAAAAGATATTGGGGTTTTAGTAGAGTCAAGTTAACTATGTCAGCAATGATGTGGCTGCCACAAAAGCCATTATAATCTTGTATTACATTCAGAGAAGTATAGCTTTCAAGAATAAAGAAATTGTAGGCCCTTTTTATTCTACCTTAGTTAGATCACATCTGGAGAATTATGTTTAATTTTAGATGCCACATGTTAAGAATAACACTGATGAGATTGAAAGCATCCAGAGGAGAGTAGCCAACAGTGCAAAGGGTCACATTATAAAGGTTGTTTGAAGGAACAGGGCATATTTAACCTGGAGAAGAGAAAACTTAGATTGGACTTGAAAGTTGTCTTCAAGTATGTGAAAGGCTGTCATGTGGAAGAATAATTAGATTTATTCCATTTAGCCCCAGGAAAATGGATCAGGAACAAATGGTTAGAAGTTATAAAGATACCAAATTGGGCTTAATATCAGAAAAAAAATTTCCTAGTAACAAGAGCTATCCAAAAGTGGAATAAACTGCCTTGGATGTTGGTGGATTCCTTCTCATTGGTGGTATTCACACAGAGGATGGGTGACCACTTGCATAGTATAATTTTTTGTGATTCTTTATGAGCTTGGGTTGGACTAGATGGCCCCTGAGGTCTCTTCCAACTTTAAAGTTCTGTGATTTGAAGTAAAGTGTTTCATTTCACCCTCTTGCTTTTTCTCTTGAATACAAGATTGTAGTGATGTTGCTGTGATTGCTAGTGAGCTTTGTTGGGACAGAGTTGGAGGACAAGTTGCTTGGTTAGTGAGATTCTGAGCAGACTTTGAGATGAGTACTGACTTTTAGGAGGGTCATGCTATAGAGGCAGAAAGATTTAGGAGGAAAATAGTGCCAGGGTGGTTCCAGGTGAACTAAGTTAGTGTTAAGGTTTAGCTTAATTTAGAAGGAGAAAAGTAAAAATGGCTATTTTCTTTTGTTGTTATAGATTCCAGATAGAATTAAGTGGATATTAGACAATGCATGAACAATTATCATAGACTAAAAATGAAATTAAATTCTTTTAGATTACTTAGCATTTTTCAAAATTGTTTTATAAATTAATTTTATTTGGCTTTCGTCTTATATCTTGGACTTATGTTACTCCAGCAAACAAGTGAGTAAGAAAAGAACACTGTAGTCAAATGAACAGAATTTTATTTTCAAAGCATCTTGACTTTATCTCATAAAATCAGTCAATCCACTAACACTGATCAAGTGCCTACTGAATGCCAAGTTACAAGTTAATTGAGTCATATTTGTTTTTGTCTTTGTATGCTTCTTGCATAGCACAATTTCTTGCACTTAGCAGAATTTTAAATGTTTATTGAATGTGCCTATTACAGAAGAATGGAGAAAATGGTAGCAACTTACCTCAAACTTAGCATGAGAAGAATCTGTGATAAGGTAGGTAAAGAACTTAGCAAATATCAACTGATTGAGTTTTACACATATCCATTGTATTAATGGCTATCTTTGAGAGAGGTGAGGTGGAAAAGAGTGATGGGCCAGTGAGTTTGAATCTCTCAACCCTTCCCTCAAAGTGCCACCAACACCTGACAAACTGAGGGGTTTTCCCACTCTCTGCCTTTACACCATTCATGATCCTAAGAGATCATGATCCTTAGAGATGAGGTTATGGTGCAGTGGAAAGAATGCTAGATTTGGAGTCAATCAATTAGTCAACCATTCAATAAAACATTAAGCCCTGACTATATTTTAGGCATTATGCTAGGTACTGGGGATCCAGTGAATGAAATAATTCCAACATACAAGGAGCTTATATGCTAATGGAGCCCACACCAACCATGGATAAATCTAAAGAATAAATATAGACATATACAAAGTAATTAAATGGGAGGTAGATTGGAAGGGAGGGCACTAGCAGCTAGGGAGATCAGGAAAAGTTTCATGTAGAAGATGATGCTTGAGATATGTTTTAAAAGAAGAGAGACCCAGTGAGTCAAAGGAGCTGGTTTGAATGTACCCTTTGCTACTCACTGTCATTTAACATCTTTGGGCTCCATTTTCCTTATTTATAAAATGAGGGGGTTGGATTAGAACATCTCTAAGACCTCTTCCAGCTCTAAATTCTATGGTTCTCTAATTCTAAGTTAGTTTTTAGACTGGCAGAAAGCCAATCCAATAACATGGAAAAGTTGCTGTATAAATATTAGGGAGTGGAGTGAATAGAGGGAATGATAGGGATTAGGAGGTGGGACAGTGAGAGTTTGAAAAAATTAGGAACACATGAAAGATCACAAGCTAAACTTTTTAGATAGGCAGCCCATGTTTTTTGAAGAAAATATCTTCTGTAGAAAGAAATGAGCTGTTAGCTCTCTACATAAAACCTCTAACTACAGCCTCATTGTAATTGTTTGAGCTAGACTTATTGCTATGGATATTTTACTCTGTGAGCTCATATAGAAGTTCCATTATTTAGTAGAGAAGCAGTGGTAGTAGTGAAGAGGGAACTGGATTTAGTGTCAGAAAACATAGGTTTGAGAATTTGGTTATTGGCTTTTTCTGATCTTTTAATGTAAAATGAAAGTAATAATATTTGTACTACTTACCTCACAATTCTGTTTTGAGAAAAAAATGAAATGTACATAAGGTGCTTTGTAAACCATAAAGTCCTATTATTTCATTGTTATTACTGGTGATTTGAAATATTTAAATCTAGATATTTTAATATAATAATTTTTGATATTACAAAGAATCTTCCTGATCCAGGTATCAATCATTGTTTAGATTAGTAGAATTATAAATTATAAAGTCACAGCATTTTGAAGTAGAAATGGATTTTAGATATTGATTTCAACTCCTTTATTTGATAAATTATGAAAGTGAGATTTATCAAGGTTAAACAACTTGTAGTGGGTCATACAAGTAGTCATCATCAAAGATGATATTTTTAAAGTTTCTTGAGGTCATAGATCCTGCCCCTTGTTTCTTTTAACCTTCCCATGGTATCCTATAAGGCAGGAACTGAATATGTGTTGACTGACCTTTCTTTAAGAAGTAGAGCGAATAGAAGGACTAAGCCCACCAGGAATTAGCTTCTTCCTTTCCAGGATGCCATTTTTCTTAGTCACTTATCCTGTAGGATTTTGGCTAATGTGGCTAAATCAAAAGCCTTACGGTTATTCCAGAGCTCTACTCTATTCCTGATTTAATTTTAGGTGCGTTGTGAATCAACTTGGGTTGTTAAGAAAAAGTTTAACCTGCCCCTGGACAATATATTCCTAGAAGTCAGTTCTAGGAAGTCAGACGGTTTACTGGTCAGAGTAGGCCAGTGCTGATTCTTGGAACTTAAATTGAAGTTTTAAGGAATAGGCCTAAAAAATGTACACTTTCTTCACAGGTACATGTACCGCTTAAAGTTCCATTCCATATATTGAGTTGCATGCAACCCACATTTTTCAATATCTATAAATGGGTAAGAAGCAGTAATTTAGTTTCCCAAATAAAACCATCAACATTTGGCAGATGATATTCTCTTCCTTTTTGTACGAGGCTTATAAACTTTTATTGGAAACATGCATGCTATTTAAGTATTTAGAATTTCAGCAAAAAATAGGTAAACATTTTGGAAAATCTTTTTAAAAATGTTGTTTAAATCTAAATTTATTCAATAGTTGACAAATTATATTCAGATAAAAATAATAATATTCCATTTAAAATGTTTCTTTGGAATAAATTTCCCTGGCAGCAGAATCAGCTAAAAATCTTTATGGAAATGCTTGTTTGAAATCTTTTGCTTCTATTTTGAATGGTGAAATTGAAATCACAAAGAGAGCATGTTAGTTTTGAATAAGTAGAGGCATTTTCTAACTGCTTGTCTCATGGGCACTTATGCCATCATGGTAAATTCTTACTAATAGTCTTTGAACTTCTTTCTCTGTCCTTTTCTTCCTGGCCATATTTTGCTGCTTTTAGCGCTTCAGCATGGAAGGGATCTCAAATGTCATTCAGAATGGCTTCCGCCACACCTTTGGGAATTCAGGTGGAGAGAAACAGGTGCTCGGTTATCTTTATTTTCCTTCATTCTCTGCTTGTTGCATCTCTGTGTAAGTCAAGATCTTGAAGCCCTTAGTTTTACTGATTAACTAAGATCATTACTTATATGGAAAAAGTGGAAGTTCAAGCAGATTTCAATACATTTAATTCTGCAGAATTTTTGAGGGAGTCTTTTTTTTAAGGATAGAGTACACCTACACACACAAAATGACCTCACATTTGCTATAGAACAGTAGTTTTCATGCTTAACTTCAAACAATTAGGCATTTAAAAAAAGTTAAGTAGAAAGTGCTGTTCCTTATATGTAAAGAACTACAGATAACATGATATTATGTTTTATCAGAAAAAAATAGCCAAATGTTTTTATTGTTTGATTTGGCTCTTTAGGGAGCTTTTCTACATATATATGTACAGAAAGGTATACATATATGTACACACATTTAGATGGATCTTTTCATCTTTTAATTGTATTAAAAGAAGGCATCATAGCTTAGCTATGTGTAGATCATAGTATGTTCAGTAAACGCTACAACCAGACATTTTCTAAATTAATTCTGATAAGTGAAGGTGGGCAATATATGGACCATCTAGTATCATTAATAAATTTTTAAAAGAATTCAGATTTTTCAACATTGTGTACAGCTTATTGAAATTTCAAAGGACTCTTTTCTAATGCTATCACTTTACATATAGAAACAGATTTTCATTAACAAGATTTTTTAATGTCTAATTTTAAAGAAGGAATTTTACATTTAGCTCTTGATTAATAGTGGTAACTAGAATCTTTAGTTATTCCACATATGGCTCTAGGTTTGATAGAATCAGAGCCAAAGGGCTTTTTTGGGTGATGGTGCTGTATATCTCCTGTATACTATTTGAGAAAGAGTGGGAATTTCCTGTCCTTGAGGGCAGGTAGGAAGTTGCATGCATATGGTTCAGGGTGGGGCTAATTGAGAGAGGTTGTTAACTCTTTACATCTCTCAGGGTGGCTTCTGTTACTCCCAAACTGATTCCACACCCAGAATTGGGATCATGTTTGCCTGAAAGACTGTTTATGCTTGAATAGTTTGTATTTACCAAGACTAGTGGTACTCTAATAGCCACAAGGTTTCCTGCAATGCATTGAAAGAAATAATGGAACAATAAGATGGTGTCCTTTTGTCTTATTTGTGTGTGTGTGTGTGTGTGTGTGTGTGTTTGTGTGTGTGCATGCCTGCATGCATGTTTTACAAAGAAGCACCTTTAGTTGTGCCATTAAGCATTACTATGAGGAAATTCCCAAGGGAAAGAGGGTTTATAGGTCTTTGTGGGGGGAGGGGGTCTTCCTTAAGGAGATGGGATTTGAGTTGTTATTAAATAATTTCTTTCATGTCAGTCAAAAAATTATGAATAGAATTTAGTATACTAATGCTGTAAGAGATACAATGAAATGTATACAATGAAGTAAAGGCACTAAAGTTAAAGTCAGAGAAATTGCATTTGAATCTTCCTTACTACTTTTGTGTGACTGAGCAAGTCATGTAACTCCTTGGGCCTCAGTTCCCTTATCTGTAAAATTAGAGGGTTTGGACTAGATGATCCCTAAAATCCCTTCTAGCTCCAAATTTTTTATTTCAGTGTGTAATGAGTTAAATTGTCAATTTATTAAGTATCAAGTAAAAACTGAAAATGCAACACAAAGATTTTGGTCATCATTGAAGAAACGAAGTGATTATTTTTAGGTTTTGTGGATTTAGATATAGTTAACAAGTGTCTAATTTGCCTAAAAGATGCCTGTCTTATTTACTCCTCTTTAGGTAGGATGTTCTTTCTCTTTTGTGACCTTCACATGTTTTCTACTTATATAATTAAGAAGTAATACCATGTCATTAATATTTAAGAAAATATATTTGTGTAGCTTGCCACAGATGCTGGTATACAGATTTTTAAAGTTGTCATTTTGTTCTTCAAAAAAAATGTAACTGAAATTAAATAAGAAAGACAAAGACTAAAGATAGATAGATAGACAGACAGATAGATAGATAGAGTTAATAAGATGGCACATGTGCAGGTAGGATCAGGGACTTGATCTGAGATATAATTTATATAGGAAACTTTCAGTGGAGAAAACCCCACTTATACAAGTTGGCACATTCTCTGTAACTGGTTTATGCAGATGCCAGTAAACATTTTACTGGATATCTGCAAAGAGAGAGAGCTAACCTTTTCCTTTACAAGTGAACAAATTGGCTTTATATCCACCAGGAAATTTTCAATAACAAGTATAAAATAACTGTACATGAAATCTAATAATAATTTTGTATGAAATAGATTATTTTGGTTAAAAATGAGAAATTGAGTAGTACAGCTTTTATTTTTATTATATAACTGTACATATAGATTAATTTTAGTAATGTATTAATGTTATAAAATAACTAGACTTTTTGCTAACTAAATGGATTTTTGCAACTAAATATAACTAAAGTAAATTTTCACTTTTCACTTGGCAGTACTTGACAACAGTTATTCCTTATGAGAAAAAAAATGGACCACCTTCTGTTGAAGATCTTCAAATATTAACAAAAAGTAAGCATAGAATATTTAAATTTTTTTTAAATTTTTAAATATTTTTCCATGTTTACACAATTCATTTTCTTTTCCTCTCCTCTCTCCTCCACACTCCCAGAGCCGAACAAGTAATTCCACTGGGTTGTACAACTCTTAACACTTGACATCTATTTCCCATATTATTCACGTTTGCTATAGAGTGATCTTTTAAAGCCTAAACCCCAAATCATTTACCCATATATACATGTGATAAGTGATGTCATATGGCACAAGATATTTTAACTGTTAACTTTTTAATTATTTTTGACCCTGCAAATCTTTGCTTCCATTTAGTGATGCTTTTATGTCAGTTGAAAAAAGAATTCCTGAAAGTAATAGATAGAAAACTTCCTCCCTCTGCATTTAATCACTGAAACTGTCCAGCTGTCGAAAGCCATTTGGAGGAACCTAGGTCTTTGCTGCCTGGCAGAGTATACTGTCTATAGTTTTTGATCTATCTGAAAGAGTATACCTAGAAATGAGAGGTCCTGGTTTCAAATGTGACCTTAGATACTTCCTAGCTCTGTGACCCTGAGCAAATTACTTAACCCTTGTTGCCTCGCCCTTCTTCTTACCTAGCCCACTCTTCTGCTTTGGAATTACACATGCATAAATATAAAATAAGAAAGAATATAGCGCAGCTACTTACTGTGGATAGTGCTCAGAGTTTGTCCCTCTTTTCTGGAGAAGAGTTTCTTAAAACACTTGGGAGCGAAGTCTGGTAGTTTTGTTTTGTTTTTTTAACATTTTTAAAAATTTTGTTTTTTACTTAATTACAATTAAAAATAATTTTAACATTCTTTTAAATTTTTTTGACTTTCAAATTCTCTCCCTTTCTCTAATCCCTCTCTCCTCCTTGAGAAGGCAATTTGTTGTAGATTATACATGTTCAGTCAGGTGTAACATATTACCATACCATATTAGCCATGCTATAAAAGAAAACATAGAACAACAACAACAACCACAAGAAAAATAAAGTAAAAAAAGTGTGCTTTGATTTACATTCAGACTCCATCAGTTCTTTCTTTGGAAATGTATAGTATTTTTCATATCAGGCCCTTCAGAATTATCTTGGATCATTGTATTGCTGAGAATAGCTGTTGTTCACAGATGAATAATGTGCAATATTGCCATTATTGTATATGTTGTTCTCCTGGTTCTGCTCACTTCACTTTGTATCAGTTCCCATAATCTTTCTAGGTTTAAAATAATCCTCATCTCATTTCTTATAGGATAGTAGAATTCTATCACAGGTATATACCACAACTTGTTCAGTCATTCCCTAATTGATGGACATCTCTTCTATTTCCAGTCCTTTGCTACCCCCAAAGGAATTACTTTAAATATTACTGTATACAGAGATCCTTTTCCTATTTCTTTGTTCTTTGGGTATAGTTCCAAATTGTATTCCAGAATTATTGGATTAGTTCACAACTCCACCAACAGTACATTAACGTCCTTGTTTTCCTATATCCCAACTAACATTTGTTGTTTCCTTTCTCTGTCATATTAGCCAATCTGATAGTTGTGAGGTGGTACTTTAAAACTGTTTTATTTCCATTTCTCTATTCAATAGTGATTTTAGAGCATTTAAAAAATATGATTATACATAGCTTTGATTTCTTCTGAAAATTGCCTGTTTATATCCTTTGACCATTGGTTGTGGAATGAGTCATATTCTTATAAATTTGACTCAGTTCTCTGTATATTTGAGAAATGAGACCTTTATTAGAAAAATTTGCTCTAAATCTCTCTGTCCCCATTTCCTGCTTTCTTTGTAATCTTGGCTGCATTCATTTTGTTTGTATAAAACCTTTTTTAATCTAATGTAATCAAAATTATTCACTTTACACCTTATAATGCTCTCTGTCTCTTGTTTGGTCATAAGTTCTCCTCCTTTTCATACATATGACAGGTAAAATGTTTCATGCTCCTCTAATTTGCTTATGCTATTACCCTTTATATCTAAATCATGTACCCATTTTAACCATATTATGGGGTATGAGGTGTCGAGTCTATACTTAGTTTTCATCAAACTGCTTTCTAGTCTTCTCAGCAATTTTTGTCACACAGTGAGTTCTTGTCCCAAAAGCTTGGCTCTGGATTTATTAACAATAGATTACTATGTGTTTTGTACCCAATCTATTCCACTGATGCATTATTTCAAAGTTGTTTGGAGGGCAGTTGGGAGAGGTCATGTGAGTTCCTATCTTTACTTCTGCATCTTGGCTCTATATTCTAAGGCTAGTAGTTCTTAAAAGTACTTTTTTCTCCCATGAGAATTCAATATAACCAGAGCTATCTCATAGCTAAAGTGTGCATTGCTTCAAGTTTCTTGTTCTTAGGAAAGATAAAGGATAGCCTCCATAAGATTTGGCAATTAGGTCCATAAATGCTGAAAACTAGTCATGATAGGAATCATTATCTTAGACATATTCTTGAGGGCGATAGAACTGCCATTTTTTCTGTTTAAAGCTTTGTATGGGTGGGGATGTGATACAATAGGTACAGGAATGAACTGTTAGTGGAAGTGTAAATTAGTTCAACTATTTTGGAGAACAATCTGGGACTAAGCCCAAAGTACTATAATATCCTTTGTTGACCCAGCAATACCACTCAAAATTAAAAAAAAAAAAAAGAATTCTTATATATGCACTTTTTTTTTTTAACAAAACAAATGCTATCTGAAGCAAGCTAAGAAAAAAAAAAGCTTTGTTATGTTTGGAAGTTTGTATTGGTTTCTTTTGGCTTTAATATAGAAGGTAACAGGTTATCCAAGGCAGTGAATTCTACTTCCTACTTTTGGACTATACTCAGATATCATGCAATTAGAATGGTGCCATCCTCGTGTAAAGCCACTCAGCTCCCTTTATTGTAAGAAAAATGTGAGGATGATGTATAATGTTTATTCTCTTAGTTTCTAATAAAAATTCCTGAAAACTCAATTGAATAAGCCCTTATCAAACATCTGTTAAGGGTAAGACACTATAGTAGCTGGAGTATAAAAACAAAATGAAAAGTAGTCTTTTTTCTCATGGAGCTTGTTTTACTCCATTGCAGAATAATGATTCCCCCAAATCTTAGAGCACATACAATATTTAATTTGTTTTTGAATCCTCAGTTCCTATTATGATACCAGACACATGAGGAGGAACTAAGAAATGGATATTGATTGATTCATTTATTAGGTATATGTCTAATTCTTTAGGTATCTGAAAACCTAATTTCTTTTAAAAATAATTGTTGCATTCCCAGCTTCCAGAATGCCTTGCAAAGGATACGCTGCAAAAATTTACATACAGAGATGCATCATTGGAAATCTGTGGCCCTGTTCAAATAATATTTTCTCCCCTTCTGCCTTTTGTTTCTTTATTATGTTTTTAAAATTTGGAATTACAGGAAAAACTCACAGGTTGCAAAATGTTATTGTCAGAACAAAGACTCATCTAAACACTCTGTTTACAAAGTATGTCTTTTCCTCCCACCCTAGGTAATCCAAATGGAATATGGTTATGTAATTTAATTATGTTTAAACTTATGATTGATCATGTATTATTTTTTGTCCAATTGAAAGTTGTATGTCTTTTTTTCTTCTTGTACCTATTGCAGTCCTTCATGCAATGAAAGAAGATAGTGACAAAGTTCCAAGTTTGTTAACAGACTACATTCTGAAAGGTGAGTATTTATAATAGTATATGCACACTTGAGTTTTTCTGGTAGGGAAGATAGGGATATCTTGCCAGTAGATTTTTAAAAAACCTATTAATCTAGAAAATACTTAATATCATTATGTGGTAATATACCATTAACTTACAATACTAATGTCTTGGGTTATATTTAAATTTTTATTAATATCCTAATAGGTCCAGCATCTATGATAAATTTTGTAGTTGAATATTAAACAGATATGAAGGTGGGGGGAGAGAGGAGGAAAAAAAAAGGCTGATAGCCCTATTGATCATGTAAGAAAGTGGCCTCAATGATTCATGAAGATAATAACCCATGTCATGAAGAAATCAAAATGGCTACATATGAGGAGAAATAAAATAGAAAATAATATGTTGATAGTCTTTTTGGCCGAAGAGAAACCATGGTGATTGTTTAAAGGGATTAGGAAAAATCCAGAAATAGACTGAAACTGTAGAGCAGTGATTCCCAAAGTGGGTGCTACCACCCCCTGATGAGTGCTGCAGCAATCCAGGGGAGCAGTGATGGCCACAGGTGCATTTATCTTTCCTATTAATTGCTATTAAAATAAAAAAATTAATTTCCAGAGGGCTAAGTAACATTTTTTCTGGAAAGAGGGTGGTAGGCCAAAAAAGTTTGGGAACCACTGCTGTAGAGTCTCTGGACTGAGGCATAAATGTTGGCAGCAGGGTCAAAGTGATTGAGAAAAGAAGAGAATCCAGAAAGGATCATTTGAGAATTTAAGGAAAGCAATTTCAATGTAGCTGAAAGGTCAGAAGCTGGATTTTAAGGGCTAACTGGAGAATTAATAGTATATAAAACTAAAATTCTGACATGTATATAAAACTAAAATTCCTCTCATAATTAAGCTTGAAAATATACTGTTTATTTGTTTAAATACTCAGATAACATATCTGCAAGGTGTTATAAAATTAAAAAAAAATATGATACCATAGGAACATTCCACTTGAGGTGATAATTTTTTCTTCCCTGTTAACCCCATTCTTCACCCAGTAAGTATTTTCCTAGCCAGGTTAAGAAGATTGAACTTCTTCTCTGGTCATTAGATATCCCAGGAGGGACTTGTGTAAAAAAATGGGGAAATGTGATGAAATGAGTCAGATGGTAACTCTGATCTGCATAAATAAAACATAAATGGCCTTTAGCTACAGAGATTCTTGTGTCTCTAAAATTTCCCGATTTAACATGCGAGTCCTTTGATGTTAACTTTTTCTGATGCAGATTTCTTAAAATTCTAAATTTTTTTTATACCTGACATCTTTGTTTGCTTTTGTGTTCTGCTAGCATTGGTATGAAAACGGGATTGTTCCGAGGTTTGTGTCTTCTGGATGTGATACAGGAATGAGAAGAGTATAAAGAACATGTCTTAATTTCTAATTAAAGTAGTCAAATAGGGTACTGCTATGGGGAATGATGGTAAAATGAGCTTTTAAATCATTCTCTAAATTTTAATATTTGACTGAAAAGGAAGACTTTTATGATCAGGATAGCATAGTGCCTTGGGGGAAGTAATTTTTAAAATTCCTAATTCTGGAAAATGTAGTACTATAAATTTCACCTATACTGCATGATTCAGTGAAACCACATTTTATATTTTGCATCCCTCCTGCTCAAGCAACTGGCTTCTACCTCTTATCCTTATATTCTCTTAATAACTGCAATTGCCTTTGATAAAATGTTTGTGCATGTACATTGGTTTTGCATTTGCTTTCTTTGTAAGGTCTGGGTGGAAAAAGAAGCTATGAGCTACTTGACTTGAAGTAATAATGTAGTCAGACTAAATAAGGAGGAGAAAAAAAGAACAACATACAAATTGTGCAGTGGAGGTGGTGGGGGTTGGTTTGAGATGTATAAGCAATACTTTTCCACCCATTATGGAGATGCACCCTTACTTCACTGTTTGTCTCCATGGGGATCAGTTGGGGTGCATTTTGCTAGCTGGGAGAGGTAAGGGAGCAGGGGAACTCTTCTTCATTGGTTTGTTTTTGGCTTGTTAACTGATATTGATAGATGTGGCTTTTTGGCTAAATACTCATCTAATTAAAAAAAAAGCAGAGAAGTGAAAGAAGGTTCCAATAAGGATATGAAGAATGTCTTAATTAGTTGTGCAGCCAACTGGAGGGAGGAATAGAAGCATGGACCAGTTAAGCAGCATTTTCCCCATCCCTGCTTAATTGTCCCCCTTGCCATCTCTGCTCTCCAAGTGGGCAGAAGGCAGGCAGATTAGGACGAATGGCTGCTGCTGTCATTTCTATATGGTATTAAAAATGTTGGCAGAAATTTCACACCCTTCTTTTACTACCTAAGGGATCTTCCTTTGCTTTTTTTACATACCTTGCAGTATAAGGTTGAAATTATAGTTGTTTCTTTTTATAGTGATCAATGAGACATGGCCTTTAGGTTACTCATTTCTGGAAAAATCTAGTTACTGTGCTTTGATGTAACTTTTCATTGTGGGATCTAGCCCTGTGAAATTGTTTCACTCTGCTCTGTAGATTACAGTAATGATATTTTAGTTGTATAGAGTAGAACTCAAGGCTTCCACAGTCTTATATCTACCTATTTACATTTTGTATCTTTATTTTTCAGTTCTGTGCCCTACATAGAGGAGCAGCAGTTCACCTTCCTTGGATCATCAAGCTAAATCACTGTTAGCATTATCCCGAAAGCTTGTCTATATTTACCTCCCAGCGATGGAAACTGCAGCACACTAGCACATGATGATAAGCGTCAGTATTAATAGGCAGTGGTTCCACTCATACCTTGTTTTGAACCCAGAGAAATTTTCAATCATGAACATGATTTTTGTTTTTGCTAATCTATTAACAATTACCAACCATCCTTTGCCTTCAGGAAGGGAGAATAACATTAATTATACAGTTCCTTTTAACTGACATTCAGACTATGAGTTTTTAGTGGTTTCTGGACCTCAACTGCACTGAAAAATGGAGCCTCAAGTGTTGAGAAATTTAATCTGTGTTCTCCAGTGATAGCAGAAACCAACACCAACATTTTTTAAAAAATAAGAAAATTAGTATATTATCCACCAGTATTGTATAGATATTGAATATCACAGAGCTTGCAATGCTTTTAACAAAACAAAAGCAGACTTTCCTTTTAGTTACTACTTGGTGAATGAGAACAATCATCATGCTATTGAAGATAATTGTGTAGTTTGATATTTTTTTAACCAGTGGTTTATTTTTAATATTTAATAGCCATTCACTTCCAATATCTCTTACTTTTAAATGTTTTGTTCCATGTAATTCTATTTGAATTGTGTGGAAATGCACTTTAAGAGGAGTTCTCATCCTTTGTGGTGCTGGAGAAATGATATTCTACAGTATTGTCCTTGTCTCTTTCAATGTGGTATGATGGTATTTATATTCATTCATATTTTCTTAAAGCATTAATTCTATTCATCACTGTATTATCACTCATCCAGAGGACACATTTGCCAGTCCAATCAAGCCAATGTCATGTAATAAATGTTTTAAAGAACAACTATAAGATATTTTCAAGTGCCTTATTATAAAAATGAAAAATTCAGACTTTCTGTGAGGATTCAATATCTCAGTAACTTGTCTTTACTCATCTCTGTCGAATTTAGAGCTTCAACTGGGGAAGGTTAAGGAGACCATAGTTTCTTCTAGAGAGGTGCCATAGTAGAAATCTTGCCCATTTCTTAGGCCTGTATGGAATACTTAAAAGCCAGAGCAGATACTATAATATTTTTAAGGTGTCATAACTTTTTATGTATACATGACACCATAGTGTAGGTATGGGTGTTTTCATGTTTATGTCTCTTATGGCACATAGCTATTCCTGATGGAGCTGCTTCTGGATAACTCATCTTATTTTAGTGGTTTGGATATCAGAGACCCTTTATATTGAATGTCATTCATTCAACAAACATGTAGTAAGTGCCTACAAGAGTCAGGCCCTATGTTAGGTGCTTGGGATATAAGAAGAGATATAAAACAGCCCATGCTCTTAAAAAACTCTTATTCTATGGAGGAAAATAACATGAACACAAAAAAGTAAACAAAATATGTGCACAGTAGATATAAAGTCATTTTCCTTGGAGGGGAGACATTAACAATCTCCTGTAGGAAGTAGCACTTGGGCTGAGATTTATTAAGGATTCTGTGAAGGGAGGTAAGGAAGGAATGTATCTAGGCAAAGAAGATAATCTTTTATGATGGTACAAGACATGTATGAGGCAGAACAGGTATGCCAGTTTGGAATGTTACGCGTGGGAAGGAGAGTAATATAAAAGTAAGCCTGTACAGGTAAGGCTTTTGAGGTAGGTTGTAAAAGTCTAAAGGCTGAACTGAGGGGTTGGGTTGTTTTTTGACCTAAAGTCAAGAGGGAGCCACCAGAGCTTCTTGAGTCCACTTACAGGGTCCCATCCTTTAGAAATATCAACTTGGCAGCTTTATGGAGGATGGATCAGAGAGAGGAGACTAGGCAGAGACCAATTAGAAATTATCAGCAAGAGTTAAAGGGAATGGTAGCCTGAGCTATGATGGTGGCCATGTGGTTGAATATAAGGAGATGGATGCCAAAGACATTGTAGAACTACAAATAAAAAACTTGTCAAGTTTTTGAAAAGGTGTGAGAGAGAAGCATGAGTCAGGGATGGCTTCAAAACAACATGTGTGACTGGAAGTTCTTTCATTGTGATAGAGAAGTTATGAAGAGGGAAGGCTTTTTTTTTAAAAAAAAGTTCTGTTTTGGATACCTTAAATTAGAGGGTCTTTGTGCCTATAGTTGGCAATATATCCAATAGGCATTTGGCCATATGGGAATAAAATTCAGGAGAGAGGCCCCAGTTGGATATATAAGTCTTGAGCATAATCCAAATAGAGATAGCAGTTCAGCTAATTGGAGTTCATGAAATCACTGAGGGAGTGTAGAGAGAAAAAAAGACCCACATGTAGGAATGAGGCAGGATGATGAGCCCGTGAAAGAGAGTGAAAAGGGACTTCCCTTCTGATCTATATTCATGATGGCTTCACCAACTTAATAAAGTTAATTCAGCCAGCCTAACTTAAAAAGCTGCTCTGTTCTCCTTTAAAAGAAATATACTTTTATTAAAGCATGTGCAGTAATACTACCTAGACTAAGAAAACAATTGAGTTCAAGATCTTAGGGATGTGGGTTTTTTAAGAACTGAGGCTGATGAAGCAGAAGAGGGATTTGACCTCCTCTGTTTGGTCCTAAAGGGCAGAAGTAGGAGCCATGGGTGGAAGTTGCAAAAAAGCACATTTGGGCTTAGAATAAGAAATACTTTCCTAATGGCAATCCATAAGTGGGACACATTCTCTTGGGAGAAAGTGTGTTTGCCATCATTAGAAGTATTTAAGAAAATGCTACATGATGACTTGTTGAGCATTAAAAAAGAAGTATTCTTGCTAGAGAACAAGTAGGATGAGATGATGTTTGAAGTTTCTTCCAATTCTCAAGTTCAGATGATTCTGACTTTGGATCACTATTTCTAAATGGGTGCTTTAGAAGTGTTTAAAACAGTATGTTCTTGGGGACAGCTAGGTGACTTAGCAGATTGGGAGCCAGATCTAGAGACAGAGGTCTTGTGTTCAAAACTCGTTTCAGACACTTCTTAGCTCTGTGACCCTAGGCAAGTCACTTAACCTCCACTGTCTAGCTTTTACTGCTCTTCTGCCTTGGAACCAATACATAGTATTGACTCTAAGACTGATGGTAAGGGTTTAAAAAGAAAACAAATGAAAAGCAAAACCCAGTCTGTTCTCCTAAGAGAGCTCAATTCAACCTCATCTTATTTAGCTTCATAGAAAACTTGACTAAGGTTGAACTGAAGTTTCTAACATGCCAAGTTAGTGAAGCCTAAATTAGAGGGTAAAGAAAGACTTGAATTTTGCAGGTTGATAGACATTCTTGTTTTTCTATAGGTGAAATGTTTGTCTGTGGTTATTATATTGACTCTACAAAGTGATCTGAAATGTTTTCTGCCTTCCTATGGCATGGTCCACATGATACCGTTATGGAGACTGTAGTTCATTAAGGTATTAAGTATTTCTAAGCACAAAACATCGTGTCCCCTTACTTGTTTATCATCATGAGCCTGAAGTGTCTAAGTTCACGATTATTTAAACATGGGCATTTGATATTGGATGGATCCCACTTAATGACCAGATGATTCCAGGGCCCCAAGAAGGCAGTTATATTTTTATAGGAACAAGTACTTAAAAGGTTGTATTTTTAGTCCACTTTTCCCTACCTTGAATGTTTGTAGGGGGACCCAGTTACACAATTTATTTGTGAAAAGCCTGGCTTCTGGGAGAGGTATTTTGGGGGGATCAGTTGGGGTTAGGGAGTGGGGAGTATGTCTCTTACACCAATCATTTCAAGGCACTGACTTCATTTACATAGAATGGGAAATCATTCTGTCTCTACTAATTGGTGATGTAGTCTATTGAAAACCACAGTGCGACTTTTAGATTCAAAATGTTTATTTGCTGTTAAGAACCAAATCACAAAGAACCACCTTACAGTTTTGCTTTTTTGAAGAAAGGAACCAAACTGTAGAACTGCGATGCACTCCAAGTGCCACATATCTATTTTATTTTTCAGGAAATCTTATTTGTATTTCTTTTTACAAGAGCACAACAGGAACCAAAAAGTAAAAGAGTAATGATACAGCACTCAGGATAAATCATATCTTTAAAAATAATAACAAAATTTACACCATGTCCTATATCCTGTTAGTATTTTCAGAATATGGCCGTGATTGTAAAACAAAAGCAAGCATTTACAATTTTTGGATAAAGACTTTTTTTAAATGCCAGGAATGGATTCATTGTCAACAAAATTTGTAGTAATTAGGCAGATGTAAATCTGTTTCTATAATACCAGATTTCTAACAAATTTTGTTTTGGAAACAGAAAAAATATTGCCCCTTGATAATAAATCTTTTTTTTCTTTGATGCAAACAGCTAGAACACCTTTTTGATATTCTAAAACAAAAATGGTTACTCTTCAGATTAATAAATTAGGTCATTATAATAATAAATTAATTATTTGTTTTAAAGTTCAGCAATCTCTGTTCAAGTATTTACAACAATACTTGAAAGTTCCTTTACAAAACAGAACACATTTTCTTTTCACATTAAGCAAACTGGGTATCTGTGTCTTTCACAACAAGCATTTGTAAAAGAAAAGTCAATGCACAAATGGGTAATTAATATAAAAGTGCTAAGAGCTGTTTGAAAAATTAACACTATAGTATACAGTCAGAGTTATAATTGAGGCAAACTACAACAAACTTCCAGCTTACTGTGGACAATATTCCAGTAGTTGTTTCAAACAATTGTTTGAAGAAAAAAAATCCAGGAGCTGATTAGTGCTGCATGTAAATTGCCATCAGTGTCTCTAGCCAATGAGTACATTGAAAACCAATACCAAAGAAGGAAAAAAAGTGAAAGAACACCCTTCTCCATAGCAAGAGCATTGATGACTGACTGTTAAAAATGTGTGCACGTGCATACCTCCTTGTGTGCACAGACACACATTTACATGTGTGAATGTATATATATGTGCATATATATATATATATATATTTACACACAAGCACACATACCCTCCTCACTTTCAAATTAAACTGTAGTTAGAGTGAGATCTTTTCTTTGTTTTTTTTTAAAAGCTCATAAGTGATTAAAAGCATTGGTATGGAATGCCTATTCAATCTAACTTTGCTCTGGTTAAAATCTCATAAAAATACATTCAACAGGAAAACATAAATTGTATGTGTATAAATATATATGTATGTATATATATATACACATGCACACAAATACTCTTGTTTTTTTTGAAGCTTAAGATATTTACATAAATATTCCTATAATTGCTAAAGTTTAAAGAGGCATAAATTTTTTCTGAGCTTCAACAAAGGTGCTTGAATAATATACAATTAAAATTAAGCTGCTTCCTAGCATGGAAGTAGTTTCTATTTTGTAGAACCAGTAAATAATAAGGAAAAATCCTAAAACAGTCTTTTTTTTCCTTAAAAAAAAAACACAACAAAAAACAAAAACCAACACAAAACAACCTGTTTCCTTTTAAGCTAGAGCTTCAACAAAAACTAACCTTTTTTATACTTTGAAACTATGAACAACCAACACAACAGAACAGAACAAAGCAACAACAAACAAATGGACAAGCCCCTGGAAATGCCTGGCATTCTTTGCCCTTTCCTTCCTTCCAGACTGTCGTAAGAAAAGCTCCAGTGCTAGTATCAAGAAATGACTTCAGTCTCATTCATTTGCTAACTCTGCCAGCAACTGGCTGATTGGCTTGGAAGAAGACAATAAAAGCAGCACAAGGAATAACTGTACACATCCTTAATAACCCGCATCTGAGAGATCTCGCTCACCCTCTCCCTGGCTTTCTCACTGCCTACTGCACGTTCTGATTGTATAGAAGAACCTGTGGCTACCGGACACCCGGGTGGCTGTCATTGGCTTTTGTCTCCGAGTGTTGTCGTTCTGAGGTGGTCACAGCCGCTGAATTGTGAGACCCTTTTCTTGGCTTTCACTTAGGCTAGGCTTTGTTGCAACCAATGCAGCTTTAAGAACAATGAGAAAAAAAAAAGGTCCTCCCAATGCTCGGCCGTTTGACTGGCTTTATTTTGACCAGGTTTCTCCCCAAGCCAAGCTGACCAATCTGTCTTCCCAATACAACCCTCCCACCCACTTACCCAACTCAATGCTCCCCCCACCCACCCCCAGTATTTCTACAGCTATATTACAAGCAAATATATCTTAGCAACTTTTGAAAACTTTGGTTCTAAGAAAACACTTGGTCAGTTATCATGAGGAAAAGTGGGAATGCTTGTTCTGGCACCTCGCTGTAGACAAAGCCCATCCCGGGAAGGTCTTAGAGCTGTACATGAAGTCACAAATCCAATACAACCCACTAAGCAAGTGCACAAATTCTAAGTTATAGCAGATTTAGTCTTTTTCTGTCTTTTTTTTTAAACCTCACTGAGGGTGTAGTTTTTCACACTGTCTGATAGAAGTTATCTGCTTGAAGGTTATTCTGTTTTTGCATGCTGTAGAAGCCACTAAATCTTGCATCTGGGTCAGCAATTCTTAGCATTCTCTGAGAACTATCCACCTGAACCATCGTTCCTTTCTTGCAGTCCACATACACCAGCTGATTGTTGAGGGAAGAAGGCTAAAAAGAGAGAGAAAAAAAAGAGAGAGGAATTAGTTCACCTCCTAGCCAGGCTACAAATGGCGAAATTAGTATTATCACACTCCAAAGAAAGGAACGTAAAAGTACTCTGTAGCAGCCAAAGGGGTGCGATTATGCGGTATTCTGTTTCTGGTGTCCCATTTTAAGGAGAAAGGAAAGCATGTTCAAAGGACGGCAGGGAGGGGGACAGCAGCTCACATGAAGAAGAGCCCAAGGAAGCTCTGTCCAAAGGGAATAACAATCTCTTCCCAAATCCAATGGCCTTTTCTCCAGCCTCATCCTTCCTGAGACATCGTCAACAGCCCTTTCTCCTTGATAGGCTTCTCTCCAGGTTTTCTGGTTCTCTTCCTACTTATCTCCTTGCTCCGGTTTCCTTTGTTGGATTCCTCCAGGTCATGCCTGCCCTTTCTGAGGGTCCCTCAAGGCTCTGCCTGGACCCTCTTTTCTTCTCCCTCTCTACTATTTCACTGGGTGGTTTCATCTGTTCTCATGGATTAAATGATCCTCTCCGCAAGGATGAGTTCACAAATCTGCTGATCCAGCCCCGATTCTCTGCTGACTTCCAAACTCCCATCTCCAACAGCCTATTGTAGGTGTTGAACTGGATTTTCTGTAGGCGCCATACACAAAACTGAGCTCCTTATCCTCCCCCCAGTCCTCCCCACTCTTCTTCACTTCCCTGTTAGTGCTGAGGACACCACCAGCCTACCCGTGCCCCAGGCCGGCAGCTTCCTTTTTCTCAGAAAAGGAGGACTCGTGTGACAGTTATAAGGAAAACCTTTGGAACAACGAGGCCCTTCTAACAATGGAGCAGATGGCCGCCTGGCTAGTAAAATCTGTTACTCTAGGTATGGGATCAGCCTCGATGGCTTCTCAGGTCCGTGCCCAGCCCGGGTTGTGTCCTTCATGTCTACTTCCCGTCAGCAAGCTGGTGTCCCCTCCTGAACCACCCCGATTTGTAAGCTTTAGTCTCATCTTGCCCAGATCTAGGGCTTCACGCCTGACTACTGGGGCCACCTGCCCTATTTGGGACAAAAAGAAGGAAGGCACTTAAGGATCCAATTATTGTCAAGTCCTTTTCTGGCTCGCCAATGTGCGTGAACTCACCCCACCGAAATGTGTCCCTCCCCCTGCTTTCTAGCAGCCCGTTAGATACTGCGCTCCCCTGGTAGAACATAAGCCACTTGAGGCTGGGCGCCGTCCCGCTGAGCAGCCCGTGTGTCCTGGGCCTCGGCACAGGGCACAGTGCTTAATAAATGCTTTATCCACCTAACTGTGGACTTGTCCATTCAGGTGCCTCTGGATGACCACTGTTCTGGGATGATGTGGCAGCACTTCCTGCTCTGGGTGGGAGGCTGGACTAGCTGTGCAGAATCCAGCTCTTTAGGACGCCTCCCCCAGGGACCGCTCCTCACAGACAGGCCCACAACATGCTTCTGAAGGCTGATGAGCTTACCAATGTCTTTCAGCATTGGCAGATTATGCGCCAGCCTTCATTTGGAGGAGTTTTCTTCTTGTTCCTGCTATTTCTAGAGGTAGTACGGGGAGAGCACTGCTCTTTGAGTCAATTAGCACTGCAGGCCTGCTTCTGCTTCTGCCTACATGTAGGACTTGGGTAAGTCACTCTTCTCCTCCAAGTCGGCCTTCTCATTTGTAAAGGGGAGATGCTATTTGTACTGCCTTGGGAGGTTCCAACAAAGCTACATAAATGACGGCTGTTAATATTCACTTTTCCTTGTCCTTTTTGTTTTTCTCATTCTTACTCTGTTTCACTCATACCCCACATGGGATAATCGACTTACATTTATCTTTCCATAATCAGTGTCTTTTATGAATAAGGTTTTGTTCAATTGGTCTTTTGAAAGCCCTAATGCAAACTGAAGATATCAGATGTTTCCAGTGTCAGGTTTCATTAACTTGGGGAAGATGGGAACATTTTTATCAGTAACACGGAACCAACGGTATTAAAGTAACAGCCATTTGACATTTATAGCCTAATAATCATTAGAAACTATGAAGCACACAACTTAAGTTCTACCAAATAATTAAGTACAAAACTTAGATGTTTTCCTAATTTTACAACTCAATAAAATTTTCAGTACTGTACCTTTGTAGGCGTTCGATACCAACAGAGCACTGGAATCCACTGTTTCTTCTGATTTAAAAATAGGAATATTACTATAAAACCCAGGACTCCCATTATTCCTCCAACCCAGGCAAAAGATGCAAGAGAAGTGTCTTCACTTAGATGTGGCCCATTACCATCTCTGTATTCCACCTGAAGATGACCCAAGTCTGGAAAAAATAAAGCAATAAAACTTAAGTATATGTAACTAAATCCCAAACCATTTTGGAGGGCTATCCAACTTACATTTTAAAGAAATTTCATGGAGTAATAATTTCAATATTAAAATGAAGCAATCATTCAATCCAAATCATCTATGAATCTTACTTGAAGTCTTCTAAAATGGTCCATTTCACTACTGTATAACTATTTGGAAGTTTTTTTCAAGACACCAAGCCTAAATTTGTTTCTTTGAGACTTCTTCCCATCCCTCCTTTTTTACTTATGCCCTCTAGTGCCAAAACAAGCTTAATTCCTTATATACAGTCTTTTAGGTACTTGAACTCAGCTACTATGTAGCCCTAGAACCTATTCTTTAGGCTAAAAATCCTAAGTTTCTTCAAGTGATTCTCATGGCACAAACTTAACACCTCCTTACTTTGATAATGCTCTAGTTTAGCAATGTCCTTCCAAAGTCTGGTGCGCAGAACACAGTATTTCACATGGTTTCTGATGGGCAGATTATAGTGGGATTCTGATCTTACTCCTGAAAGCTATTCCTTTCTTAATTAGTCTAAGCTTTTTTTTTTGGCTGCCACATCACACTGCTGATTCATTAAATTGAGCCCACTAAAATCTCCAGATTTTTTTTTGTCAGATAAACTGCTATTTTACAACATGAATTTGTGAGTGAAGTATATTTCTTGAACTGAAGTTTTTCTATCTTGTCAAGACCTTTTTTGGATCATGACATTATCATCCATTACATTATCTACTCATCCTAGCTTTATATTATTTGCAGATTTTAGTAGTATTCTATCTGTGCCTTTAGTGAAGATGGATAAAAATATTAAAAAGCAAAAGGTTGAACACAGATTGTTAAAAAAGGAATAAAATTACTTTGTCACAAGATGATCTTGATGAAGCCAGTCTCTTTTCCTAGATGTTCATTATAGCCATCTCTTTCATCTTGCAACATAGAATTTTCTGAGGAACTGAAGTCAAGCTCACTGGCTATTGTTTGCAGACTAGATTCTCTCCCTTTTTCTGGGGAGGGGGGGAGGAAGAGGACATTTTCCTTTCCTTCAAACCAGTAGTATCTCTCCTGTTTACCATGATCTTGCATATCTCTCTGATAATAATGTTCAACAATCACATCTATCAATTCTTTCAGGCCCCAAAGATGTAGTTCATCTGAGTCATCTATCAAGGTCAAAAATGTATTCTCGTACTATTTCCTTACTCATCTCGAGTACTGATTCCTTATTACATATTTTTGTCTTGTGCTCTCAGGTCCAAAAGACAGTCTCCTTTGTGGAGAAAACAAAATCATATTAAAGAGTTGAGCAGCTTTGTCTTCTCTCCATTGTCAGTTTTCATAATTTCATCTATCCTGGGCAGAGGTCCTATCCCTTCTTTAATCCTTTTTCTTTTCCCCAATATAATTTAATGAAACCAAAACAGTTTTTGTTGCCTTTGATTTTCCTTGCCAGGCTCTTGACTCATCCTAAGCTTTGCCTTTCTTGACACTATTCTTATAGGATCATGCCACTATTTATATTTATTCTGATATCAGCTCTTGCATATTTTTTTCTGTACATACCCTTTTTAAAAACTAAGTTGGTTTGAGAGTTTTTTGCATGTGCTCTTGGGACAACTCTCCCTTTATTTCCCTTTGTTTCTTCAGAATTTCATTATTGACAGTTTCCATCCTTCCTTGGCAAAGTCTTTATAAGTGGAATTTTAGTCTACAGAATATTACTTATTCTTCCTCTGACCTGTTGAAATTTGATGTCCCCAAACCTAGGGGCCATGTTCTATGACCCAGTTTTCCTCTCACTATTACAAACTCCAGGAAGCTGTGGTCATTTCCCTAAAATATTGCCCTCATTTTTAGCCCACCAACTTCCCTTATTTTGGTCAGAATCAGATTCTGAATGGAATTCACTCCCTTTTTGAAGGCAGAATTAATACAGGAAGTGAGTAGCAGCCCCTCGAAAGGCTCAGCAGGTATTTGGATAATTGATGCTCCCCATGACTATCAATCAACAAGCATTTATTAAGCATATGGTGGGCACTATGGCTACAAAGATAGAAATCACAGCATCCCCATTTTCAAGGAACTAACATGTACATGCTTGTTTAAGTAATAAATGAAAGGTCAGTTTGGGGAGGAAAAATGCTGATAGGGACCAAAAGCAGGTTTATGTAGAAGGTGGTGCTTGATCTCAATATGGAAGGAAACCAAGGATTCTAAGAGAAAAAAGGAGGGAGGGCTTTATGAAAATGTGTGAATGGCCATGTCATATGTAAGGCACAACAAAACTATGTCAATACTATATTATGCTTCTACGTCCCAAAGTCCACACTTATCTCCTCTTTCTGTTCAGACGATATGTAGTGCTTCTGTTTCTCCCAAAATTGGTTCTATCACTCTTCTTTCTTTCTTTCTTTCTTTCTTTCTTTCTTTCTTTCTTTCTTTCTTTCTTTCTTTCTTTCTTTCTTTCTTTCTTTCTTTNNTTCCTTCCTTCCTTCCTTCCTTCCTTCCTTCCTTCCTTCCTTCCTTCCTTCCTTCCTTCCTTCCTTCCTTCCTTCTTTCTCTCCTTCCTTCCTTCCTTCCCTTCCCTTCCTTTCTCTTCCCTTCCCTTTCCTTTCCTTCCCTTCTTTTCCCTTCTTTCCCCTTCCCTTCCATCTTAGAATCAATACTTTGTATGAGTTCCAAGGCAGAATAGCAGCAGTAAGGGCTAGGCACTAGGGGTTAAGTGACTTGCTCAGGGTCACACAGCTAAGAAGTATCTGAGGTCAGATTTGAACCCAGGACTTCTCATCTCTAAACCTGGCTCTCAATCCACTGAGCCACCCAGTTGCCCCTGATACTTTCTAAATATACAATTCTAAATGTACACATACAACCGCATTCCAGCCAGGAATTTCATTTTTCTTGTTGCTTAAATTTTTTTTATTTGAGGCTCCAGCTTTTACTGCTGGCTCCTTTCCTAAAGTGTACCTCCTTTGAACTTTTAGGTGTCAATAGCTACTATTTCTACATCGTGTCTTCTCTAATCTTAGATGCATAGACTACTTTCTCCCTCACCAACTCTTTTTAGTTTAAAGCTGTTTGGTTTAGATTTGTAAGACACATGACAAACGTATTCTTATCAACTTCTGTTTGTAATTGGTCTCCCATTTTTATCAGACACTATCTTTTTAACTAAGTTTTCACCACCAAAGACAGTTTTTCTTTTTCACTTCCCTTGTCCTTCTTAGGGGGGAGGAGTATTAAAAAATAAGGATGGGAAAGAATGTTGGGCAGGTAAATGATGGTTCCAACTTGGCAAGGAAAACAAAAACATACTTAATCTGTGAATTGAAGAAAATAGCTTCCAACCTAGAAAAGTTTTCAGAGGTTATCTAGTCCAATGTCTTTTTTTTTTTAATTGACGAGGAACTTAGGTCCCAGAAATGGGAAGTGAATTGGCCATAGTCACAAAGAAAATGGGCGGAAAGGAGAATAAGTGGAATTAGGCCTTAGGTCCTCTGACAAGGTAACCGCACTAAAAGAATAATTAAAAAACTTGATTGTAACTTAAAATTAAAAAAAAACAAACAACGTATCTTGCAAGTTTTTAAAAGGAGAAGCATTAATTGATTCCTCAATAGCACAATGGAAAGGTAAACAAATGTACAGCAAACACAATCGGAATGTTCTGAAAAGGCTTTAGTTTAACTCGGTTTGCTTTTTTGCATGTTAGCTCCCCAGGTCCATTGCCACTGCTTAAATTAAAATATCAGGACTAGCTTGGAAAGCTGTAATTTCAGTTTCTCCTAATTTAACTTTACTCTCTAGTTCATCCTACTGGCCTGATATTTGGTCCCAAATTGGAAGAAAAGGGGCAATAAGGGCAAAAGAAGAGGAAGACAATGTTTCCTGCTGTCTCCTTCAAAACTGATGGATGATTCGAGAATTTCCCTCTCTTCTTTGAATTGGCAACGGTGATCATGCAAGGGATGCTAAAGGAAAATTGGGAAAGGAAGTCTTTTGTACAGCAACAAGGCCTCTTAGAGTCCACCCAAGGAAATAATAATTGAAAAACATTATTCTATAAGCTATAGAATTTAAGTTTCTTTAAACACTCCTCCATTAATGACTGTACTTTTTTCCAAATGACCTTATATTTAAAGTTTCACTAACTTCTTAGGTCATTTTCAGTGTTAGAAACCCTGTTTTGAGCCCCTCAAAGAAACTGATGTAACTATAGCTTTGTCTGAACATTACTAAAAAGAAAAAAGTCAAAGTTCTGGAAAATTCTGTAAATATGACACATGAAATACACATGTAGCCATAAATCTGCATAATAAAATGGTAGAATATTGCATATTTAATTATCATGACTAGATTTCATAGACTTAATGAGTATAATATGTTTGAAATTTCTTTTTACAACAACAAAAAGACAGTTGGATGTGAAATGAAGGTCATACTTTATCCTAGAAAATAGGGCATTGGATCATAGATTTCAAGCTGGAAGAGACCACAGAATTTAAACCTTTCATTTTACAGAAACTGAGGCCCAAAATGATACAGCTGTTAATGTCTAAAGCAGTATTTGAACCTAGACCTTCCTGATTCAAGCCCAGCACTCCAGTACATCATGAACTTTCCGGTGCAGAAATATCAGCTTTTGTACTTTAAGACCATGAACTTTTATTTCTTATGAAGTAAACGAGATGGTTATTTTCAGTAATATTTAATTATGTAATAATTTGTAAATTTCTCAAGGTATGTCTAGGATATCATAATTGCTTCTAATTATAAGAGGGCTCCATTTAAGAGTTTGCCCATGGAAAATTTTTTTAAGGTGACAGTATATTATTGTTTGAAAACCAAGATTAGGGACAGAAAACAAGATATTTTTGAAGGTTTTCAAGGGCTCACTAGTTCTAAACGCCCACAGCAAGAATGTGAACAGTTGGACAGGCACATGTCGAAAATGTCTTTGCCTCTATTATCTCATTTATTTTATTATACCCTATAACTTACCTCTGGGGAGATGGATGATGTCATTTTCACTAGGGGTAGGCCATACTGGTACCTCCAATTCAATCTCTCCATGATGATTTGTCTTTTCAATGGGAATATTGGTTGGTTCAGGTACATACATCTCTAAAAAAGAGGGAAACATTTCATAAGAGATGACAGAGTAAGAGCATGATCATTTTCTTATTTTCAAGCCAACTTGGGTATTTCATTCACTCAATATTTATTTACTAGTGTACTAAATGAAGTTCTTCTAATTCCTTGGTTTCCATGAATAGTTAAAGTATATCCATTAGTAGTAAGGTGGTGTGGGACACGAAGTTCATAAAATTAAGTGAGATTTCCTTCTCTATTGACATCCACCTTCATTTTTCATCTCTAATCTTGAAACTGAAGGTAGAGTGTCAGTTTGAAATGTAAACATTTCTTTCATTTTGGATTACTTTTCAATAAACTCAATCCGTAATTTGGTCATTTTTGTAAGCTGAATCCTATTTAACAACAACCACAACAACAACACAAGACTTTAATGGTTAAAGAATCTCCTTCTTTAGTCCTTCTTTACGTCCTCTTCTCCCAACTCTTACTCCAAAGTAGACTGAATTGGAGACTTGGTGGGATGCCCTAATGTAAGGTCAAACAGTAGTTTATTAATTTGGATTGTTTATTGTTTTTTTTCACTTAAAATCATTAGTAAATTATATTTTTGTACCTCAACCCCTTAGTTCTTTGACCAACAGGCTTATGAAACAAGCAAAGTTGGAAAATAGTACTGTTTGTCCCAAATGCTAGATGTTTTTGGACCTGAATCCTCTGAGATTCATCTAAAACACTGACCACTTTTTATGGGTACCAATAAGAGAGATATTTTTGTAGCCCTTCTTGAAGAAATTAGCAAGAACTGGCTTAATACTATTAGGGAAAAAACATCTTGAAGCATTTCTATAATACAATAAAGTTATTTTACCTATCCTTTCCCCTATGACTAGGCCTAACTCATCATTTGTAAAAAGAACACCCATAAAAACAATCATCACAATGCTGTTACTAATAGAGCTTGTCAACTATTATTCTTATTCTACATTATCTACCCAACAAGTAATCTGAATGAACGGTGGAGAGCACATGTCCGAGAGTTCTGGACCAACAGGCTAAGGATGTGAGATAAGAAACTATCCCAAGGGGCAAAAAGAATTTCTCAAATCTTCTTGCCCACTGCTTTGTCTTTTAGGGCACATGGTTTTTAGTCTCTCAGAGAAATGATGTGTTAGGATTAAGTTATTTTGAGATCTTGGTTTTGGGGAAAAAATAGCTAATGATTACATTAGCATTTTAACTCATAAAGTGATAGGTCAGTGGCTCCCTCCCTTGAATGACCAAAGATCCCCCAAACTACATCAGGCAGATCTATAAATAGAGTCTTAGCTTATTATTCAGCTCCTTTCTTGAATATCCCAAGACCTCTAAATTGGCAAACAGGCAAGTAGGAGGCCATCCATCCTCCTCCTCTCCGTGTGATGAAGGCCATGTAGGCGAGAAGAGATTCTTGGTTTGTTTTTCTACTAACCAAATTTTGTTAAAAGTGAGCCATTCATTGGGATTCATAAAGACAAAGAAAACATAAGAAGCAGAGGCTCTCTCAGACATAGGAATACAAAAAATTCTTTCTAATCTGTGACCCTTAAATAGAAATTTGTATAGGATATGAAAAATAAACTCTCACAGATGCTTCTCAATGAATTCCCCCCAGATTTCAAGAGTGAAAACTGATTTTACTAAAAAAGACCCAAATATGAAGGAATGGTGTGGAATCAGCATTTATTAAGGGCCTACTATGTGCCGAGCATGGTGCTAAGTGCTTTCAACGGTGTTGCCTCATTTAATATTAACTTTCAGGGAAAAAAAGGCTATTTTACGTGAGGTTGCCAGGCACTGTGCCTGTGATGGCCGGTCCCTGGCGAGGCTCACACGGCACTTTCTTACTTCAGGGCGGCACCTATGACTACTTGCTAGCCCAGCGACCAGCTGGTTCTGAGCTTCAGCATTTGCTACAGAAGATTAATGTGAGAATGATTGATTCCACAAACTTGTCAGCATCAAAAGTAACTAATATATCCTTGAAGACTACATGAGATACTGTGAATTCATTGGTCAAATAGCTATTTGGTTGTTTTTTGCTAGGATCTTTGAGATTCTAGGAGAAGGGGCCTTAATGTGTGTGTGTATGTGCGAGCACGCGATGGACCCTGTAGACAGGCTGGTAAGTTCTGCGGATCCCTTTTCAGGACACGGCTTTTAAATGCGTAAGATAAAATGCATAAGGTTACAAAGGAAGTAAATTATATTAAAATGATTATCCAAATATATCTTATAAATGTTCATAAAGCCCAAGCGAGAAAGGCCTGCTTTTAGGAGTGTATATCTAGAATTTTCAGTTGTTTTTTCTGGTTGTGTCCAAATCTTCACCTAGGCTGGTGATGGCAAACCTATGGCACGCATGTCAACACTGACATGTCAATGTGTAGCCATTTTTGATGACACGAGGAGTATGGGGCTGCGTGCCGAGGATGAAACATTTGCTGTAGTGTAGTGAAGACACTCTGTGCACTATAGATGACAATTTTACCTCTATTAATTTACCTATTTTGGTTTATCAAAAATAGTTATCTATTACAATTATACATTTATTATACAATTATACAAAATTATGGTTTTTTTCTCAAAGTGACATACCACCCAAGTTATGCTCGGTTTTTTGGTGAATTTTGGCACACCAAGCTCAAAAGGTTGACCATCACTGACCTAGACCATTTATACATATTCAAAAACTACATACTGTTCCAAAGTCTGGATCATGACATGTTCAGCAATTATTAGGTATGCTAGGCAGAGTACATTCTAAAAATGAGTGCATTTATGGCATTTAGAGTTTAATAGTCAGGAGAAGACAGAACACCTACCACCGTCAAAAATGATTACTTGATTTAACTAATATCTTCACCAGAATTAGGGGAAATTCTTATGGGCATAGTTAGGATCATCCAAGGAAGAAGAAAAATTCAGAAGGATGAAAACAAGCTTTTTGTGCGAGGAAAGGTGGTAAATTTTACTGAAGAGGCACCAAGAAAGCAATAATTGTATTTATATCTAAAATCCCTTTTCTCCTGATGAACTGACCATGTTCCCTTGGGTAGAGTTTGTGAAACTCTCATAGTGAAACTTCTAGAAAGCCCAGAGCAAATATCTAGCTGGCTGGAAGGAACAATGGAAAAGGGATTGTCTTTATGCTCTTATTTATCCTTATATCTCTGTGAGGTAGGGAAAGAAAAAATATATTTTCTTACTATGAAGAGAGAAATGAAGGTGTAGAGTAAGACACCTGCTTAAGGTCACACTGAGAGCTATTGATAGAGTCAGAATAAGAACCCAGGTTTTCTAGTTTCTAGTTTTAATCTCATTTAAATCTGAAGAGCAGAAATGAGAATGGAAAGGACTTCATGGGCCATCTAAGTCCCTCTACAACATCTCTAATATATGGTTATTATCTCCATTTTATCCTGTATCCATCCCCTTTGTTTATATTTGTTTGCATGTTGTCTCCCCCCACTAGACTGCCACAATCTTGAGAGCAGAAACTTTTTTTTTTCACCTTTCTTCTTATCTCCGGGCCCCACAGGCACTTAATAAAAGCTTGCTGACTTGTTGCCTTGACTTAAGGAAGCTAGCTACTTCATAGAGAAACTCATTTTGGGGAGGGGGGGTGGCTTAATGTTAGAAAGGTTTTCCTTTAAGTACAAACCAGCCTTTCTGCAACTTCTACCCACTGTTACTCCCTCTACAGTCAAACACAACAAGCCTGATGCCTCTTATGTAAAAGTCCTTCCAATATCTAAAAAAGACCATTGTGTTACTCCTAGATTTAATTTTCTCAGTTCTTTTGACTAATTCTCATATGGGATTCCCCATCTTCCCCGCCCCACCCCACCCCACCCCAAGGTCTCATTAATGTCCTTCCAAAAGAGGCATCCAGAACAGAGTCCACTAGATATGTTCTGACTAGGGTAAGACTCAGCATTTTCTTTGATCTGGATATTGTAGCTCTTTTTTTTAAAAAAACCCTTACCTTCTGTCTTGGAGCCAAAGGCAGAAGAGTGGCAAGGGTAGGCAATGGGGGTCAAGTGACTCGCCCAGGGTGACACAGCTAGGAAGTGTCTGAGGCCAGATTTGAACCCAGGACCTCCCATCTCTAGGTCTGACTCTCAATTCACTGAGCTACCCAGCTGCCCCCTGTTGTAGCTCTTAATAAAGCTCAAGGTTATATTATTTTACATGGGTGTCATATAACACATGACAATTTAGATTGAGCTTGCAGTTGCCCAAACCCTCAGATCTCTTTCACATGGATTTATTAGGTGATGCCTCCTTCCTGTTCTTGTGAAGCTCACTTTTTTTTAACCTGATTTGACAAATATAATTTTATAGAGAAAATAAAGATACGCCTCATTTTTTATCCAGTTCAGACACCACAATTCCATTTTGCTTTTTTGGGTTGTAATAATAATTGTTAGCATTTATGTAGCTTTTTAAGGTTTATAGATATTATTTTTTTATTCTTATAATAATCCTGGGAATTAAGGACTATTACTATCACCTCCTTTTTGCAGATCACAAAAGAAGCTGACAGAAGTTAAGTGAATGACCCAGGTTCACACAGCCAGTAAGTCTTAAAGGGTGGGTCTGAACTCAGATCTTCCTGACTAGATCCAGCCTTCCCTCTACCATCTAGTTGAAAATATTAGATTAAGGAATTGCAAAGAACACTGTCCAAAAGTTAAAAAAAAAAAAGATTTGGTAGAAAGTCACTAGAAAACATTTAGTGATCAGTATATGTATTCAGTAAAATCTGGATGCTTATTCAATTAAAAAATATGAATGCAGTTATCAATACTCTTCAATTCCCTCTATTTCCCCCTTCCTCTCTAGTCTCAACAATGCCCTCCCTTGTCCATACCTCATTCTCTCAAACTGGGATTAGAGCCACAGTCTTTTTACCTGGTCTCCCCATTCTCTGTTACAATACACCTTTTTGGCACTACCGACAAATTATTTACCAACACCATTTTTATTATATTACCCAGTTGCATATAAACGTACAAAAGCTCTCCTCTCCTCTGTAGAACCTTCTTAGTCCACTGCAGCCTATAAGGATATCTTCCTCCTCTACACTCGGAGCTCTTACTATTTGCCACTCATTTTGAAAGACTCATACTAGCTTGTGACAGGTCTTCCATTTTTGCATTTATTATCTATTAGATGATTATTTAACTTAATCTTTTGGACTTCATCTTTCCAACTACACTGATGGGTCCCATGAGATAGACTTTGTTTTGTATTTCTCTGTAGTCTCTATTGGTGTTAAGCTCGTTACTTCATAAAACAGATGTTCAATGAATATTTGTTACGATTTAATTTCCGGCATTAGCACTAACTGGTCTGCTCAAACAACCTGAATGATATTGGGATATGCCAGCTTCACAATTTATCTAATAAAGAATATAAAAATTCTAAAGAAGGAACAAGTCACAAAAAGAAATGAATTTTTATATTAATACCTTAAACTAGCAAAATGAAACCATCAAAACTTTAACTCCCAGTCCTTCCTTAAATGGGAGATTGGGACTCTTGATGTCTTTCTACACATTTATGTGTGTGTATATATATATATATACATTCATATGTCATATATGTGCATCCCTATGTCATTTACTACATATGTGTATAGATCCAAACATATATGCACATATATAAATTTAATCTGGACTTGTGATTTTGCCAATATGGTCACATCCTAATTTTGAAACTCTTCACTAATTCAACTCTGAATCTTACATCATTAGAGAGTTAACCAGACCGGTGAAAAGTTAAGTGATTTGTCCAGGATCACAGAGGCAGGATTAGAGCTCAGAGTTCCCAAATCCTAGGTCAGCTCTATTCATGTTTCTCAGATTTTAGCATTTTGAAGGAATATCAATGGTAAGCTCAGCTTTCTAAAACAGCAGAATTAAATAAAATTCTGCTTTAGAGAAATAGAATATACATAACTATGACATGTATACACATAACTATGATATGTATACATGTATACACATATACCTACACGCACTCAACCAAGTAATTAAAGTCTTATCTGCATAATAACTAAACAGGTGTTCAATTCAGTGAAAAGCTCAGTTAAATTTTTTGGTTCTCTAAAAACCGATCAACAGCTTGATGAATAGAAATGTTCACCTCTTTATGGAATGTTGTGGGGGCATTTAGGAACACAGCCATAGGCTGTTTGTGAGCCCTAGTTATTATATGGAATAGGGCATCATATTCAGAAGCAATTAAGGAAGAATGTCACGAAATATCAACTTTTCAGCCTGGCATTTATAAGTTCTTCCAAAATCTCCTTCCTGCTTCCCAGGGTGGGCACTGCTAAGTCCAGACACTGGATGACTAGCTTTTCCTTTACGGTGTCCTGGAATCCAGCGGCTCTTTTCACAGCTCAGTTTGGGGCTCCCAGCTTTATGATGTCTTCTTGCATCTCTTCCTTCTGAAATCTCAGACTGATTTTCTGGAGTTCTCTTTTTACCTTATCAGATTCTACCTTACACCATACTTGAATGAAAATGAGTGAAAAACATTTTTTAAGCACTTACTACGGGTCAAGTGTGCGTTCCTTGTTAACTTATAAACCAACTTGAGAGCAAGGACTGTAATTTTTTTCATCTTTGTACCGTGACTCCTTATGTCATGGTGATTATTTACCATTCTTGGAACGCAAATATGTATTTGTTGAATAGAACTGAATTCTTAAAAAAAATTTTTTTTAACCCTTACCTTCCATCTTGGAGTCAATACTGTGTATTGGCTCCAAGGCAGAAGAGTGGTAAGGGTAGGCAATGGGGGTCAAGTGACTTGCCCAGGGTCACACAGTTGGGGAGGGTCTGAGGTCAGATTTGAACCCAGGACCTCCCATCTCTAGGCCTGACTCTCAATCCACTGAGCCACCCAGCTGCCCCCTGAACTGAATTCTTTAACTACTGAATGCCCACCCAGTACAACGCTGAAGCGGGGGCAGCAGGGTTCTAGTCTGAGTCTTTACAATGGTCTTCCTTGTTCCTCCCCTCCTGGGATCCATGGGGCTGCGTGGCTACTACGGAGATGCCACTGGGAAGAGAGGATCCACTCTCGAGTGTAAGATCTATGCACAGGCCCCCAGAGGCAGTGGATGGGAGAGGAAGATCTGGGTCCGCGTCCCTCCTCTGGACACTTACTAGCTGTGTGATGGGCAAGCTGGAGCCTTGGCTTGCTCATGGGCTGGGATCTTGAACAAGACCATGGAAGGTCAGAGCTTTGGAGACAATAAAGCATTTCATCAAGACTTACAGGTATCTGTAGGTGAGAAATGACCGTCGGGAGGGAGAAGAGGCTCCATTTGGGGAGGTGGAACGATGAGGAAAGAATCTGCGTGAAGAGCAACCCGAGGGAGGAGCCGGAGATCTGGGCGGGAGGAAGCAGTTAGGGGCTTCCTCCAGAGTGATGTCTGATGCGTAGGAGGGCAGAGAGGAGGGTGTATGTATATGGCCAAGCACACCCTGAGGCGGGGGAAGGCTTCAGGCAGAGTATCAGGACAGGAGCCTGAGGTCTCTTCATGCCATGAAGCCCGGCCCGTCTTACCTACCAGCTTTTTATCGGGCGTTTTGCTCACGATGGTGGTCTAGTTCTGCAAGTGAGCACCAAATAGCAAAAATGGTTCTCCATTTTCCACCATGTTTTCTGAGTGCTGCAGCAACACTACTTAGTATATTATACTCGTAGGACCAGACTTTAATAAAGAGAACACAAAACTCATGCCTCGGAAAAACGTAAGTCTCTTGTGAGACGGAACAAAAGCACACACAGCACACAAACTAACAGACGAATGTCCCCCATCATTCTGCTTTTGCCTCTGTAAGCGGCTGGGAAAAAGTGGACTAAGTGGGATGAAAACACACCCTCCTGCACTCATGCTTACACAAAACAAAGTGAACTTGGAAAAGATGGGAGGGCTCCGGCCTTACCTGGACAAATCGGGCAGCAGCTTCCTCCCACGTTGATGGGCTCTCGGCAGGGCAGAGGGGGGCAGCTGACCGTCGAGCACAGGGTCTGGCCCTGCAAACAATAGCAGTGGGTGCAACTGTCGATGTCCCACCGTTCTTCGTCTGCATACGTTTTCCCACTGAAGTGACACACTGCCTTCTTTGGTGCCGGGTCTTCTGTGGGAGAGAGTGACATGTGGGGGACACTTCTTCAGAGGCTAGCGCGCCACGGCGTACCACATGCAAGAAACTGTAAACGCTGCAGGCAGGCTTCCAAAGTTTGGGGCAAATGTTTGGTATGGACAAGGCTCTGAAAACAGTCCTACTCAGCTCACAAGTGTGTGTGAGTACACACACATGCACACACACACACACACATAGAGAATACATGGACACGCAAGATAGTGAGGAAGAGAAGGCACTCGCAGGAGGAGAGGGACCAGGAAAGGTTTCATGAAGAAAATGGTAGCTGAGGTTTCTACGAGACAGAGAAGAGGAGGGAGTCTATTCCAGACATGGAAGATGGTCAGTCCAAAGGCAGAAAGATGGGAGATGAAATGTCTTGCATGAGGAATAAAGAGAAATTCAGGTTAACGGGGTGTCAGTCCGGAGGAAAAATAACTGGAGTGGCAAAGACAGACTGGGCTTGAAATTTCCGTCGCAGGTTAGTGAAAATGATGATGTAATTTTGTCCCCATCTCAGTTCATACATTCCCTGGAATCTACCTTTCCATTCGTTGGGGGACTGCGGATCCCAGGGAAAGAGCCCTGGCAGGCAGGCCAGAGCCACTGAGACATTATTGAGACAGAAGGAGAAAGACTTAGCGGTGAACAAAAGGACTGGAATGGGGAGAGACTCAAGGCAGAAAGACTCACTAGGAAGCCATGGGGATAATCTAGGCAAGAAAGAGATGAGTGACTAAGTTAAAATGGCATGTGAGCAAAGGGAATGAGCTGGATGAGAGGGAGAAGGAGGTAGAAATAGCAAGTATTTGGCAACAGACTGGATATGTGGGGTGAGGGAGAGTGATGAGTTGAAAATAACACGAGCGTTATGAACTTGGAGGACTAAATGAGGAGCATTACTGTGGAGAGAAATAGGAAAATTTGGAAGAGAGGGAGAAAGAGAATGAGTTCAGTTTGGGCATGTTGGCTTGAGATGCCTGATATAGGCAGTCTGAAACATAGGACACACACTCATGTATGTAATATGACTAGATGGTGAGATGACAAGCTCGCGGGCACTGATGAGTTTACCGAGAGAGAGAGTCTAAGAGAGGAAAGGAAAAGGCTTGAGATAGAGCCATGAGGAAGACCAGTATGGATGGGCCACAGACTGGGGTGACCAAGAAGACCAGTTAGATAGGTAGGAGGAGAACCAGGAGGAAGTAGTGATGAGCAATGTCAAATGCAGCACTAAAGTCAAGGATTAGGCCCGAGAAAAGACCATCAGATTTTGACAATTAATATATAGATGTAATTATATTTTACACACACACACACACACACATATCTGTAAAAATTGCTAATCATTTTGAAGAGCAGTTTCAGCTGATCAATGAGGTTCTAAGCCAGACTAGGAAGGGTTGAGGAGTGTAAGAAGAGGAATCTCTGAGGCTTCTTAAGGATGAGATGATGTGAAGAATAGTATACAGTGACAAGATAGTGACCATATTAATAGAAATTTCATGCTCAGATTCATATTTCCTTGGTCCTACCTGTGTTGCTGCAGATCTACAATCTAATAATCAGTTGCCTTTAAGCAGAGATTTACAAGAAAGTAAATAAAATCATATAAGAATAGCTTGGAAGGAAAATGATTTCCTCTCTCTCTCTCTTTTTTTTTAAAGGAAAAAGGTGACTGGGGCCCAATTTTCTGGAAGACAGTCCTTTCAGGCTCAGTGCTAAGCACACAGATGTGTTTAGTGAATATTTGCTGATGGAGAGGAAAAAAAACCTGAATCCAGAGGGGCAGAATACTGTTCTGAAATGCTTAAAGAATTAGAAGGCATTTTCTGTCCAACAGAGTCCCAAATTCAGAATGGTTAGAAATAGTTACCTGTGATTTTGTGTAAAACTGTTTCAGAACAGAATGGGATCACATGTGGAAGAATCATAATATTTTGAGTTGGAGAGGATCTCAAAGGTCAGGGGACCTTAAGATTAGAGTTATAGAGCTGAGAAGGACCTTAGAAACCAATTAGACCAACTCCTTCATTTTGCAAAAAGGGAAACTGAAGCTCAGAACCCATTTAAGTGAGATTTCTTTTGGAAAACCCAACAAATCAAGAAAGCTACATCTGGTATCATTTTGTCTCTCCTATTTATATCCTGAAAAATATGAATGTCCTAGAGCCACAGAGATGAATATATGTTAAGATTAACTATGATAACATCTCCCTTACTTATCTTTCTTTTCTATTGTTACAAATATACTTCTTTTTACTTGTACATATTGTGACAAAAGTTTTTGTTCAATTGACTTCATCTTCTTAAAAAAACTCAATTAAATATTTTCCAGATTAAACTTATGATGAAAATTAATTAGAAGAATGAAAGATGATAGAATGTAATTCTAGCAAACAACTGAAAATTCAGCAAATATGCTATGCTTACAATAGGATCACAGATCTAAATATGGAAGGGACCTCTGAGGTCATCTAGTCTAAATCCTTCATTTTATAATTGAGGAAAATAAGACCTACCAGGATTAAGGCCACTCAAGTAATAAGAGGCAGAGTCAAGATTTGAACTTGTACCCTCTGACTTCAGATCAGCCACTCTTTTCAGTATACCACACTACCACAATACATCAATATAAATTAAAAGTATTCCTTTGACCTCTAGCCAATATTTCATTTCACTAAAGCCAACACAGAACACCATTGTACAGACTGGAGTATTCAATCTAGTGATTATTTTACAGAAATCCCTTGTGCAGTTAAATACTTCTTCACAAAACAATCTTAATGATGCTATTTCGTAGAACCCAAGAGGGATTCATGGCACAGACTAATAATTCCTAATGGAGATTTACATAATAATCCCATTGCTGCATGCCAATGTTGAAATCTTCTGTGGAGCAGACAAAGTATTCACACCAATGAGATCATGAAACCACCAAATTATCAACTAAGTATTTAGACCTTCCTGTTTTGAAGACAGGCAGGTAGGTCTTGCAGTGAGCCTGGAGTCAGTAAAAGTTGAGTTCAAATCAAACCTCAGATACACAGTAGCTATGTGACCCTAGACAAGTCCCTTCACCCTGTTTGCCTCAGTTTCCTTCTCTGTAAAAATGAGCTGGAGAAGGATGTGGAAAACCACTTGTGTCTTTGCCAAGAAAACCACAAATGGGGTCATGGAGAATTAGATATGACTGAAAATGACGAAACAACTTTGAAGAAAGGAAATAAGCATTGATTAAGAGCTTACTTTTGGCCAGGTGTTGTACTAAATATTTGGGATGCAAATATAAGTAAAAAAGAAGACTGTTCTCATCTTCAAGAAGCTTATATTCTAACCAATACTAGAAGAAACAGAACTAAAGATACAAAGGGTCAGGCCATACCTATTGACAAACTCTGTGTGTGTGTGTGTGTGTGTGTGTGTGTGTGTGTGTGTGTGTGTGTTTTTAATCTATAAGGCAAGGGTTATGTTGCTAGGTTGCTCATTGGATAGAGAATCAAAACTAGAGATGGGAGGTCTTGGGTTCAAATTTGTCCTCATATACTTCCTGGCTATGTGACCCTGGCCAAGTCACTTAACTCCAGTTGACTAGTCCTTACCGTTCTTCTGCCTTGGAACCAATACTTAGTTTTGATTCTAAGGCAGAAGAAAGATTTTTTTTAAAATTCATAAGATAAAAAAACCCGATAGGATGAAATTTTTTTTCCAATGTTGTGTCAATTTACATATCTGATCCTTCTAATGAATGTTAAATGAAGAAGATACCCCCATTTTTATTTCCTGGACTTCTCTTTAGTTTGAGAAGAATTTTATGTATTATTCTTGTAGTAAAGTTATGGAGGTGTGACAAGAGTAAATCCCCCCTCAAAGGATAAAGATTTATCCACTCCATGGGTAATAAAAAGAGTGTCTCCTAGACCATGAGAGGGTTCTCTTCTTTACCTCTCATTTTTGAAATTTCAGCTGTGGTTTATAAGTCAGACACCCTAAATGTATACTTAAAAAATCCCTGTAAGAATCAGACATGTGAGGCATCATTGTACAACACATACTACCACAAATCTACCGTTAAGTCACAGAATGTTGCTACCTTTCAACCATGAAATGCAGACATGTCACAAGGGCGTAATTTTTCACTTTTGATTGTGGTGGAGACGAGGCAGGAGGAAATATGAAATCTTAACTCAGGCTTAACTGACTTCTCCAACTGTTTTTTATGACTCCATTTCCTTTGTGAGTCTTTTTTTGTTTTATCTTATTTCTTTATTTTTACCTTAAATGCATAATTGAGTTCATGATTATTTTTTTGTAGGAAAAGAAGAGATGTTTGTCAAGGTTGAACTTCATTTTTACTCCTGAGGTGTTTTTACTAATTATACTAGAAATCTAATTAACTGCTGTGAAAGAGAAAAAATAAATAAACTACACCAATCTCTTCCTCTATTAGTATCCAATTTGGTTCTTCAGGGCACACTGGAATTGAAACACTTCCTACTCTGAAGCTGATTACACGAGGAAGAAGCTAAATTATTGCTTTAAAGTGGAGTCCTTCTGGATTTAGGGATATAACTTGTTACTTCCACATTTTCTACTATGAAGTGAGGGGTATGGTGAGTAACAATCACAATAGCAATGTCTTTCACAGTTGGCTTTTTCCTTGGTTGCACAAACACCAACTCTTCCTTTTACTGATAATGTGGGGTTATGAATAAGATACTAGTTCTAAAGGAGGCAAAGACTCAGTGTGAAAACAACTCCCAGGGAGGAAGTTAGACAGTCTTCAAAATGGCATGAGTTCTTTCAAGTTCTAAGCATGTAATTGAGAACCCTAAAGCAATAATTTCCTACATTCTCGGAGGCGGTCCAAAGAAGAGTATAAAATTATTATTTCTAAGGAACACTGTTGACAAGAGTCATTTTGGTTTGAGATGTTAAGGTCTTTAAAAGTGGGAATTGAGTCTGTTTTGACTACTTTTGCACAGCATTATGTGTAAATAAGTACATCATTTATTATTGGTAATAATATCCCATATAATTGATTTTCGTAAATATGACCAGAGACATCCATTATCTTTACCATCCGATCAGACCATCTTCCTTTTATATGAGTATTTAAGATTAGAGACATAGGGATTTAAATAGCATTTCAGTGGACTAATTTGGTTTTATCTTGGTCACAACATATAGCTAATTATTAAGAGAAAAAACAAAGAAATCTCCTTAGGAATGATACATGCTTGTCCTGGACAGGCACACAAGTTGTATGCCATTCTTGACACACTTAATATAGTCTTTTTATTTTTGGAGAGAATGAATTAGTACATTTCTACCCATTGCATGCTAAAAAAGTCTCACCAATAAAGAATGCAATAAATGAGTTCATTATTGAGAATCTATTGTGTACAGAGGATTGTGTTAGGCCCTGGACAAATGCTATACAGTAGCATCCCTGTCTTCAAGGCATCTATGACATTCTTCAAGAAGTGCAATGGGAGAGCTGACAGAGAAAGCTGTTATCAACTACGGGGATCATGGAAGGTTTCATGAGCTGTGATTTATATAATGGTCAGGAACCTGAAAAGTGAAAAGAGATTGGAGGAATTTCAGGCATAAAGAACAGACCAAAGGTTGGATGTGATGGCACATGCCTGTCATCACTACAACTGAGGAGGCAGAAATTCTCTCTGTCTTGTGTGTGTGTGTGTATTTGTTTAGTCATCTCAGTAAAGCATTTGTTTAGTCATCTCAGTAAAGCATAAGCTTCTTGCATTCAGGGGCTCTGTCATTTGGGTACTGGTATCCCCAGTGCCCAAAAGAGCTAAGAAATTTTGCTGAATTCAAGACTGGAAGGGGGAGGAAATCTGAGGTTTACTTGTTCCTTGGATCTTTATGTAGATAGCTGTAAACCTGAAAGGGATGGGCAACACAATATCTTGCCTCAAATGATCCTCTTGGAGAACAAAATATAAATCAAACACAGTTAAACCTTATTAAGACTAGTTAAGATACAAGTATGGCATTATCTAAAAATACAGTCACTTCTTCCACAAATGTTATCCCAATGTAATTCTAATTGTCAGAAACCTTCCGTGACAAACTCGATAAATATTTGCTGTTTTGAGATGAAGACTATTTTTTTTAACTTATTAGATAACAGAATGTAAAATTCTTTTGAGGGCACAGTAAACAAGACAGTTGTTTACCCAAATGTAGAAACTGAAGTTAAAGTGCTATTAACTAGATAGATCTTGATTGTGATAATAATAGATTTCTCAAAGCTTTATCTAAATTATTGTGAAAATAGCTTGAGCTCCCTTTTCAAGACTTTCACAGTTGGACAAGAAACCTTTTCTCTCAGGCAATTTTTTGTTTCCTCCAACTCAATTTATTTTTGGGGTCATAAAAACCTTTATCTTCTTTTGATGGGCTATAGAATCATAGAGCTAGAGTTGGAAGGGGCTGCAGGGGCCAGTTAGTTCTGTCTCTTCATTTTACAGATGAGGAAACTGAGGTCCAAAAGAACCACGATAGTTTTCTTCAACAGTCACTGAAAAAAGTAGGTGCCAGAAATAAGATGTTAGGCCTATTCTGAACAATAGTGACTAAAGCCTTTGATTAGAGCTTCAGAAAACACAAGTTTCTCTGAATTAACCAAAGAAATGTTCCCCTTCTTTCCTGAGAGAGCTGGCTTTAGAGACATGATAACCTACATTGAAGTCCCATCTCTGACATATACTGGCTCTGTGACTCTAAGGGCCCTATAAGGGCTCCCAAGAAACTTTCTAAGTCTTCTAAATTGCAAAATCACTGGTGATCTGCAAAAGAATCCTCATTGGGAATTCTACAGTAATGAAATAAGAGGTCCTCTTTCCATCCCCCCAAAAGTAATAATAATATAGATCTCGTTAAAATTGTATTCATGATTACTTTCACCTGTCTGGTGTACTTTTGTATATCAAAAGTAATAGTGGTTTATGTTCAACCTCTTTCATGGATAAATTTTTAAAAAACCCTACAAAATCCTGAATCGTTGGTCCTAAGACACCAAGTGAAGGGCACATTTCCCAGTTTCATATCCTTCACTTTGACTACTGTGTCAGCAGAGGCACTGAATGATACATCACACAATATATCAACCAATGTATCGACATTTACTCTCTGTCAATGGGAAATCATGTTGAAAGTGAAAGCCGATGGAAAAGGAGGGGGAACAGAAGGAGAACCAGTGATGTTCTAGCAGGGAACATAAAGGGCCTCTTCCTTTTGAACTGTGTAAAATAAAACGGGGAAGCTCAGCCGAAGTGGGAGTGGGAGCTATACACACCTCAGGTTTTAAGAAAGAGCTTCCCCTATTCCCCAGACTGCTGCTCTGGTTCTTGCACATGCCTCCCCTGCTGGTGCCACTTTAAAATACAAAGGACCCTTGGGCATGCATCCCTGAGGACTCTCCTAGGGCTGCTTAACTACTTGGCCAGGCCATTTGAGGGGCTTCTGACCCAAATTATGTTTTTCACACATGGCTGATGTTTGTATAAGCTTCCAAGGGCACGAAGGGGTCCTTATTACAACTACCTGGTACCTTGGTGTCAATGTGGTACGTGCTCACATCCCCACCTGAATAAAAAGGGGCCACATGCAAATGACAGCAGCAATCTTCCCGTAGCCTGATTACTACTGATAGCTTCCCTGCTGATCAAGCCACCTCCTTCATATAATGACTGTAGCTGACACCCAAGATAACGGGCACATTCACAGCAGAGCCTCTCACTAAATCAACTAGGATTGCTATAATTTTATTTGCACAGCAGGGGCTGGGGAAGAATGGTGAAGGAGGAAGAAGAGAACTGCTTTGGGGAACTCAGAGATTTCTTAAATCCTAAAGGGGTACAACTTGAGATTTGGGGCTCATAAAAAGAAAGGAAGGAAGAGAAAAAAGAAGGAAGGAAGAAAGGAAGTGAGAAGGAGGGAAGAAAGAAGGAAGGAAAAGGGAGAAGAAAAAGAATGAGTGAGAAAAAGAAATAAAGAACTCAATTAGCACACTGCCCATTTGTGTGATAACTCCAAAGCTAGCATGTTTTATAAGAATCTGTGTCTTTTTACACTCTAAACTTTAAGAAGAAAAGCATGTAGCCTGTTTGAGATAGAATTCCTGCCATTCCCATATCCCTGCTGTTAGCAATTATAACAAGGTCTCTTGTTTGAGGCTAAAAGTAAAAAAAACTAAAACCAAAGGACTTATAGGAGTCAAGCAGTAGAGACTTACTACTTGGATATGTTTTCATTACAAATGTCATAGCGTCTGTCTCTAGGAATTATAGAGGAGCAAGGCAGCACATTATGAATTTCTGGGATGGGATTAGCCACTGAAAGGCACTCAATAGCATTGAAAGGCAATGATGCCTGAAAGCATCATTCTTACACTGAATGGCACTGACTCTCTGACTTTCTATAAGGAATCTTCTTAACACCTCAATAAATCCTCAGAAGTTGCTCGGTCTTTATCTAGATCACCATAAAGCCTGGGTCATCTCAGGTGATTTTCATAGCCACAGTGCCACATGTGATAAGGAAAAGATGATGAGAAAGGTCATTCAGCTGAGATGTGGCCTGAGATACACCATTTGAGCCCTAGTCACAAATTTAACACTCTTTTAGTACTTCAAAAGTTCCTGATAGAGAAGCTGTAATCCAAACCTTGTCTTTTGTTGAGACTAATATTGAAGTTATGTGACAAAGTGCTGCACTAGAATCCGTTCTACACACAGAATAGATCCACAATAATCACCACCCAAGCAGCTATAGAACGACACTTAACAGCAAAGCACAGATGTTTTCATTTTAAGAAAATATATTGGAGAGTTCTCTCAGAAAACTGACACGAAGGGGGAAATAGTTTCAACATCACAAAATGATGATTCTTTAAAAATGGGCTATGTAATACTTCCAAAGTCCATCTGTACCTTAAGGATGCCTCGAGGACTGGTTACATGCCACACTGTTTTTATTCCTGGGATATTAAAATAAAAACCAGCAAATGTACTATTGAGACTGTTTCCCAGAAGATATTATGTGAGCGGAGATTGATTGATTGATAGAGAAAACTCTAAAGAAAAATAATCTAAGAAAAAGTGTGCTTTTTGTGTAAGCATTAGGTAGGTTTGATTTAAGGAATGGAAATCACTTATAACCTTAGGAAAGCAGGTCGAAGGATATGCCAATGGAAGAGAATTGCAGGAAGCTCATTATAATCTCAGAGCTAACCAAGTGGTGAATGATCTTTTGCTTGATGGGAAGTTTCCAATAACTAGCTTCAGATGTTAACTACGTAGAAGACTGATTTGCAAGAAAATCATCTTAGTGTTTTGCCCTCATGAGAACTCAAAGCTGCAGTTAGTTACTCAATGAAGGGAAAAACAACTACTACTAACTACTACCGCCTTTCTCTTCTGGATGCTTTTAGGTTTACAAAGCACTCTCATTTCAGTAATCCAGGGAAGCAGATATATTAATTTATCATCCGACAGAAGGCCAACAGCATCTATCTTTGTATCTCCAGCTCCTCATACACTTTTGGCACACAGATGGCACTTACAATATGAAGGTTGAATTGAACTGGATCTCTGCTTTATCAGTGGAGGAACTGAGGTTCAAGGAAATTGAATGACTGGCCTGTGGTCACCCAGCTATAAAATATTAGAACCAAGATTCAAACTCAGGTCTTCCGAACTCTAAGTCTAGACCAGTGATGGGCAAACTATGGCCCGCGGGCCAGATGTGGCCTCCTGAAATATTCTATCCAGTGCAACATTATTCTGAATCTGAGGAATACAATGAGTAGGATACAATACAATGAAACTTCGAAAGAGTTGCCTTAGAAACAGACTGACAGATGAGCATTTCTTTCCCTTGGGCCCCCTCTTTAAAAAGTTTGCCCATCACTGACCTAGAAAATTTTCCACACTACTGTTCTGAATCTAAGCAGAAATGACAGAATTTTTTTTGTTCCAAGTTATGGATGGAGTTCAGGGCCTGGAGTTAGATAGTCACTTTCCTGAGTTCAAACCTGGCCTCAGATAGTTACTAGCTGTGTTACCCTGGGAAAGTCACTTAACCCTGTTTGCCTTAGTTCCTTCATCTGTAAGATGGGCTGAAGAAGGAATGATGAACCACTGTTATCTTTTCCAAGAAAACCCCAAATGGGATCACAAAGAGAGAAGATAACAAAAATGACTGAACAATAACAACCACCTTTTATAAGGATGATATAAGAAAATAAGTATTGTTTTATTAGTTTAAAGGTAAGAAGTAGAGAAGCTGCTCAAGGAAGAATTGGAGTTTCAAATAGAGAGTGTTAATTTCAACTGTTGGCAGTTATAACCGTTATTCTATGACAGTTACACTCTCTGTGTTGTGTGGCATTCTGACAGTTGGCTTCTGGCAGTTGACAGAGCCACACCCAGCTGCTTTCTCTCTCAGGGCTAGAGAAGGTAACATCTTTGCCTCTCTCTACCTTGGTCTGAGGGAAAGACTCGAAGGAGTGGAGTGTTTTCTTTTCCAACTTAGGAAACACTATTCTTTTATCTGTTACTGTTTATAAATTGGTTAAACTGTGAAAAGACCAAACAAAACCTGGTCTTTGGTTTGGACTCTGAGTCTGTTAAGTCTCAGAGTCCTAACCTGATTCTTGTGGAGACTCGACCAGCTAGCCTTGGTTATCTTTATAACTTAACGGTGAAGTTAAGAGTTAGAGTGGTTAGGTTTATTTAGAATAGTATAAATTTAGTTAGGTAGATCAGGGAGGATTAGCATAGCCTGTGAACCACAGGAGAAACTGTTCCTTGCAGGACCTGGGAGTTTAGTTGGGTGGAGTTAGAATCCCTTAGAATTAGAAATCCTTTTTCTCTTATGTATATATTTAAATAAATAGTTTATTTTTCATAAACAAGAGTCTTTTTAGTGTTCCTTGTGCCTGGCCCTGAAGGGAAGTTCATCTTTGAGCTTCACTTCACTTACCACTAAAGATACTTTGATAACATCTATCAAAAGTATCAAAAATCAATTTTCAACCTTTATTTTATAGTTCTTTGTCCCTTATTTGTGTGCCCACCTATATTATTTTTACACTTTTAAGTAACTTCATTAAATGAGACTACCCACAAAAGATGACTAAGTTTTACTTAGATCTCAAGAACTTTCACATGACACCACATCCTCTGATTAAAACAAAGCAAAACAAAACAATTAAACTCTATAAGTCATAACTCTCAAGTCCACCTTTTTTTTTAAACCCTTACCTTCCGTCTTGGAGTCAATACTGTGTATTGGTTCCAAGGCAGAAGAGTGGTAAGGGCTAGTGGGGGTCAAGTGACTTGCTCAGGGTCACACAGCTGGGAAGTGTCTGAGGTCAGATTTGAACCTAGGACCTCCCGTCTCTAGGTCTGGCTCTCAATCCACTGAGGTACCCAGCTGCCCCCTCAAGTCTACCTTTTAAATATGAAGTAACTTCTGCTATTTGTCAAGTGTATGACTTGACTGAGATAAGTAATGTCTATGACTGTTCTACAATGCATAGTAAAACTGAGCACATATTATGATTTTTTAAAGCTTATTATTATGAAGATTTACTGCTTCTGGGATTGTGGGCATGTCACAATTCCTCGAGATCTAATGTTTGTTTATGGAGGCAGTTATGACATATTAGAATTCTACACTTGCAATTAATTTGGGTTCATAGTTTGCCTGTGACACTAACTGAATGTCCCTGGTCAAGTCATTTAATCTCTGTGCTTCAAATAGTTCCCTAGGAATGATTTGTTGTCATAGACAGATTATGGCTTTTGTCAGGGGAGGGAGTTCTACCCTCTGAAGTTCCCCACACAGTTCCTTTGCTCTGGCTCTCCCCTAGGCCTAGAATACTCTCCCTCTGCACCTCCCCTTCTCTCCTCTAATGCCGCCACCACTCTGGTACCATCACGCCCTGATCACCTCTCATTTAGAGTACTGCAATATCCTGCGGGTGGGTCTACCTTCCTCATCTCTCTTCATTCCTTTGCTGAACTGCCAATGTGAGGATTCCTCTACTCAGTAAACTGCATTGGCACCTTATCACTTCCAGGATCAAATACCATGTCCTCTGTTTGGTATACAAAGCCTTTCATAACTAGATTCCTCCTACCTTTCCAGTCTTCTTGTACCTTACTGTCTGCCATGCACTCTTGGATACAATGACACAGGTCTCCTTGCTGATCCATGAAGAAGACACTCCATCTCTAGACTGTCTATTTTCTTGGGGGATCTCCCATTTCCTGCAATGCTTTTCTTCTTCATTTCTCTTTGGACTCCCTTTAAGTGCCAACTAAAACCTTATCTTCTATAGGAAATCTTTCCCAGTTTATCAAAATTCTAGTATATTCCCTCTCTTAATTATTTTTTATCCTTATATAGCATGTTTGTACATATTTGTTTGTTTCTTGCCTCTTTAGATTGTGAGCTCCTTGAGGACAGAGCCTCTTTTTGTATAGTTAGCATGTAGCATCCTGGCATGTAGCAGATACTTAATAAATGCTTACTGATAAACATTTATATTTTTTTCTGTGATTGAGCAATAATTTACTTTTCCCTATCCCTTTTTTTACTTTAATTTTTTGGGTAGTTTTAATGTGATCAGAAGTTAGTGAGGGTGGGTGGTCATATTGATCTTTTGCCTATCCAAGTGGTTTCACATATGGATATCTTAAGGACTATAGGACCAAATGTTCTACTGGCTGGAAAGATTAAATGTAGTTTTCAGAAAAATCTAATGGGCTGCCAGAGGATGGTGTACATAGTAGGAAAATCTGGTTTAACAACTGCAATGCACTTGAAGATTGTTAGATAAAAAGTGGGGTGTCACATATTTACTGCTATGATTACTATTTTCCCAACCAGAATCTAACATCCTGCACTCATTTCCCTATTTTGTTTTGTTTTTATCCTTGGCCATGACCTAGCTTTTTCCTAAGCCATGTCTTCCTAAAATGACTTCCTAATGTTTACATTCATTCTTCCCTTCATGACATGACAGAGATTATGTTCACTTAAAAAAAAAGAAGGATGGAAGGTCTCTTATTTAAAACAAACAAAACTTGATGATTATGAGAAGAAAGTCTCTAAATAGTGACAAAATGTAGTCATTAAAATCAAGAATCACTGAATATTAGATCTAGAAGCAATCTTTGAGATCACAGTCCTTCCTTTTACAAATTTAGAAATTAATTTAAATAAAGGGTGGATGATACACAATAGATATAACTGTCTAAATTATTTACAAGATTAATAGTATTCCCTTTATCACGCACATATACCTATGTCCAAGCTGGGTCTTTATGATCCAATAGGAATGACAATCAACCCAAAGCTACAACTGGGATTGTAAAATCACCTCTTGTCAGTATCCGGCAAACTATTTCAGGAGTTGAGATAATTTCTACTGTATAGATTACAATGATTAAAAATTAACAGGAATTAACTTTTCTGTTCTCAGAGCCTAAAGGCATTTCTTAGTCCTATTACCTTTCACGTTCCTGGGTAATTCTTATATATCACAAATTTGTGCCATTAGAAATTATTGGATTTGATTTCTCCTTTGCATCCAAGTCACAAAAAGCAATATATCCACTACTTCACTTAAAACAACAACCCAAGTGATACTAAGCTAAGATGCTTTATTTAAGATAATGAGGCGGCTAGATGGGACAGTGGATAATGTTGGACCTAAAGAAATATCTGGCCTCAGTCACTTCCTAGATGTATGAATCTGGGCAAGTCACTTAAGTTCTACCTGCTTCAGTTCCCTCATCGATTAAAATGGAAATAATAAGAGAACCAACTTCACAGGTTTGTTATAAAGATAAAATGAAATAATATTTGTAAAGTACTTTGTAAACCTTAAAATGCTATATGAATGCTAACCATAAATATAAATCTGTAACTAATCTTGATGATTTTAATGGGAGGATATAAAATCTTTGAAGAAGTGGTGGAAAGAATATCAGAAAATATTGAGGTATTCTCCTGAGAAGTGATGGCCAACCTCCGAGTAATACTTCCTTCATTATAACAAGTATTAGAATTGATGGATAACTTTGTGGCTAGAAAGTGTATATTTTGTTCTTCAAATATAATTCTAGAGGTATGTGTGCTTGGAAATCATATTCATATTACTGATGCTAGCTTGCCTATATTTCAGAGTATTACAGCCTAATTTTGAACTTGACTCCTGTATGGGATCCAAATGTCCCACTATACCCTATTGTAGAAATTTCTCTATATCAAGATCTGTAAGATGACTTTGCTGCTGGAGAGATTTCCTAGTTAAAGAAATAAATGTAATAAAATTCAGAGGAGGGTCTACTTTTTTTTTAAGTTCATCTACTCAGTTTCACTAGAAAGGCAGGTGAAGTTGATGGAGTCTCTCTAGACCCCCTGTTTTGTCATGTGGAGACCATTGAGCCTCCCACATTTCTCCTTTGGTGATTTCCAGGAAATTTATCACAAGATGGGGAATGCTGCATTACAGGTTCTCATTCAGGAGAACCCAGTAGAATGTAAGATCCTAGAGGGTATGACTATTTTGTTTTTATTGCCTAACACAATTCTTGCTCATAGAAGGGACTTAAAAAGTGTTTACTGAATTGAATTCAACCAGGGAACTGGTTGGGAAAAAATATAGTCAGAAGATGAAAAGAAAAAGTACTGGTTAATGGTTTTCCACATTAGCACTATTTTCACTGATTACATTCCTTTGGATAATATAAGCTTCCACTAAAATCTAATTTCTAATGCCTTATTTGGGAGTGGAGATGGTCCTGGTTTCCTGAAAAGTTCGTTAGCCCAGGCTCTGGAAGTCTATTAAGCTGGAAAACTTTTGAATGTCGGCCTGGCCACAGTCTGGATGTCTGCTCGTCAAGGACCTACTTAGCTGAATTCACAGTTGCTCAGCCCAAGAAGACTGGCCACCAGATGAGGAATGCTTTTGGTCACAGGAACTTATGAAGGCTGGTCAGAGGCAGATCTGTGTTGGTGTAAGGAATACTCACACCAATAAATCACAGATCTTTGGATGGGTGGAAATACATAGTGCAATAGCTCTCTCAGGAAGAGAAGGCCACAATGTGGTATTCATCCTAGAAGTATTTCTTGGATGGAAAAAGGAATTTCTGAAAAATGAAGCTCAAAGTCCAGAAATAGCAAAAGGACACATGCACATCTCAAACTCCTCAAACTACAGTGGCATCCTGAGAAAGCACATCTTAAGATTTCTCCTGGTACGCTGCTTCTCAGGGCAGATCTTCCAACTTTTTCTTCTATTTGGGATCCCCAGTTCTGTTCTGTTCTCTACGGAGTGCCAACTGCTCAAACCAATAACCCAACTAGTCTATTAATAGTCACTATTATATTTCCAATAGTCACTCAGAGAGATTAAGACTTTTTTCTTGTTCTTACCTATGCAGTAGGGACAACACTGGCCTTTTCTCAAAACGGGTCTTTCACAGGAGACTGAAGGGCAAGACTCAGAGTAACAGCTAATCATGCTATCCATACATATGCAGCTGGTACAAACATCGGGTTTCCACGACTCAGCTGCCAGGAATATGTCCCCTTCATCATTTTTGCAGTAACTAGGCATGCTCTCATTATTTGATGAGGAAGGCTGAAGAGGTTCATCTGGAAAAATGGACACACAAGTCAGCAGGGAAAATAAGAGGATGTAGGCCACTAATGGTGAGACATAATGAGTCTTCTTCATTTTGCCTCATAAAGGTTGTGGCCACCTACAGGCCTCTGAGTATACATATTAAAAAGCATATTCAAATAATAAAACAAAAAGGCCAACTTAGGCAGGCCTGAAAGACAGTTTTTTAAACTGTATTTTTCAGGTTCACCAAATGGCCAAGAAGAAAAATGCCTCTAACCTCCTAGGTTTAGATGTGCACATAATCAGGTGAGAGAAAACCTAAATGACTAGAGGTGGGGTGCAAATAGAGAGAGGTATATGTAGTCTTTACTCTAGAAAATGAAGAAGAAGCTACTGAAGAACAAAGAGTCAATGTTTTCTCCTGGCCCGAATGCTTTAATATCTATGATGATTATAATTATCTAATTATCCATTTAAATCCTAGTTGGACGGCTCATTGTGGCAAGGCTGTGACCCCTTAGTTCTCTAAAGCTATGCCAGGGGATGGAAGTTTTTTCAGGTCCCAGAAAGGTGGCAAACTTGGCAATGATTCACTAGTCAAGAAAAAAGAGGCCCAATCCAGAAAGGATGGCCACCAGGAGATGAATCTTTTTCAGCCATAGCAGCTCATGAAGGCTCTCTCCTAAAGCACAGAAAGTTTATGACAGGTATGAGTGGAAGAAGTTCTGACACCAAGGAGACCCTAAGACCCTACCAATCCTGAAGCACGGTGACCAGACATTGCACACTTGCAGAGCACATCACCATTTACAAAGTGCTTTCACAAAGACCATGTTGCTTACCTTCAACTAAAGTTTGTAGGGCATTTCCTCTGGAAACCTCAAAAAAAAAATTTGAGCATGATGAAGCATTGAAAGGCCTAATTCAAAAAAGCTCTGGTTCATGGGGCCATAGATTTCTAGCTGGAAAGGACCTCTGAATTCATCTTGTTAGAAGAAGGATTTGAATCAGCACAATAAATGCTCACAGAAGTGAGCCACCGCTACCCAAAAGTCTAGGGCCAAGAAAGAAACCTCTAAGCAACAAAAGACCCATTTCCTCACTTAAAAACACCAAACATATGATCTAAAGAAAGAGAGACTGTTTTCCTAGCATGGTTATTCTGGAGGATCATATTTATAGCTTTGATTGTAATTCAGTCAAGAGCTGAAACACTTAGGTTACATGGTGAAAGGAGATGGACTGTTATCATAATATTGTAACCTTAAGCCATATTCTCTCTGAAAATAATTTCATGCTATTAGACAGTTGTTACTTGTCCAAAGGAGTTATGTTTTTGGGGGGTCTTCCCTGGTGGGAGAAATGAGGCAAGAAAGGAAGATATTTCTGCCTATCTCTATTAGGTTCAAATGGGAAAGGGTTTGAGTCTTGGTCAAGAGAAGGGAAACATCACAGAGTCCACTGCTATGTCCACATTCAGCTTTCTATTCAGACAGAGATCTGAGTGAATGAGGTAGATTTAAACATTTTTCTATAGCCTTTCTCAGTGACTGTTCTTTTGGGGGGCAGTGAAGAGTCAGAGTAGAAACTGGACATCAGTGTCAAGAGATCATTTCTGTTCTGAGGACTTAATGCTGCTTTATTTTAAGAGAGTCAGCACTTTCTATCCATTGATTGAAAGTCACTGATGATGTCATTAAACCCGAACCTTGTAAATCACTATACTTTTAAGAATTTAATAAAAAACAAAACAATTTTTAAAAGCTTGGTGAGGAGTTATATCTCACCCTATGTTTGTGTCTCAGTATTCAGAAGAGGAGACCAAAGTAGGAGTAGAGCTTGTAAAAGAAGGAGAAATGCCAGGAGAAGCTGTGACAAGCAGAAGACATAGCTATTCCCAAGGAATGTGAATCTCTCAAAGGCCGAGAAAAGACCAAAAGTGAAAATCTCATCCTGCTGTTAGTGATAGAGTACAAGTTGGAGGGAGCCACAGAAAAAAATGAGAAGGAAGGCTTTTATTTCAACAAGCATATGGTCCCTATGGAACATGAGCTAAAAATTTTATTGGGTCATCTCATCCACTAGCACTCTGTTTCTCTTTCCTCTTCTTTGTTCATTACTTCCAGAAAGACTTTACTTTTTTTTTTTTTGGTCCTCCATATACTTCCTTGATTTACATCTTATACTTCCCTACTCTCTGTTTTACTTCTTATTTGTATTCTACAATTCATCTTCTCCCAATACCTAAAAACATTAAAGATAAAAAAGCAAAAACTAGGAAAAAACCCAAAACCAATCTAGACATGCTTACTGAACCTTATAAAAAATAAAACTGATGAAACACCTTGACTTGCCACTTGTATTAATTCTTTTGAATTTAAACAGATTAATTTTTAACCTTTCCTTAGGATCTAATGGAACACCTGGTATCTCTTTATGAGCTTTCACATTCTTTTTTGAATTATATTTATTTATATCTTATTTGCATCATCATCATCATCATCATCATCATCATCATCATCATCATCATCATCATCATCATCATCATTATATAGTAGACCTTGGCTGATGTAGGTAACCCTGACAAGAAAAAAATTTTTAGATCACCTATAAAAAGTCAGCATTCAATTATAAACTGACATGCTATGATGAATAAGCTTGTAGTGTCAACCCACTGATATGTTAAAAAGGAATTCTATGAGAGGTAATATCATAAAAGCAAGCTGTTCTGGGCAGCTGGATAGCATAGTGGATTAAGTGCCAGGCTTGGAGTGGGGAGGACTTGGGTTAAAATCTGACCTCAGACATTTTCCAATTGTGTGACCCTGGACAAGTCACTTAACCCCAAGTGGCTGGTCCTTACCTCTTGTCTGCCATAGAATTCTAAGACAGAAGGTAAGGGTTAAAAAAAGGCAGATGTTCTGCTATTTGATAAAATTAATAACAGAACTGAAGAATATTGTCCTTCCACAGATAAATGGTCAAACCACACACATATGTTCAAAAAGCTAAGTGTTAAGGTCCAGTTATCAGTAGGTTCATCTCATTAAAAAATTGAATAAATCGTATAATATTCCTTACATTTATGTTATCTCAAAATCTCTAGAATTATAAATAACATCCAGAAATAATGTCATAATGTTCTTAAGTGATAAAGAAAAAGAGTGGACATAAATTCTTTGGCTTTCACAATAGAAGAGTCGTAAGCGAATATTTCCTTCAAAGGATACAAAGTACCATTTTTTATACATTCTAAGGGTGGCATAGCTATTCTTCCAAAATGGAAACATAAAAGAAAATTTATATGAGTGAGACCATTCAAGATAAGCTAATGGCCTAAGACTGGCTTATTCTGGAAATTAAATATTTTGTGTGTCTGACATGTAGTAAGCAAGACAAATGGTCATCATAAAACAGGATGATTTCTTCAAAGTTACATTAATTTCAAAAAATAAATGTGAACCATAGAAAAGAATGGTTTGAGATGGTGTGCTAATGGGCATCTTAATGCTTTCTGGCTAGCATTTTCATTTGAGCTTGGTTCAAGTCCTTTTTTAAGTTATCTTTCTTTACAGTTTCAGTTTGACAACATCTCTAACCTGATCCAGTTCTTTTCTGGGCTACCAAGTTCATCAGTGAGTTGAAGAGAACTGTGGTTACCTGTACATTGAGGGCAGCAGGAGTCCTGGGTGCGCGAGGGAGTTTGGCAAAGAAGGGGAGGACAGACTTCAGTTTCACACAACACACGCCCACTGTGACATGTACACTGTGTGCAAGAGTCAATGTTCCACGTTTCTCCATCCACAAAGTACTCTCCTCCGGGAGCATGGCAAATTGATGGGCTGCTCAGCTCTGGTTTCTGTACCACAAATTCATCTGAGAAATCAAACATAAGATCAAAAGAAAAGAGGTTATGACAGAGGAGGTATTGCCACTGAGAGGTTGTGCTCAGCAGCTCTTGAAGGTCCTGACGATTTTCACTAGTCTAGAGGAATGGTTGATAACTCTCTCAACTTCTTTTGATCAAGGAAAAAAAGAAATTAAAAGCAATATAATAAACATGCTTACTGGTATAAGGAGTGAGCAGAAATTCCTTTTATCATACTAAAAAAAGAGGGTGATTTATGATCTGTCTTAGTAATATGAGTATTAATGTGCCACGATAAGCTAACTTCTTCTCCAAACAGGATTTCATTGAGATCATTTATCACTTTCAGGAGATTGCAGAGGTGAACTGTGATTAGCAAATCTTACAAAGAAATCAACTGTTTGGATCTTGTATAAACTTCCCAAAGTTCAGAGAATTTTGCCACCCATTTTTTTTCATCCTATTCAATGCCCTGTGCACTCCATTAATTTTCTGGGAGCTTAAGTATTTGAAAACTTGGAAATATGTGCTATAACCAATTTGGGTACACCCAGAATAAGACTGCCTGCCAGCAAACTGAACAGGAATGTTCATGTAGAATCAACAGACAGAAAGCTAATACTGAAGACTAGCCCTCTGTTCTAAGATACCACTCACTTTTGAGAGGCAAAAATTGAGAGGTTGTTGATAACTGCCATCATTCTCCAGCAGAGACAATGTTAGCCTTTTGGTCTCTCAAATGAGATGATGATGATAGGAAGGAAATTCAATATTAAGAGTATGTTGAAAGGTACTGAGAGCTGCCCTAGAGTTGCACTGAGGGACTAAGAAGGATGGGGACAGCCTGTTCACAGATTGTAGAATGAGAACATCAAGAGAGGTCTGAGAGTGCTGAACCCAGTTGGAACATGGTGAAAACACCTTTTGCATGCCATGGTGGGCACAATTCTTGCAACCTTCCACAATGAAAAGTAAAGAGTCTATTCAGCAATGACCACCATGATCACTGTAGTTTTGAAATATGTGGCCAGGATAGCAAGTTAAAAGCAACTGGACTGGTGCTGAATCCCAGGTAGGAAGACAACTTTGGTTACCTCGTTTCAAAGGGTCAGGGACAGTGTTCTGGATCAGTGAAGAAGAGTACTTTGGTCATCTTTAAAAATGACAGAAATCTGATACTGGCTTATGGGTTCATGCTAGTAAATAGATCGAATGTGAAAGGACTAAACATTTTGATATGTAAACAAGAGAAGGGAAGACCATGAGAATGCAAATTGACTTGTATAAACCGAGGTAGTGGTTTAGTGGTGGGAAAGACAAGGAATGGACAAATTATAATAATGTATTTCATGCTTCAAAGACAGAAACTTTTTTTTAAAAAGGTCACTGCTCATATGGGAGAATTAGGAAAAGGCTTCCTAAGGAGACCTGTAAAAGAGTTGAAAACAGTTTTCCTTGAAAAGAGAAGAATTGCTTTCTAAGGGTTGATGGCTCCTAGATCTGACACAAAAGGGGAAAGATAGTCAAGTCATAGGAATAAACAGCCATGTGTATTTCCAGTTTTCCTTACCTTTCTAACCCTTTCCCCTATACAACTTGCTTCAAGGCAAAACAGGAAGGGACCTGAGAGAGGTGGGATATGAAAGAAAAACAGAAAAAGAAAGGGTAAGAAAGAGGAAGGGAAACCTGAGGAAAAAATAGCAGTGGGTGAACCTTTAGTCTAACATGGGAAAGCTTCAGTAGCAGCTCCTTTAATTTGACAATAGTAGAAAAAGGAATTGACCAGGAATAACCAAGAAGAAAGATAGGTCCAAAAAGCTAACTTCTCAAGGGGATGGAAGTGAATCGTTCTATTTCCTCTTTAAGTCATCAGTATTTCAGATCAACAAGTTTGAGTCCTCTAGTAAGAAGAATCCATAAGAGATAAACCATGAAAGGCACTACCTTTGGTGAAATACATTACATAGTATGATATATCTCTATATATTATAGTATATAATATATGCAAAATAACACATATTTTCATTTATAAACTGCATATTATGCACACATATTTACATATATGTGTATATATATATACATATATAGCCTCTCAGTATCTTAGTTTCTTTTTCTGTAAAATGAGGGGGTTGCTGTAGATGACTTCTAAAGCCCATTCTATCAGTTGTACCATGGAGACATTGTATGGCTTTTGAGCATGCTTCACAAAATCAGAGAGCTTCTTTTTGCCAGTTGCTTCATCTATAAAATGGAATAAGATCTCTATCCAATAACAGTATGAAAGATGAAAAAGATAGCAGATAAGCACAAGCACTGAGCTTAAGGTAAGTTAATAAGCATTTATTAAATTCTGACTACGTGCAAGCCACTGAAGAATTGAGGATACAAAGAAAAGCCAAAAAAAATATTACTGCTCTCGAGAAGCTCACCAGCTAAGAGAGCTAGAGAAACTGAGGGGCTTATTATTAGAACTGTTTTTCCTTTGGCCTGGGCCTGTGATTTCACTGGAGGTGAGGAAACTCCTTGTGCTTGAGCAGATCAGCAATTGTAGAATACCCTGGAATTTCTGAGAGACACCAGGACACTGGGAGGTCAAATGGCTTTTAGCTGATCAGTCACACATGATTATCATTAATAAGTATAATTCAGACAATGCACTTTTAGAATCTGCTCTGTTCTTTCCTTGAGCCTGTTATTTATCAGTGTCATTGTGACAACATTCTAGACATTTAATTTCACTGTTGCAAGTGTAATAAGTATTCAAACAGAGCAGAATTGGAAAGGGCAGGGGTTGATGAATCAAATGGACACCTTGCAGATTTTTCCTTCCAAAAGATTGCATTATAAAAAAGGCACTTCTAAGTAGCTTTTTTCAAGAAATAAAAATAGTACCATTTTTCCTTGTTAAAATTAAATTTTAAATTCACTCAGTCTTTTTTTTAATGAGAACTTTATTAGTCACATATAAGGATTCAAGACCTTATGAGGAACCTGAGACCATAGCACTGGTATTCAAACCCTGTAGCGCAAGAAGGATTAAGCATGAGGATTAAGGGTTGGAAGAGGACATAACTCAGGGAAGAAAGAGTCTGTTATTGCCTCAGTCCATTGGTGGCTCTTTCTCTTCACACACACATATCCCTTCACCTCCAAATCCCCAGGACAAGCAAACCAGGCTATGAGGGCCACAAGAAGACCCTCACCTACATTTTTATCCAAAAGATCTATCCAAAGCTGAGACCCAGGGCTTTGGGGCATGTGGGGACCACAGAGAAGATTGTCCTTGAAGGTACATCTATCACTTGAAGAGACTAAACATGTAGATGTTGTAGATATTTATGTTAAATGTTTGACAACATAATTGAATTAACCCTTTCTAATCCACAGTTCAATCCTTCATCCAAGTGGCTGAGCAGTTTTAAAAATAAGTAGTGTCCACTTTCGCCCCAACATACATACATCTTTCCTATTTAAAAGCCAGGGAATGAATATGAGGGAGATGTCCACAGTTTTAGATCATTGAGAAGAACAAAAATTAGTGAAAATACTTAGCTCACTGAATGTGACAAACTATAGTAATTCTGTGCTAAAGCTTGAAATCTTTTCCTTTGTTTTGTCTGGTAATTAGTTTTTTCTGACCTTCACCTTGATCTGAACTTTCCACTCCAGCTGACTAACTTACTTAGACCTTTCCTTGGATTCTACTTTCTCATTTAACAACTTACCTATCTAATCTTGCCTCTGGACCTTCAAAGTTGAATTGAACTTGTTCTAGTTGGCCTAGTACTTGCCCTATGGCTCTGCTTATTCCAACCAGGCATCAGTTTATATCATGAAGGTCTCAGAAGGGCATAGATTTAGACCTGGAAGGGATTTTTGAGGCCATCAACTCTAACCTCCTCATTTGAGAGATGAGGAAATGAAGTCCAAAAAGAGTATTTACCCAAGGTCACACAGGTAAAGTTGTTTCCCTATTAAAATGTAAGATCCATGAGAGCTGGGACTATCTTGTTTTTAATATTTGCATTCCTAGTTTTTAGCATAGTGTCTGGCACAAAGCAAGCATTTAATAAATGCCTGCCTGCCTTCCTTTCTTCCTTCCATCCTCTTTCCTTCCCTTTCTCACTACTCCCTTTCTTCTTTGCTTCTTCTTTTTTTTTTAAACCCTTAACTTCTGTGTATTGACTTATAGGTGGAAGAGTGGTAAGGGTAGGCAATGGGGGTCAAGTGACTTGCCCAGGGTCACACAGATGGGAAGTGTCTGAGGCCGGATTTGAACCTAGGACCTCCCATCTCTAGGCCTGGCTCTCAATCCACTGAGCTACCCAGCTGCCCCCTTCTTTTCTTTTTTTCTTTCTTTCCTTCCTTCCTTTCTTTCTTCCTTCCTTCCTTCCACTTTCCTGAGTAATATACTAGATAGCCAGCTGTTGCACCACACTGCTAACCTCTTTCCCTAACCATACATTTCATGGGCTGGGGTTCATGACAAATAGTACTATTTATAGCTTTGGAGGTGATTTTTGCATTTAGCTAAACATTTAATTTTTGGATTGTATTTGTTGTTGCTATTGCTGAAAAATAAAAAACAAAAACAATAAATGAAAACCACTTTGTATTTACACCCTTTAGAACAGGATAAGCTTCTTACAGGCAGGAATTATTATCATTTCTGTCTCTGTACTACTTGTACCTACCACAGTGGTTGGCACAAGATGGTGCTTAATAAGTGCCTATTGTATGGTATCTGACATATTTCTATGCAGTGCATCCATAATTCCAGAAATGTAAGAGGAAAGATAAGGTAGACACTATTTCCTCATGGACAACACAGAAACCAAGCTTTACCTGAACATGATGGGCAGCACTGCCCTGGCCGGATAGTAGGATTATTGCAGGCAGGAACAGGGCAGGTGATTAGGGCACACATTTCCCGTCCATTATGACAGTAACATTCCCGGCACCCATCGTGCCAGCTTTCCTCATTTTTATGATGTCGACCATCCATAGACAGGCAAGTGCCTGTTTGCACAGGGGGCCCAATGGATGCTGAAGGAGTAGCCTCTGTAGAAGACAGTGAGAAAGCAGTCAGGTAATAAAGCAGTTCTGTTGGAGGAAGAAGCAGTCAGCATAATATATCAATTTAACATCAATGGCTTATTCTTTTTTTGGGGGGGGAAGCCTTGGTAACAAAAACTGTGGATCAATTTCTCCCACTCTCCTTTGAAGGGAGGGAAGGTAGAGTTGAGAGATGGAGGAGACGTTTCAAACCCCCTTGGGGATTCCCAGTTTCCATGGCAAAATAAGAAAGGTGGTGAGTGTAGGTCCATGTATGTTTGGGTATATAAACACAGAGAAATACAGCTATAGAAGGTCATTTATTCTTATTTCCATAGAGAGCTAAAACTCCGGGAGCTTAAAAACCTTTTTTTTTTAAAGGAGCCAATTTGGTGAATTGTCTGGTCACTTAAAATGAATTTCCTAGGAACACAACAAAACTGATTTTCCTGGATAAGTGTAGGGACAGGGAATAAGCCTCATTTCATTTACAGTAGAGGTTTTAAGCTTGGGGTCACTGAGCTTGATTTTTTACTATTTTTATAAGTGAATTTTATTATGATAGGTTTCTTTTGTAATCTTATGCATTCTATTTTTGGTATATAAACACGTTTTTCCCAAAAAGGGGTTCATAGGCTTTACCAGAATACAAAGGCATCCATACATTAAAAACTTAAGAACTACTGATTTTTAGGAAGAAAAAAGTTTCAGGAGAGGAGCTTGAGGACAAGGGAATATCAGTAAGCAGATGCTTTTTATTTTCTACATGAGTGGATTTAATTACTTCTTTAGTTAAAAAAAAACTACTTTAACTATAAGTTCATCTTTATGGGAATGTCTAATGATTTTCCATATGCACCCTCTAAGAATTTCCAAAAATTTCCAACATCCTGACACTCATCAACCACAGCAGAGTTGACTGATATCCCATTCTGATACTTAATTGTCAATATGAGTAACTCCACTTTGTTTATTTACTGCTCTGCCTAGGTTCAACTCCACGGAACGAGATAACCCCATGTCGGGTATCCCCTCATGTTCTGTCTCTCCTGCCCTCTTTAGGGTGTTGTTTCCTCTCATTAGATTGTAATCTTTGCTCCTTGAAGGCAGTGAATCTTTCTTTTTATTAATGGTATTCCTAGTGCTTATTATAATACCTAGCACATAGTAGGGGATTATTAAATGTTTATTAGAAATATTAGCAGTTGGAAAGATGAAGGTGACCTAGGATTCCTATATGTTATTTGAGTGGAACTCAAGATTTGGTAAGTCCTATTGAACTTGAAAGATTTTCAGTAATGGCCTAAGGACGAATTGTGTTCCTATAGTGCAGGGGTCAGCAACCTTTTTGGCCTTGAGAGCCATAAACGCCACATTTTTTAAAATGTAATTTCGTGAGAGCCGTACAGTGCTCACAGTGCCCTCCTGTAACAGCGCCTGAAAAAAAATTGACTTTATGGCTCCTACAGAAAGAGCCGTATCTGGCTCTTTTGAGGGCCCTCAAAAGAGCCAGATATGGCTCGAGAGCCATACGTTGCCAACCCCTGCTATAGTGTAAAGACCTGCATCAATAAATTAAGAGAAGTTAGCCACTAGAGGCTGGCCAACAGTTAATGGATATTTACTTTTGGCCAAAGCAACTCAAGAAAACATCTACTAAGGTGCAGAGGGATTTGTATTTGTATTAATGAAGAAAATCCCCATGTTTCACCATGTTGGTAAAAACAAAGATCTTCTGGTAAGTAGAAATGGAGACACAGGGGATATAAGCTTGCAATGGCCCAGTCCCAATGACATACTGAGTACAAGAGTGGCATAACAGAATTTATTAAGAATCTATTATTTGGGGGCAGCTGGGTAGCTCAGTGAATTGAGAGTCAGACCTAGAGACGGGTGGTCCTAGGTTCAAATCTGGTCTCAGACACTTCCCAGCTGTGTGACCCTGGGCAAGTCACTTGACCCCACTGCCTACCCTTACCACTCTTCTGCCTTGGAGCCAATACACAGTATTGACTCCAAGACGGAAGGTAAGGGTTAAAAAAAAAAGAATCTATTATTTATTAAGAATTTATTAAGAACCATAAAAAATGGTGTGGTTATATAAAAAGAATGAGAGTTAAAACAAATGAACAATTCAAGTGGCATAGTGGTATTCCCAAGATACTAAAGAAAACAAAAACAAGAAAACCAAAGGGAAAGCATTGGTAAGGATGACATGAAGGATTTATGGGACAACAAGAAGTGGACACAATGAGAAGAAATGTAAGTGTTGTAATCTCTGCTAGTAAGGGGAGTAACCACACTGATGAAAATATCAAAGTTAAGTTGATCCCTGATTAAACAGACTATATATATATGGTGATGAAGAAAAAGTTTTTGAGTAGAGTGGAATGTGAGAATCTATGAAAAGTGACTATTTTGGCAACTGTGCTTGTTAATTAAGTACTATTTTAAATCCCTTCCTTGGAAGGAAGATAGACATTACCAAGACAGAAATAAAGAATACTTAAGATTTTTCTTCTAGAAAGTGAGTGTTAAACTTCAGTGGAAGAAAAATTCACTTAACATTTCTCATTAGTAATATAACACATTCTCCCTTTTGTTGTTCTTTTGAAAAAAGAAAAAGAATCCTTGTTTGCTTTGAAAACAAGAGGAATGTGTTCACACTTACCTCGGCACTTGCAGATAAGACAACCATGACTGTCCACCTGGAAACCCACTGGGCAAATTTTACTGCATGGGTGCTCAGGACATTTCTTACAGCGGCAGATGTCACAGCCATGCTTATTCTTCCTAGATAATTGAAATTTTGTCAAAAGGTCAAAAAACTACCTAAAACACCTCAAGTGATTATCAACTGTTCAAATCAGAGGTTAAAGAAGCAATATTACTATTGCTCCACAAGCATTCTGAAGGCAAAGGTCATTATAACTTTATTTCCATGGTTTTACATTCTACAAACAAGGCAAATCTTGACTATGTTTCTGAGATCATCTTTTTAGTTAGGAAAACTGTGTCCACAATTTAAAACTAATGAGTAAACTACTGTGTAAACAGGATGGATAATTAAGGACCTTCTTCATTGCTACTTCTGAGAACAGAGGAAGCCAAGAGCTTGTTATTGTTGTAGTAATTAAAATGCCTCACATGTTTCACCTAGCCTAAGACTATGAAATTCAAGACATTAATGAAAGTTTTAATATCAGCAACAAAACCTGTCATGAATATTAGTAGAAAATGAAAATATTAAATATGATAATAGCTCACATTCATAAAGCATTTTATGACCATTTACTAAGCCCTGTTTTAACAACTAGTCTATGAGGTAATTAGTGTAATTATGATTATCTCCAGTTTATAAATGAAACTAAGGCTAACAAGTATATGCCTAAGCTAGTATATGATAGGTGGGACTTGAACCCAGGTTTTCCTGATTCTAAAGTCTAGTGCTTTTTCTACTATTCCATGATTTCTCTGGAAATGCATTTTCTGAGCCAGCATCCAGGTACATGTTTAATATTTCAACTTGACTTATGACTTCTTAAGCTTTTTTCTTTAATTATTGAACTCCCCTATGAAGCAAGAATTCATGGCAGGGCATTTAGGAAAGAATATTATTTTTATTTGATTATTCAGGTCTTCCTGATTGCAGATGTAGCACTCTATCAATTGTACAACATAGCTTACCTAAAAGACTAGATTAGAATACATAAATTAGACTATTCTGAGTGGTTACAATTATATATTTAGGGAAAAAAATCTAAGATTACTAATGTAGAAATCTGTATTTCCTCTAACATGAGAAAGGTGAATGGCATTATTTTCCTGAAAAATTGCTTGAAACTCCTTTTGCTTCATATTATATTGATAGAAGGACATCTGATATATTCTGCATGTAAACATCATCAGTCACAGATTTCACTGTGGTTGGACAAGAGGACAGAAATTCAGGACAGAAATGAACATGAAAAAAATTTCTTTTTATCATCATGCCAGATGAAGTAGCAAGATATGAATCAAGTAAATCTATGTCTAAATTCTGTCTCTGATACTAACTATATAATCATGGAGAAGTCACTTAGCTACCCTGAGAATTAGTTTCCTCACCTGAAAAATACAGATAATTGTAAGAGTGGCGCCTAATTCACAGGGTGTTGAGGGGTTAATGAGCTAACCTATGTAAAATGCCTTACAAAACCTAGAGTGCTATATAAACATCATATATGATTACGATAGCAGCCACAATAAAGAATGCTTAAATCCAAATATTTCTCTTCCCTTTCTCCTCTTAGTCAAATTGTTGTTAGAAGAATATAGCTTGAGGAAAATGTACCACTCTTCTTGCTATAATCAGAGACGAATTCTAAGAGAACTTGGAAATGAAACTGGAAGGTTGACTTGGCATTGTGAATGTGTTAAAAATGAATTATCCGAGTTTGTTTTCATTGGCCAATCCTGAGGGCCTTCAAGACACTGAGTTCTTTGTTCTTGCATCCCAGGAGTATTGACTGAATGTTTGCTGTCCTGGGAACCCTATGGATATTGACAAGGGGGCATTTATGGCTGACCTCATCTTCAGTCCCTAGATCTAAGTTCTAGCCAGACCTTTCCTATCGGGTCTCTCTATCTAGCCCAGGCTAAAAGTATAGCAGCCACTCATAGGCCTAATCCCAATATAAAATTGGCATGAAACCTGTTCTGTTTCTTATGTGGGACATTTTACTCCTCCTTAGGCAACCTGGTGGCTTCTGATCCCATGAGCTCAACATATTGGTGCCAGACTTAATGCAGACATTTAACTCGCTTAGTCCACTGAAGTTAAGAACTCCTGAGCTCTGGTGATCCACCAGCCTCGGCTCCTCTAGCATGAAGGATGGCAGGCATGCATCGCCACACTGGTTTCTAAGGAGGGTATCTAAAAATGTAATTTATCAAATTGAAATTATAATCAAAGAATATTAGAGTTGGAAGGGACCTCAAATATCAGCTAATCTGATCTTCTCATTCAATTTATGAGGAAATAAAGGTTTGGAGAAAGAAAAGTTATAAAGTAGTATAAAAATGAAAGTTTTTATAATCATTATTCAATGTTGAATTAAAATGAATTTTTCATTTTCTCTAAATAATAATTCTTAGAGGTAGATTAGAGAGGAAGGCTGGAGATTGGAAAGGTAGTAAAAGAAGAGGGAAAGAGGTCCTTGAATTTACTATCAATTTTGAGATAAAAACATAAATGTAAAAGATAATTAGAATGAGAAAGATGTTAAAATAGCAAAGCAAATAATATTAAAATAAAAATATAAAGGACTTAAAAACACTATCTTAATGCAAATTCATTGTTAGCTAGTGGGATCATTAATGAAATGAATGTCGTATTTCCAATTCTTTCCCCCCCTCTAATGATCTAGAATCTCATGGTATGCAACTCAATATGAGGTAAATGCAAGTACTGCTCTTAGCCTTCAATCAATTCCTTGAGATTACTTGTTTGCCAGGAAAATAAATTATGATTTCCTCACCAGAACCAAGGTAAAGATTCCAAGTATCAGGGTCAGGAAAGATATAACTTAGTTTTATAAATGACTGTTAAATCATCTTAGGGAAAGATTAAATTACCATAACACGGATGATGAAGATGATAAAAACTTGTGAGAATCCTAACTAGAATTGGAATCTCAAAGTAGGTACTTAAAAAGTGCTTTCTGAATGGAACTGTCATAAGGAAATTGTCTCTGATTTTATTAATGGAGGTCTGTGAGAAGTCGCTAAGGTGCTTCTGAGAGAGCCATGAATTTGGTAGCAGAGAGTTCAAGTTTTGGTTCTGCCAGTTACTGCCTTTATGATGACAGACAGCATTGTCACTTTAGGTTTCAATTTCCACATCTGTAAAATATGGTGGATTAATCAGATCACTTCCCACTGTAAATCCTATGATACATATTTGTTATAAAGGAGACATAAGCTATTAGGTAATCCCATGGCATAGAGTCTAAATGTTATTAACAAGACTCAGGAACGATATCCAGAAAAGAAACGAAATAAAGAAAACTTAGCTACTGCTGTTAGATGAACTATTTGGGAATTATAATCTTAAATTAAAAAAATTTTAAATAGTATAAAAAGAACAAAATGAGGTTATGCTTTTTTTTTTCTCCTTACAACATTAGTTTTCCTCATAGTCACACATGAGATAATTAAGGTCAATAGAATTTGAAAGTTTGACAGATTTAGGTAATAATAATCAGGTTTTCTGAATTGAAATACGTACAGGTATCCAAATGGACAATACTTGTCACATATCACAGGCTTGCATTTCTTGGGCCGAGGGCGGCACTGGCATATCTCGCAGTTCTGGGCATCAGTTTGGAAACCAAAAGGACAATCCAAGGTGCATCCTTGTAAGAGGCTGGTGCACATCTCCTCCCCTGTGAAGAATACATGAAAAGCATAATTTTCTAAAGATGATAATGATAGATACAAGAACAAACTGAAATGTCTACCAAATTCCTTTTAAAATTCCAAGAATTAAAATTTCCATGAATTGATCTGTTTGATTCTATGCATTTTAAATATCTCATTATATGGAAAGGGTTGGAAAGATTCCAGATCATTCCACTTTATGCATATGTGACTCACTACTGTAGTACTTATTTTATAAGGCAAAGTCCAGGTTTTAATCTGAGGCACTTATTTTTTATCTTTTTTTTTAATAGAAGATAGCTTCCTCGAACCCTTCTGGCACTCTTCCCAAAGTATACTTGGGTCTGGTACTCAGTAAGTAGGCTGGCAAATGTTATTTAAGATACTAGTGAAATGGAATGTTTTTTCTATATCAATTTTCTTTCTTTGTAAATAAAAGCAAACCCCTTTTTCTTCATTAAAAAAAAACTTGGCCATTGTGAGATCCTAAGAATTATTTGTTTGTAATTCAATCAGATTAGATCAAAGATTTTAAGCTATCATCAATGATCTTTGTGAGAGTATAGAAAATAGAAGAAACATCACAGGCCTAGATATAAATAAATGCTCTGATCTTCCAAAACAAAAAAGGGAAGAGAATTGAGTCTGTAAATTCTAGGCTAATGAACTTGACTTCAATTCCTGGCAAAATTCTAGAAAGTGTCATTGAAGGACTACTTAGTGAATGGTTCTTCGAAAAGGAAGTTTACCTTCAAAGAGTTAGCTTGGCTTCAAGAAGAGATCATTTTGTATTAACCTCATTTCCTTTTAAGACACTTGATAAGCTAGTTTACATGGATTTCAATGATAATACAAATCAGTGGATTCAGAACTGATTGTAAGGCTGAATTAAATAAATGGCCTTTAATGAAAATGTCTACTTAAAGCTGAGGGATTTGTGCTTGGCTTTGTGCCATCAATTATTTTTAATTAATCTCTAGGATAAAGGAATAGGTGTCATGCTTAATAAATATGCAGACTAGGTAAAGCTGAAGGGGATATAGATAATGACATGCTAGAACACTAACCTGAATCTAACAAAATGAAACTTAGATGGATGGGGCAGCTAAATGACACAATGTGATAGAATGCCAGGTTTAGAGTTGGGAAGACCTGGGTTCAAATCTAGCCTCTGATGATTTCTAACTATGGTAAGTTATTTAACTCTGTTTGCCTAGCCCAGTGATGGGTTACCTTTTGAGCTTGGTGTGTCAAAATTTGCCAAAAAACTGAGCATAACTTGGGTGGTGTGTCACTTCAAGAAAAAAACATAATTTCACGATATTTATAGTTTAAATAATAAAAATGTATAATTGTAATATATAACTGTATTTAATAAACCAAAATAGGTAAATTAATATAGGTAGAATTGTCATCTATAGTGCACAGTGTCTACACTATACTACAGCAAATGTTTCATCCTTGGCATGTGGCCCCAAACTTCTCTGTATATAGTTACAAGCAGCTGTATGTCATTGAAAATGGCTACTCGTGTCAGTGCTGACACACATGTCATAGGTCTGCCATCACCGGTCTAGCTCTTACCCTTCTGTCTTAGAGCTGATCCTAAGACAGAAAGAGTTTTTTAAAAAAAGAAATGTATATGGATCAATATGTCTAGCCATTGTGTTAAAATAATCACTTTCAGAAATTTGGGGAGATGAGGATTGCATATACAGCATGGTGTTCTGGAGTCCTTCTGTTTATTTGATATATATTTATATGTATAGCTATTGTCTCTCCTGAAAGAGTGCTCCTTTGAGGGCAATGATTCATTTCATTTTTGTCTTTAGTCAATAATAGTTATTGATTGTTTGATTCCGGACAAAACATTTCAGAAAATAAATTAATAAGTTAGATGGTAATAAAGAGCCTGAAGTCATGCCAAAAGAGGACTAACTTAAGGAACTGAGGACGTTTTAACATGGAGAAGAGATTTTCAAGGAAACGATAGTTTATTTTTTAATAACTGAAGGGCTACCACTTGGGTGAGAAAAAACAAACCCAATTTTATTCTATCTGTCTCAAAAAGGAGAACTAAGAACGACTGGTAGAAGCTGGAAAGGGGCACTTTCTACTTAGAACTAACAACACTTAGAATTAATGAAAAAAAATGCATTAGAGATAGTGGGTTTCCCCTCCCTAGAAGTCTACAAGTAGAGACAGGATGATTCTTTTTTTGAAGCATAGTACAGAGTTCTTTTTCAGCTATGGATTGAGCACCAACTATTTACTGACCAATGATTTAATCGTCTATTTTTTAAAAATTACCTTCTTCATAAGAAAAGTCAATTTGGAGATTTTTGACATAATCTTTACTATTATTGGTACTATCTGCCATGATAACATCTAGTGATTGCCTTCAACTTACATATATTATTTGTTTATAAGCTCCTTGCCTTATATTCTTTTTTTTGTCATTTTGCCCTTTTTATTATTTTATCCAATATGATATGTGTGAGATTATATCTTTTTTTTAACATTTATTAATAATCATTTTTAACATGGTTACATGATTCATGCTCCTACTTTCCCCTTCACCCCCCGCACTCCGCCCACCCATGGCCAACGCACATTTCCACTGGTTTTGTCATGTGTCCTTGATCAAGACCTATTTCCAAATTGTTGGTAGTTGCATTGGTGTGGTAATTTCGAGTCCACATCCCCAATCATGTCCACCCCGACCCATACGCTCAAGCAGTTGCTTTTCTTATATGTTTCCTCTCCTGCAGTCCTTCCTCTGAATGTGGGTAGCATCTTTACCATAAATCCCTCAGGGCTGTCCTGGGTCATTGCATTGCTGACAGTACAGAGGTCCATTACATTCAATTTTACCACAGTATATCAGTCTCTGTGTACAATGTTCTTCTGGCTCTACTCCTTTCGCTCTGCATCTGTTTCCGGAGGTCTCTCCAGTTTGCCTGGAACTCCTCCAGTTTATTATTCCTTTTAGCACAATAGTATTCCATCACGCACATATACCACAGTTTGTTCAGCCATTCCCCAATTGAAGGACATACCCTCCTTTTCCAGTTTGTTGCCACCACAAAAAGCGCAGCTATAAATATTTTCGTACAAGTCTGTTTATCTATGATCTCTTTGGGGTACAAACCCAATAATGGTATGGCTGGATCAAAGGGCAGGCATTCTTTTATAGCCCTTTGAGCATGATTCCAAATTGCCAGCCAGAATGTCTGGATCATTTCGCAACTCCACCAGCAATGCATTAATGTCCCAATTTTGCCACATCCTCTCCAACATTCATTACTCTCCCCTTCTTTCATTTTAGCCAATCTGCTAGGTGTGAGGTGATACCTCAGAGTTGTTTTGATTTGCATTTCTCTAATTATTAGAGATTTGGAACACTTTCTCATGTACTTATTGATACTTTTGATTTCTTTACCTGAAAATTGCCTATTCATGTCTCTTGCCCATTTATCAATTGGGGAATGGCTTGATTTTTTATACAATTGATTTAACTCCTTGTATATTTGAGTAATTAGACCCCTGTCTGAGTTTTTCGTTATAAAGATTTTTTCCCAATTTGTTGTTTCCCTCCTGATTTTGACTACATTGTTTTTGTTTGTACAAAACCTTTTTAGTTTAATATAATCAAAACTATTTAATTTACATTTTGTAATTTTCTCTAACTCTTGCTTGGTTTTAAAGTCTTTCCTTTCCCAGAGATCTGACAAGTATACTATTCTGTGTTCACTTAACTTATTTATAGTTTCCCTCTTTATATTCAAGTCGTTCACCCATTCTGAATTTATCTTGGTGTAGGGTGTGAGATGTTGATCTAAACCTAATCTCTCCCATATTGTTTTCCAAATTTCCCAGCAGTTTTTGTCAAATCGTGGATTCATGTCCCAAAAGTTGGGCTCTTTGGGTTTATCATACACTGTCTTGCTGATGTCATTTACCCCAAGTCTATTCCATTGATCCTCCTCTCTGTCTCTTAGCCAGTACCACACTGTTTTGATGACTGCTGCTTTATAGTACAGTTTAATATCTGGTACTGCTTTGCCTTATATTCTTAAAAAAGTACTGCTGATCAAAAAGTCACCTTTACCTAAAGCCAAGATGTTCATGTAAAACATAAAAAATTAATAGTTTTCATGGAGGAGGTTGCAGTAGTCACCATGAAAGATGAGTTTTCATTAAATTGGAACACTGTTTACAGTAAAACAAATATGGAATGAAGCTGTTTTAGGAGGCTATTAATGGTACTGGCCATACAAAATATGTTTACAATAGTCTTACCATCTTAAAAAATTACTTTTTAATCTTAATCCAAAGGAGCCAAAATGGATGGTCATTTTTTGATAAAGGTTTTCAATATAAGTTTTTAATGTTTTAATAGTGAGTTTCCCTTCACCAAGAAAAAGAAAATGGAGGATAGTTGATATACATGCATATATATCATAATAGTCTAATTTCTTTTTCCCACCAGCAAAAGTCTTTTTCCACATATATTTAGAATAACCACAGGCCCATGTACTTTCTGTGCAGCAACTGATTGCTAGTTTGCATATCTGAATGTAAAATCTCAGAGAGCTCATTTTAAATTTTATAATTATAAAATCTGAAAGGTCATCGTTCTTCCACTCTTCCTTGTGGGAATGATAAAGAATGCAATACTTCAAGACACAAACTCTCTTCCCAGCTCAGATTAAGATGATTTAAATAAGAGTAAAGAAGGGGAAGATGTGAATTAATGTAGATGCTTTATTAACTCAGAATCCAGTTGAATTAGCTTACAAGGAAAATGAACTGAAAATACTTTGAGGTCTTTTGGGAGATCAGGACAGATCATCAACCTAAAGGTAAAATGAGACTCTAGGAATCGAAATCCTAAAACAACTCCCTATCTTGATCAGGCCTAACACTTACTATATCTGGTCCAAAAGGGAAATAAGAATAATATATATGAGTAATAATAATAATAATGATTTACTGGCAGACAAGTGGTTCAGAGGCTACAGTGCTGGATCTGGAGTCAGAAAATCTTATTTTAAATCTATCCTTGGATACTTCATAGCTGTGTGACCTCTGTCTCAATTTCTCCATATGAAAAATGGAGACTAGCAACTGTGTTCCAGGATAATTGTGAGGACGAGAGATATTTGCAAAGTGCTTTGCAAAATAGAAAGCATTATAACAATGCTAAATATTATGGTGGTTGTTATTGGGGATAGCTATCCTTCTGAAGAAAAGGTGACCAAATGTCAGTTAGGCTTAGCCTCACTGACCAAGGCTAACTAATTAGTGGCTCATAGGGTTGTGAGAAAAATATTTTGTCATCTACAAAATGTTACATGGTTGTAAATGTGACCACAAAAAAAGGCCAAAAAGGGTAATTTTAGTGTAAAAAGGGAGTTAAATTTGAAGAAAAGAAATTGTCAAGTAGAGTGATCTGTCTTTAACCTTTCCTGACATGGCTTACCTGACCTGCTTTCCATGACTTGGATCTTATAAGTTTTTTCCAGTCACTATGCAAGAATCTCTAGTTGAATCAAAAACCCAACTTTTACCTCACAGAGAAAATTCTCATTTGATTGCCCACATAACAGACAAGAAAGTAGTCCATATTTCAAGAATTAGAAATGGAATTTCAATCAAACATAAGCCAAAAAAACCTTAGCAAATGACATAGGTGGATGAAAAAAAAAATCAGTGTATCTTAAAACAGATCAAAGAAGACTAGGGGAGGAGCATATCAAAGTCTGGAAAGCTTAAGAGTACCTCAGGAGAAATCTGTTTAAAGGAAGATTCATAACATTTCAGAATAATTACATCAGTGGTCTCTTAGAGTAGCCTTCCATTTTAGTGAGAGCACTGTAAGAAAAGGGAAAGGCACGAAAGATCTGAAAATATCATGCGGGATATTAGTTCAAAAGAGACTGTCAGTTTGCTGTCTTCTATGGATAAGAGACATTAGTTTTCTTTAAAAGTGTGTCTTTATTTATTTTTTGCCTTTCTGTGATTTCATTCAAGGAAGGTCCTAATGAAATATCATGAAGCAGCTGTCATGACGGCATCAACCAGTATTTGGGAAGAGAGTGGAAAGGGATCAAGAATTAAAACGGGGTGGAAGCAAAATGATACATGTGGGCAGCATTGTTTAGTTATTTGAGTGTCCCCCATTTTTAGAAGTGATGATGATTCTGAGCTTTTTCCTTTCATCTTTCAATTTAACAAGACTCAGGTAATTCCTACATCAATGCATCGTTCTGCCAAGATGCACCCCATTATTTTTTGAAAGAAGGTAATTTCAGATGCTAGCAGTAACAGATGTTCTAGTTGGAAAAGGCACCATAACTTCTACTTAACTTTTTGCTTTCTATTTTTCAGTGATTTCAGTTCTATTATGGATCCCCTAAACACAGCTAAATGGTACAGTAAATAGAGTTCTTTTACCTAGAGTTCATGAGTTCAAATCCTATTGCAGACAATTACTAGTGTGACTCTGGGAAAGTGACTGAAACCCTACCAGCCTCAGTTTTATCATTTGTAAAATGAGGGAGTTGGACTCAGTGGCTTCCAAGGTCTCTCCCAACTCTAACTCTATCACTATGAAATATGTTCTTGAACATGTTATCATTGTTTCTTTTCTATATTGGATTCTCTGGCTCTGTGAAAGCCAGCATTGCATTCAAATTCTCTGAAACTCATAAAAGAATGTTATTTGTTAAAGGTAAAAAAACAGACAAATAAACAGGACTGTGAGTATGTTCAGACAAAAAAGCAGAATGTACTTTCTGCATACTTTTAAAGTACATGTTTCTACAAGGTTAGATTTCAACTGTTAAGCAGGGTTCTTGACGTCATGTGCCAAAAGTACTCAGAGGTGCTTCTCTTTAATTATGCTATTGAGTTATTTACCTTCCTCTGTTAGGGTGAATAGTATTCACCTATTTCCTCTTGTCAACTCTAAGTGTGGGGCTAGGGGATGATTTTTTTAAATTTTGTGGAAATGGCTAGTCTATGACTATTTCTCAGAATTGAGACTCACTGCTAATTTAGGCAGCTGTACCTAGAATGCATTTTTGAACACACCCCTGGTTTAATGCACCATCAAGAACATTTCCATCAAAGGGAAAAGCATGAATAATGGCAAAATATTGTTCCTGGAATTAGTCCAAATGACTAGTGACAGCTCAATCTCTTCTAGAGACAGAGATGCTTACTCTCTTAAATAGTGTGCCTGCATTTCTTACCATCTCGCAAAATCATTGTGGAGAGGGATGACTGTGATTAAACTGCAGTGTATAAATGTTCACGTGATTTGAGAAATATGTAGAAACCTCATCAGTCAAAAAAGGAAGGAGAATCAAATCAAAGCTCACACATGAATATATTGATTCTATGAGTTCAACAGCACCCTGTGTGGTGGGGCATGACTGTGAATTGATAGTTACTATTTTTTAAAACATGAGTGAAATGGGAACTCAGAATTTCATGTAATATATCACGTGTTCAAAGATAAATCTAATATCTAAAGTCTTTCTTTAATTACAAAAGGATCTGGGCTATTGTGATGGTACAACTGTGATAAGTGGAAGTTTAAATGGCAAACTTTATAACAATAATGAAAAACTCATATTTATATGTGGCCAAGTAGAACACAAAGGTTTGCAATGGGTGGAGACTAAAAGAAGAAAAGTTAGACTTGATGTCATGAAAGATTTCATAACAATTAGAGGCATATGGGAGGTAATTCACGGTTTCCTCATGAATGTCTTCAAGCAGTGGATAGATGACCATTTTTTTGCTATAATTATGGATTCTATTTTGGTTATGTGTTGTATGAGATAACTTTTAAAAGGCCTATTAATTCTAAAATTCTATGAAAGAAATCAGTTGTTTTCAAACATTTAAGCAGGAGGGAAGGAGAAAGAAAAACATATGAAGAAATATTCTTGGACACCAAGAGCTTACCTTCTAATATGGCAGTGGATGAAAGATTTTGAGTTAGATCTCTAAGATGGTAGGGCACAAAGTAATAGGAGGAAGAAGAATAAGAAGGCAACTGGGAACTGCTTTTGCTGATGCCAGTGGGAACTCATAGAAGTTGTAGAAGGAAGGAAGAAAGAGTTTCTAGGGACTACAGAGTCTTAAAAATACTTTGCTTCCATTTGAATTGTCTTAGGAAGATTCTGAAGATCATTTGCAAGATAAGGTACTGGAGCCCTAGATGCTTTCTCATGCTGAACTGCCAAACATTCAAACTCTACTGCAGCGAGTATCACTCCAATGGATTGGCCATGTTGTTTAAATGCCAAATGTATTTGTTTAAAAGACTATTTTACAAAGAACACACACAAGGCAAGTTCTCACATGGAGGTAGAAGTGATACAATGACACTTTATAGGTTTCTCTGGAGAACTTTGGTATTGATTGTGAGAAATGAGAGACATTGGCACAGACCACCAGTATGGTGTGCCCACCTTAAAGAAGATGCTGTGCTCTATGAACAAAGAAGAATTGCAGTAGCACAAAAGGAACATGAGATGCACAAATTTAGAGATATTTCCATCCAAAATGGTGGCTATTTATGTCTGAGCTGTGATAGAGTTTTCAAGCATTTATTAATCTAATCAAGCAGTTAGTCACATTGTACACTGACCCCAGCATAGTGATGTCATTTTGGACCTCTTTGAAAATTAAGAACACCAGAACTCAGACAGTATTTTTTCATTTGACCTGTGTGTGTTTTCTAATATTGCTTGGTAAACTCTAGTGGTATCTCCTATGCCCACCGGAAAAGTATGGGGATGCATTATTTTCTTCTCTAATTCTGGATGACATAGCTAAGAAATCTCACTTTGCTCTCTCTGTTTCTGTTAATGTCTCTGTCTCTCTCCATCTTAAGTTCCTCTTTCTTTCCTCTCTTTTCCTCCCCCTACCCTCTTTCTTTTGTTTAGTGTAAGGTGGTAGTAAAGAAATCCCAGTGGAATATAGCAAAAAAAAAATCCTAATTAGAAAGGTGAATATGACTTGTGTAGACCTTGGGTGTTAAATGAAATTACTTTGTATGATAGACTGCTAATGCTTTCTAATAACACTTGGAGTAAGGACAATGACAGGCTTGTCAAAATAAGGCTAGATTTCAAGACTTGGGCCTAAAGCAAGGATCCAAGGGACCCAGTTTGGAAATAGTTTTCCTTTCTGGATGGCATTTGAACATCTCTGCCTTAAGCTAGAACTGTAAGTTTCAGGCAACAGGACTAACTATGAGCATGGCATTCTTGTATTATCCCCAAACTTGGCATGCATGTTGATGTCTTATGTATGTTCCAAGTACAAGAGACCCTCTGCTTTCATAGGGGATATGTTCTAGTGATCTCTGCCAACAGGGAAATCTGCAAATCTGCTGTACTGTGCATAAATATAGACAAAGGGGGATTTGTTCAGACATGGTGTGCTTCTGAAAGCTGACAATCCCTCTTTCCAAAGCTAGTTCTTTTTTCAATTATCTTTCCATTTTTCTGATTATGTCAGGGGAAAGCCTGTTATTAGGGGGTAATCTCTCCTTTTGATACCTGGTAAGCTCCAAATAATATCTAATCAAGGAGGGTCACTATTTTTAAAAACTGTCTTTTTTCTCTTTTTTGCATTGTAATGTCTCTATCCAACTCACTGAATGAGGAAAGACTTCCTCTCTTCACCCTGTAATGGCATAGGCAACAGTCTAGCATTGCCATAAAACCAAAAGCAATGACAAATTGATGGGCACAAAGAAAATATCTAAAAATGAAAAATGCAAAGCTGTAAATCATGAGGAATTCCTATATTTATTTTCTGCACTATTTGGTTGCTTGTTTTTATTTGCCATTATGTGAAGGATTTATAATATTATGACCTATACTAAACAAGCATCCCATATAAAGCAGAAACTTCTATAACAGTGCCAGTTTGCACCTGATAAACATTTACTGTCGGTGTTGATATATATGCATCTTTATATGTGGAACAAGTTAAATCAGCTAATCTGTCCCCCAAGGCATGGAAAGACCTTGGGTATCCACTGGCTGCTAGCCCAGCGGAGGTGATTACCATTTACTCTGCAAAACATTGAAAAATGTTGACTCGAGCTCAGTGTAAAGAATTTGTACACGAATTAAAAGAGAAAACCAGAAGTATTATAAAAAGCATTTTAGTATATGTGATAGACCAATAGCCAGAGCAAGGGCAGGGACAATGATTAGTTAATAAATAGACGCTAATAAAGACTATAAAACTGACACACAGAGAGGTATAGTAGGAATGGAGGACTTCAGTGTTCTAAATGTCACCTGAAATATCATTCTATAAGAAGTAGAGAATCTGATACGCTCTTAACTTGTTTTGTTGATAATTCTTTTCTACAGCATAAGAAGTAATAAAGGGAACTACTATTTTACACTTCAATCCAATCAAGAGGGAAGAACCTATTGGTAATGTGGAAGTGAGGGAAGCAACATTATAACTAAAATTTAAGTTTAAGATCAGACAAATATAATACCACAGATACTCTAAAAGAAAACATGGATAAAGAGGAATGCAAAATGAAAAAAAAATTTCACAATATAACTGTAAATAATGCCTACTTAGAAAAGATAAAGAGAGATCTAACTAAGAAAACCAATGATCCTTAACTGAAAAATATGTGCAAAATATGGGGAGTTATGTACCTACGGTCTATATACTCACTGGTTGAACCTGTCCTATGAATATTCTAGAATACATATTATAGTTAGAAGTATTTAATTTAGTATATATTTAACAGTTATATATCATATAATTATAATGTAATATAGTTTTAAAGCACATATGTAAGTTATAAGGCACATAATGAGTTATTTGTATAGATGTTTTATCTCCACTAGAATATTGTCAATTACTTGAAGCAGGGACTGTGATACTTGTCTTTGTACCCTCCCTGGTGCTTGGAGCATGGTATATTAAAATGAAATATCAATAAATGTTTGTTGAATTGGACTGACTAATACAAAAGGTAGCATGGGATTGTCAGAAAGCTGCCAGTAAGTCTAAAGACAAGAGTAAGCTGACCTTCATGTCAAATGATTAAGGAGAGCACGGAGGACTTTGTTTTTTAAAAAGTTATGCCTGGATGTTGAAGTACACAGTTTTTATGTTTGTGATCTAGGGTGAAAAAAATGGTGAAGAGGTGATTGGGGAGATGATGGAAGCAGCCCAGAACTGCTCAACTTCTGGGCTGCTTCCAACATCTCCCCATTAATGATATTCAAAGTTAGAAAAGCCAACCAAATATGGTTAACAAGTAACAATAGGGGGTGGAAAGAAAGTAATTTAGTCTCTTTAAAATAGCTTTAAATCTCCAGGACAAGTTGAATTGCATTCCAGAGTGTTAAAATAACTTAAAAGTGATCATTGAACCTATTTCCACAATCTTTGAGAAGTCATGGAGAAAGGGAAAATGTCAGAAGACCAAAGACTCAAAGATATTTCCCTAAGATGAACAAAAGGGGGAAATGGTTGATTCTATAAACTTATAGATCACTGATGTTGATGAAATATCCAAAAAGATTCAGCACTTCAAAAATAAATCAGTGATTACCAGGGACCAATACTGATTTATTCAAAAATGAATAGGCCAAAATAGGCCAAGTTTCTCTTTGTATAGTGTAAACAGGTCAGAAAAATAATATAGGTATAGTATACCTTGATTTCGTTAAGGAATATGACAAAATCTATTACTTATTTTATTTTTTAAAACCCTTACTTTTTTTGTCTTAGTAACAATTACAAGACAGAAGGATAAGGGCTAGGCAATGGAGGTTAAGTGACTTGCCTAGGGTCACACAGCAGATTTGAATGCAGGACTTCCCAACTCCAGTTCTGGAGCTCTATCCACTGAACTACCTAGCTGTTTCTAATAAAATCTTTTCTTATGGATGAGATGGAAAGATTAAACTGGCTCTTTGATGATACTACTAGGTGGGTGCATAGCTGATGGAACAACTCTAACCCAGGCATGAGGAATGGATTAATGAAAATTTGGAGAGAAGTTTTTACTGACATGTCATAGGGCATATCAAATAGCTCATAAATGATGTGAATGAACACAATTAAGGAATGTTTATCAAATTTTTCAGAGGATACATTTAAGGGGAGTAGCTGAAATGACGACAGAATCAAGATTTACAAAGATCTTAACATGCTGGAAGGATGGGCTAAAGTAAACAAGATTCCACTTAAGAGACAAATGTAAAGCTCTGCATTTATGTTACAAAAAAATCCTCATTTTTTTGATATCTGACTAAGGAAAATCTGTGTTTTGGCAGAAGTTCATGTGAAAAATATCTAGGGGTTTTAGCTGACTACAGTTTCATTATGAGACTAATAGTGTGATGCAGCTGCTAATAATTCATATAATCTTAGACAGTCATAAAAATTGGGTTGGTAAATCTTATCAAGAAAGCTTATGGTTCCCCTGTACTTTGTACTGCTCTGACTATATCTGGGCACTGCATTCGGTACTGGATGCCATGAAGAAGACCGGCAGATTAGTATGTATGCGAACGAGCCATCACAATGGCAGACTTGGAACCATATACAATAAAGAACAATTGAGCTCTGTATAAATGCTGAGTCTGAAGAAGAGAAAACTTTGGTGGTGGTGAGGAGTGTGAGTTATTTTTAAATGAGGAAAAAGCCATTGTGTGGAAAAGTAAATTCTAATAGGGGACAACTAGAAATAATATGTGGAAATTAGAGAAAATTGGATTTTGATTAAAGAAAAAATTTTAAATAATAAGAACTTTCAAAAGTGGAGTGAGGTATGTCACTATGTCACTGGGAGTATTCAGAGAAAACCTAGGCAGATATATCTGAGAGAAATAATAGAGAAGAGTTATGCACAGGGTAAGATGTAGAAGATCATTCATTGTATGACTGATTCTTTTTTGGCTTTAGAAATCCTATGAATGGCCATTAATAGACTAACCAAGTACATTTTCTTTTAACAAGCCAGTGTATATTTATTCATGTAGATTAGGAAGACATTTTTCTATTTGGGCGTTGTCAAGGGAATGTCATGAACAACACTGAGGAAGAGATTAAGTCATGTAATATGCTTTGACAAAATCATTTTAGGCTTGAGAAATACATAGTTTTCTGCATACTCACTGTTCTTGCACTGACAGATTCGGCAGCCATTGTGATCAAGTTTGAAACCGTAAATGCAATCCTTTTCTGTCAGAGTACAGTTAGATAAGGCCCCACAAGCAGGCGGATCAACTGTGATGTATGATGGTTCTAAGAATAAAATATAAGAAATAAATCCTTGAGACATAAAAGTGCCTGATATAATAACATTTAACTCTGAAACAGCAGGCTAAGAAATATGACAAAGTGGCCTAAGGAAAATCCCAAACTTTCCTATCTAGGGTTTTCAGAAAGTTTATTTGAGCCTAGTAATGTGGTCTTTTTGAAGAGAAGAGGAACCTGGGCTAGAATAGTACTAATATTTGAGATTGTTTATGTTTTCTTTCTCCCCCTCTACAGGAAACTTAGACTGTAGAAGTAATCACAAAAAGTGGACAAGAAAGATCAAAATGTCATTTATCTGCTTCTTCTTCCCACTGTTAGGTGAACTTTTTTGGGGGTGGTGGGAAAGACTGGAGAGAAGATGATATCTACTATCAATTATTCCATCATCCTCCATAGCAACTTCCCTGGCACTCAAACAGTGGCTATGTATTTCAGTAGGGTATTTTTGAAGCTCCAATAATATATCCATCTGCCTTTCTTTTTCTTTAAACCATATTTCTATACACAATTAACATTACATTGGTTAAGTGTTTATGGTGCTCAGAGTTCAAGTGAGTGTGACGCTATATTATAGAGGTTTTGGGAAGAAGAGAAAACACCCATTCTCACATTGGAAGGAAGCAGGAGAACCTTCAGGTGCTGTGAAAAGATTCATGGCAGGAATGTGACAAAAATTAATGCTATGCCTTAAAAGACATGCTAAGGGTTAAGTGGCTCCGGCTAGGTAGAAAATATCAATCAAAATATTTAATTTAGTTAAAAGGGAAATTCCTATCATCTCTGGTTCTAAAGTGTCCTCAAGGAGACAAGGGGAAATGATAATATTAAAACATTTTATTTATGCAATTTCTTTTCCCTTAAAAAGTGCCAGAGTACACTTTATACATGGCAAGTTATTCCTTATAACATAGCTCTGAGGAAGCCAAGTACAGAATGTCTGTATGTACCTTTTTTTTTTTTAACAGAGAGGAAACATGAAGTTCAGAGAACATAAATGACGTATCTAAATTTACACAGCAACTCAGTAGCTGGCATGAAAATAGAACAGACCAGTTTCCGACACTCAAAGAAACACAGTAACCATTAGTCTATAATGTCTTCTCAAGTTCATCTACTGTGATATGGAAGGGGAATCAAAATAAAATGTTAAGAAGCTCATAGAATTTTACCTTTTATTGTTGGAATAACTAGATTTGTGAGTTTTTAAAATTCAGTTTTCAAATGTGGCAGACTTACTAAGTCTTTTCAGGTAGTAATTGACCATGGAGAAATACAATAATGAATTCATCTGTGTTCTACTAGTAAAAATATTTGTAGAGTACACAATCTTTGTTTTTAATACAACATGCATATTTTGAGCAATACCTTGTATTTTTAGGTAAACTTTCCTGTGTTTAATTTTTTTAACTTGTCTCCTTGGACCAAAGTACAAGATAGGATAGCTGATGGATAGCTGGAAACCTCACAAAGAGTTGATGGCCAGATTTAAGCAGTTTTTAGCATATTTTAGATAAAAAATAATGTCATTATTTTCCTGTGGTGCCTTAAAATTCATCAGAACCAGGTAAGATCTCCTATTTTGGATCATGGAGGGTTTTCATCATCTTTTTATTAACTAAAGAATGACAGAAATGCAATTTCTGAATACAACCTCAGTCTCAAAGCTACCACCATTGGGAAGCCACTTTCTGTTCAGAAAACAAGATTCTGAAAACAGCCTAATCCTGGGGTAAGAAGGGTTAACCATAGCATATCCCAGCAAAGACAAAGTTCCAGATTCTACAGTGCCAAAAGCATAAACTAGGGTTTCTGGACTCTGGCCCTTGGATGGCATAAGTAGACAGAATGCTGGATTTGGAGTCAGGAAGACCTTAGTCAAATTCTGCTTTGGAAACTTCCAGCTACATGACCCTGAGCAAGTCACTTAACCTCTCTTAGCCTCAGTTTCCTCATCTGAAAAATAGAGATAAAAATGGCACCCACCTCCCATCATTGTTGTAAGGATGAAAATGAAATAATATAAGAAGTCCCAGAAATCTGAGAGAAGTTTTAAGTTCTAATAACTTATAATCATACTCAGGCTTCTATGACACCCTATATATAGCATGTTGCAAACCTTAAAGAACTATATGAATCGTGACTATTATTTTTATGGTTATTATTACTTTATTTCCAATTCTGTAGTATAAATACTGATGGACAAGCATACCTCTTCCACGTGTCAAAAGAAACAAAAATATGGATAGCATTTGATAGGTTTTTTTTATAAGAAACTCATAGAATTCCCTAAAAAGTACACCATAAACTATATACATAGGCAGATATAAATTGGTATGGAAAAAATATCCAGTGTGGAATTCATTGCTGTTTTTATGGAACCTGAAAAACAGTTTGTACAGAGTGGATGAAGTTCCAATCATTCCCCTCCAGGTCAAAGTCATTTCCCCCTCAAAATTATCTTTGCCTTGAGCTCCTCTTCATATTCTGTCATCCTACTCATGTCAAAGATATTTGTATGTTTGTCTTTCCCTGCTAGTAGACTGCAAGGTTGGCATTCTACTGGTCTTTTTATTTATACTCTACTGCATGCTTAATGAAATATTTTTAAATTGAGTTGAACTATTTTTAGAGAACGACTAAAGGAAGCTTACTATATAACCTATATACCTTATATACAAATATGATATTGCTGCTGCTCTCTTGTCACTCTTGAAATTCTATCCAGTTGTGGTGATGAATCAAGTCAATTAAATGCAACAAAAAGCAGACCATACTTTTTTCAATTACCTATGTAGCACTCAGAATTCAGGGTTCATTACATTTAATGAATAAATGAATTTTACAAGTGCTATTCTTACTACAAATATAACCCCCATGAGGTTTATTAACTCTGATGTAAAGCAGGTTAAACCCTGGATGTCATGATTTAGTATGATGGGCAAAGTCTATTTTGTTGAGTTAAAATCTTGCCCAAGATCACACTAATAGTAAGAGGCAGAACTATGATTCAAACCCAGATCCTATAACATCTGTATTTAGTGGCACGAACATCAAGCTCCATACTATTGGTATCTTTAGGACTTATATAATCACTGGGTATTAAAGAACCACAGGAACCTTAAAGATCATCTCTTCTAATTCCCTGCTTTCATGAGTGAGAAAGTCAGGGTCTAGAGAGTGCCTTGATCCAGGTCAAATGGCAGGGAAAGCTTATACTAAAACTAGGATCTCCTGATTTTTTGTCCAGTGCTCACCTATAAAAATACAGGACAGATTCAACAAGTTATGTCTTACATGACTAAATTGCTTTCTTACAAATTAAGTAGAGCATAGCTAGGAGGTAGAGTGGATGGGGCACTGGACTTGGAATCAGGAAGACTCATCGTCACAAGTTCAAATCTGGCCTTGGACACTTACTGGCTTGACCCTCGGCAAGTCATTTTACTTTTGTTTGCCTTAGTACCTCATTTGTAAAATGAGCAGGAGAAGGAAACAGCATGCTATTATAGTAAGAAAAGAAAACCCCAAACAAGGTCATGAAGCTTCAGATATAACTTAAATGACTGAAAACAATTATAAATAATGACATCATTAATTCCTTTTAGCTATAGACATTTTTACATTATCCTTTTTGTAATATCTGGCAAGAAAGACTTATATGATTATAGATTTATAACGGGAAGTGGCATTAGAAGTGAATAGTCCAATTTCCATTTAACAAAGAGGAGTGATTGGTTCAAAATTAGACAGTTAATAAGTAGCAGAAGGAGATTTGGAATCATTTTCACTGACAACAAATCCAGCACCCTTTTCAAGGAATAACATTTTTTCTTTTAGGGCAATTCTTCCTCACCTATATAGAAAATGCAGATCCAACTACAAATCAAGATATTCTTTTAGATGCTATGACAAGTTTTCTACATTTTTGATGTGGCTGTCATTAGAACAATTGTTCATTCATTCATCCACCCATCTATCCATGTACTCATTCAACAAACACATAACTCAGAGTTTTTAATTGCAGTGATTCTCTAACAGCTACAATTTAGAGGCAGTCTTGGTTGGTGACTTCTAACATTCATCAGAAGTGGATTCAAATTTCTCTTTTACGTGCTTAATGATCTTTTATCTTCTCCTTTATGTACCTTATTCCTTCTGACAATTTAGGCCACACTTATACCAGCTACATTTCTATAAGAACAAAATTACTACAGAAATACAAAATGATCCATTGACTATTGAGAAAGTTTAATCACACTGGCATAAAACAGAGTTAAGTCTGTGTTTGCTTTCAAGTCCAACTTTTAGCCTCAGAACTTGGCAATGCTGTTTACTGTTCAGGAATAAGAATGCTTTTGAAAAAAAAAAGACTTTTAGGAAAAAAAAAGTACAGTGAAACTACTGGATACAGTATAAAATTCTAAGTAACAAAGATGAGACAACTCTTTGGTACTCTGTGTTTCCAATGATAATTTTTCAAGTTTTGGATCTTTATAGACTAGCCTCAGGAGTGAGCCAGAGCCAGTGGAATGTCAAATGGAGTTCTTCAAAGACAGTTTTTGAAAAGTGTAGAGGTATTTCCAAGAACCAAGAGTCATAGCTGATCCTGTCATTCTGCAATACTATAAGTATTTGAGATTTTCTCGGCATAGATAGCTCCTTTCAGTGAGCCCCTTATAACATTAGAAATGGTCTTTTAGAGTTTTTGTGGCCAAAAGAAAAATTATCACACTGGAACCAATCTAGTGACAAGTGTCTCTCAAGTAAGAGGTATGTCTTAGGACATGAGGTTCATTGAAAGTCTCATACTAGAAGCCCATCTGTGCTCCACTGGCATGAGTCCGGGAATCCCTAAATCATTTCCATTTAACAATCAGCTATCAGAGGACTTCAGTGAATATTATTAGAAAGCACTTTAAATTATGATAGACTCTGAACCAAAGGGGCTTGAAGAAGTTCTACTTAAGTATAAATGGTGGATGAAACATGCACTGTTTTCTCAAAAGAAGGGAACTATGCTATATCACTTGTCTTATGGAGAACGTTTGATTATTGGTGGGTAAAAATCTCTCTTGCCTATATGGCTTTGCTCTGAGGAATGAATAGACCTAATTCCTACATAAATAGTTGCTTGAAATCCCAGTGATAATTTCCTTCCCCAGATTTTTTTGTTCAGACAATACCCCTGGGAGAACATACATATTGTACTAAGCTCATCAGAGTACATAACTTTCTTGAATGGGAGATTTTATCATCTTTTCTCCATAAAGAAAGGGTTTTTTATTGTTGGTCTGGAGATTATCAGTTCAAAATAGGTTCTGCTGAGACTTTTGGAGGCACAAAACATGACTGCATATTGATGTGTGTTGCCTAGAGCAAAGAAAATAGCCACCGCTGAATTAGATGAACACAGAGGTGACAATGGATTGCTTTTCCCAGCTGAGAAATAATTGGGGGTCGCAATCTCTACTATCAATAGTGTTTTTCCACTTAGGGCTAAATAAATTTGGAAATTCAATGAAGTATTACTTAAAGAATCACCCTGAAATTCCACCTTATCTCATATTGAATCAGCTGAGGAATTAAAGAAATACCTTAAAGTCCTCCAAAGGAAGAAGGCTTGAAACAGCAGGAATTCATTGTCTTTGGCTACAACTATTTCTAAAGGGAACCCTGGAACAGCTTCTTTGTGGAGAAGGATTCTAGAAATATTTTCTGAGCCTAGAAGCAATAAAGAACAAAAATGGATGTTTGTTACATCTATATCCAGTTTGTTTTTCCCTACCCTGACATCTAGGTGGGAACTGGTTCTTGTCTCAAGCTTTGTTATTCTGCCAAATGGTCTTTAAGGACTCTCCAAGCAACCTTATACAATGCAAAGAACCACCCCCCTAAAAAAAAACGAACAAACAAACAAACAAATGAGACAACTGAAGTAACTCTTAACAACAAGTTGGACAAACTTGGCTACCGGGTTCTTTCCTACCAAACACTATAAAAACATAAATAATTACATAGGTGAGCAAGTACTAGTTTCCATTAATTTAAAACTTTAGATCGGATATGCTAGGTATCTCTAGTTCAGTGATTCCCAAAGTGGGTGCTACCGCCGCCTGGTGGGTGCTGCAGCCATTCAGGAGCGCGGTGATGGCCACATTTTTTTTGGTATTACATTCTATTCTGAGTTCAATAAATAGTTTCATAATTTCCAGGGGGCGCTAAGTAATATTTTTTTCTGGAAAGGGGGTGGTAGGCCAAAAAAGTTTGGGAACCACTGATCTAGTTACTTTCTTATCAGTAAATATTTCTGAGATGCACAGTTCATTTAATTCCTCTAGTTTTTTCAAGAAGGAAGCAGTCAGCTATCAAATTTCTGAACACTACCACTTGGCATTTTTATAGTGCTTTTCTTTCAGGAGACTCAGATATTCCCAGGATAGTACTTTCCCAACTTCATAATGGGGAAAGTAAAGCAAAGCAAAGCAATGGTAATGAATATTAATAAGATACAGAGAGAGCTCCCCAGTCTTCTTGAGTCCAAAGCTACAATACTTGACTGCAGTGTAAGAATGTATATTCAATCAATATTTGGTGATTCATAAGAGAGAAATCTTAACTGTGGATGATCCAGGCCTTCTACTTTTCTTGCTTTGGGTTATTTCACTCTTAACTAGCATAACCATTCAGAGAAGGCAAAAGGAATAAACCTTGTAAGCCTGGAATATAGCATTATTCAACTCCCAATTCCTATATCTCACATTTATCACCCCCCACTGAATGGTATGGCTATTTTCTGGACTGCCTGGAACAATAAGAAGACACTTTTGATCATCTCATATTTTAACATATATATAATAATGCTTCTAATTTAATGAGCAATTTCTTAGTTTACCCAAGTGTTGCTTTTTTACATCATGTATTTTTTAAAAGGATGCTCCCTCATCTTCCTAGAAATGATTCCTCCATCTCCATATTTATGTTTCATCTCTCTTGCTTTCAAACTTGTATTACATTTATTTATAAACCTGCTGTACCTTCCTTTTAGATTATACACCCTTAAGAGAGGGGACCATGCTGTTTTTTCTTCCAACTTTGTAGCTCCAGTACAGCATGGTACAATGGCATGATCAGTGGCTCTGAAGTCAGAGGACTTAGGTTGAAATCCTGCATCTGATATTAACTACTTGCATAACTTTGGCAAATCACTAAGACCTGGGCCTCAGTTTCCTCATATAGAAAAGTTCTAGATTTTCGATCTTGAACAATGATAAATTGTATTGAATTGAATTTGAAGTAGTTTTGGTTTGATTCATGACAGAGTTTTTTTGTTTTGTTTTGTTTTGCTTTGTTATCTTGATGATGGGAAGTTGCCTATAATTCTTCCCGAACTAGAGATTATCCCTCGGGTGAAATCTGGCCTGGATATGATACGTGACCCTAAGGATCACTGAAACAATACAAATTTTACTCAGATTCCCCAGGAGCAGAAATTTTAGGTGTGCACCCCCATATCTAGCCTACTTGGATAGATTTGTAAGAATAAAAATCTTACTTTTCAGAAACTCAGATTCTTAACTTTTAAAAACATTAGGTTTTAATTTCAAACTTAAAACTATTGCTAGAACATGAGTTGGTAATCCTATGTCAAAATATGCCTGTGGGTGGCAAACAGGACCACATCAGTAAAGTACCAATGCAGTCCCAAGAAGCTACAAGGCACAGGCAAATGTTAAATAATTGGGAAGAGAGGAGCAGAATTTCCAACTGGAATCCAGGAATCTTCCCTGGAACGTTTTGGGTTCTTTGACTAAAGGATCATTCCTACCATTATCTGTGGCTTCAAGTTTCAATTGTACTATACTAGCTCCTGACTTTGGTTTTTGGCCATGATGGAACGTCTGGGACTTTCTCTGCAATGAGCAAGTAGACCATATTCAGTCTTTCTTCTGCAGTTTCTCTCCTTACCAACTGAGTGACCACTTCTTATTAACATAAATTAACTTATTAACCACCTTCTGAAAAACACTGCCACCCTCTGTCCTTCTTGGCAACTAGTGCTTTAGATGGAGAGAGAGAGAGAGAGAGAGAGACAGAGAGAGAGACAGAGAGAGAAAGAAACAGAGAGATTCTCCTTTTCTCACCCAGACTAGAGGTATGTAAGCCACAGATGGGCCAGTCCCAGTGCTGCTTGCTACAGAAACCTGACCTACTCCATTTCTGATTTGCCCTACCTTAGGTAGCCTGGTGTCCCTGGCCACCACCATTCCTCTCTACCTCCTACCCCGAGTGGGGGCTCACTATGTTGTTGCCAGACTTAGGTGCTTGGACATCCAATTGGATTTAGCTGTACTGTAGAGAAGAGCCCTCGCGCACGAGCAATCTTTCAAGTCTCAGATTTCCCAGGGGCAGACATTTTAGGTGTGCACCACCATGACTAGGCTGCTTTAGATGGATTTGGATGGGAACAAAGATTTTATTTTTCAGAAACTCAGATTTTTATTTTTTAACGCATTAGATTTTACTTTCAAACTTCTTTTACAAGAGAAGAGAAAGGAAACCGACCTTTTCATACTTACTATTTTGGCTCTGGTAACATCTCATATTTTTTTATAATGCTTTTTCTCTATAGATTCCTAGGTCGGTTTACTGATTTCAAGAGAGCATACTGTGAAATTATATTTCATTTTCAGATACATTTCAAGCAATCTCTCCCTGATGATGGACTCTCCTGGTCTTGGATAAGCCACATGGTCATCTAATGAATGGGAAAATTAAGATTCTGCCAAGCTGCACTCACAGTATATAGCACCTTAAAAGCTAAATATATCAGGCTTCACCTAAGCTAGGCAATTGACTTTAGCCTATCCAGGACCATAAAAACTGTGATAAAGCTTGCTACTAGAAAACCAAAGGAGGCAGCTTATCTACTTTATTCTATCTCCATACTTGGTTCTATGACCACAGTGTCTGTTTAAATATGACCTATTTGATAACGAGTCAGAAAAATGTCAGCATAACTGCAGGCAAGAGGTTGTTATATGATTAAGATGACATTTTCCCAAATAAAGCTATGTAAGGGAAATTGCTGTACATGGAAAGAGAACAAGAATCCTATAAAAATCCCTAATCTGAGAATGGGAATTCCCAGGATGCAAGTTTGTGTGTTTAAATCTCATTGAGCCATGGAAACTGAACCACTGTAGCTGGAATTTTTAAATTCTTTCAGCCTGTACATGTTTCATTATCCGCCCCGCCCCCACCTCCCAACTTTTTATCTCTTTCTCATCACAACATTCCCCTGCTCAGGATTTCTTTCAGCCTTTATAATACAAGTGTTCTCAGTTTAAACAGAAGTTGCAAAAATGTTCCCGGGATTGTTCCCCATTACAGACAGATACAGAAGCAGCCATATTCACTTTACATTTACTTATCCATTTTGTATACTTTCTCCAGGGAGTTTTGGCCTTTGTCTCTATTTTTTCCTATTCAATTACAGCCGCCATAGTATGAAACAGAAATACAGCTACTACCCATTTCTGTATTTTTCCTCCTAGACCTGTGATTTAATCCACGAAGGAGAATCCCAGATGTGAAAACTCTACACTTGTAGAGCAATAAAGTAGCATGGGTCAGTAACAGGCTAACTGGCGTCCACACACACCTACTGTGTGTCAAAGGTAAAACTTGAGCCTAGGTTTTCCTGACTCCAATGACTTACTTTGTAATTATTTGCCACAGCTGTTGTAATATCATTAAGAGGTTAAAAAAGAAACTTTAAAACAGTTGTTGGCTAGCAGTACTTTTAAGATTTGCAGAGTTTTACAAATATTATCTCATTTTATATTCACAACAACCCTTTATATATGAGGAACCTGAGACAGACAAAGGTCAAGTGACTTGCCCAGGATCACATAGTTTGTAAGTGTCTAAGAGTGGATTTGAACTTGGGTTTTCTTGACTTTGGGTCTAATGCTATATCTGCTGCACCACCTACCTCCAACCTTTAAATAGTCTTTAGCAAACTCAGAAGTGTGATTTTTTTCCCCCAATGTCAAGGCTTAAGATATCTACCCAATTTAATAAAAAGAAATAAAGAAGAATCTAGTTATTTATCTTTTATGCTTTAGGTTCTCTTTGCAAATTCAATTTTATTATTGATTTGAAGCAAACCATAGAGTAAGGGATGTAAGTAAGGATTATAGCTTTATAAAGTGACTACTTTAAAAATCCCAATTTTATAGAATTAAAAAAAAGATATTTGATAGTAGTAAGGTAAAAACAAGAAAATAGGAATAAATATAAATAACAGAGTATTTATATATCAGTAAGGTTTAGCTCATGGGCATTTTGGCATGTATATATAGTAACAACCCACTTATCTGGAAGGTCAGGCTTCTGGTAATTCCAACCCTTTGGAGCACAGCCATGCACCCAAAAAAAGAGCTTTGATCATGTGAAATAGATGTACTTAATTCCAAAGGGGACGCTCTGAGGCTCTTACTCATAGCCTATTTACTTTTATTTAACACACAATTCTTAAGGAGCTTTACAAAAAAATTCCTCTTTCTCTAACCTTACAGGACGTAAGAAGTAAAAACTGGATAGACAAATGTCAAGACAAAAAACAAAAAACAATATTGCTTTCTCAACGGGGTGGTCCTTGCTGTTACACAAGTACACAAGAATATACAATAACTTCCTCATCTATATGTACCGGGTGACATATCTGATGGCCTGTGTGGCATAATATTTTTATTAATGACATCAGTGAAGGTATCAAGGGAAAAGTTACCAATTTTTTCTTGAAAATACAGCTGGAAAGGCTAGCTAACAGGTTAGATGGCAGTTCAGATTCCTGTTCAGACCTGAGTTTAACTAGATGATCTCTAGTTCACCCAAGAGATTGTGAACTCATCAGACTGGGTCCTTATGAAGAAGGATAATGTTTAGTGGGGGAAAAAGTTTAGTTCCCATGAATGATGAAAATTGGCACCCAGTGGGCAGCTGGGTAGCTCAGTGGATTGAGAGTCAGGCCTAGAGACGGGAGGTCCTAGGTTCAAACCCGGCCTCAGACACTTCCCAGCTGTGTCACCCTGGGCAAGTCACTTGACCCCCATTGCCTACTCTTACCACTCTTCTGCCTTGGAGCCAATACACAGTAATGAATGCAAGACAGAAGGCAAGGGTTTTAAAAAAGAAAGAAAGAAAATTGGCATCCTGAAATTAGACTGCTCAGTCACCAAAAATGCCATGGTCTTAAAGTACCCCAAATCCTGTCTGGATTTCCCATGGGATAAGCCTCGTCACTAAAAGTGAGGAGTCCCTGAATTGTTTTGTTTTGTTTTTAAACCCTTACCTTCCATCTTGGAATTAATACTGTGTATTGGTTCCAAGGTAGGAGAGTGGTAAGGGTAGGCAATAGGGGTCAAGTGACTTGCCCAGGGTCACACAGCTGGGAAATGTCTGAGGCCAGATTTGAACCTAGGACCTCTTGACTCTAGGCCTGGCTCTCAATACACTGAGCTACTCAGATGCACCCCCTGAATTGTTTTAAATAGTGGACTAGAGTGCCTGGTGCTATCTATGCTTTCCAATTGGGGGAACAAATAAGGTCTATTTTTGTTCCAAAACTGCCAAACTAAGTGTGCATAGGACCTCCTACAGTGCTTGGCAAGTAGCAGGTACTTAGTAAGTACTTGGGAATTGATTGATATGTGAACCAGCTGAGAATCCTTTCAAGGATCCTTGTGTCCTGCTCCATAATCTGACTGCAAAATCAAGGTCAGGGCTCCTATGTGAGTCCTCTGGTGGCCTGGCAGATGAAATACGGAATACAGTGTTAAGGTTACAGGGCCTCAGTGGCTTATCTGTGAACTCTCCATTGCCGCTGTGTAATTTTCCTTGGGAACTCTGAAATACAGCAGAGTACAGTACAGAAATCACCAGGGATAATTGTTTTCTCATAAGGTAAGATGGAAGATGTGAAATAAATTCTATTTTGAAAGAAGGTGATGAATCTGGTTGACCTTTCCTGAAATTAGGCTATGGTGAATGATTTCTTTTTTGAAATGTAGTTATAAATTAGAATGACCTGAAAATCTGCTAAGGATATCTTTTTAATCAAACTCAACATGTCCAAAACAGCAGTGGCAAAACTACAGTTACACAGCCCACCTTAGGCTTATCATCTTGAGGTCATTTTTGACTCATCCTTTTCCTCTGTAACTAGTTACCACTCTATTTTGGGGGGAGGGAGGTTCAAATTATCTCTTGAATTTTCCCCTGTCTTTTATCCCTACTGACCTTACCTTTATACCCATCAATAAACCTCTCACCTGCATTATTGCAATAGCCTTCTATTTGATCACTCTGATTCTACTCTTTCCACCTTCCAAGGACACTCTGAATATTGCTGCCAAACAAATTTTCTTTAAAAATTCTTCCTTGAAAAAACCTCTAATGGCTTCCTATCTCCTGCTATATCAATTTCTCCATTGGTAAAATGAAGAAAATAATACACATACTACTCAAACCACAACGTTGTTAAGAACTTGTTAGCAGTAGAACAATGTATATAAACATGAATTATTATTTTTTTTAAAAAAACCTTCCCTTTTTGGTTTCTAAGGCCCTTCATCACCTGATCCTCTTATTTTGATCAATCAACAAGTATTAAGTGTTTCCTAGGTGCTAGCTTCTGTGCCAGGCTGTGGGGGTTGCCTGGAGGGTGATACAAATTGAATGAAATAATCCAAAATCACAAGGCACTTTCATTCTAATGGGAATAGAAACAAAGATTTTTAATGGGAATAGAAACAAAGATTTATATATATATATGGAATAGAAACAAAGATTTATATATTATGCGTATATATAAATCTTTGTTTCTATTCCCATTTTTTTAAATAAATAAACAAATATCATATTTATATAATATGAATAATACACTTAAGTACAAAATAGTTAAATATAAGGTAATTTGAGGGAGGGATCAAAAGGGAAATGTCAAAAGACTTTATATAGAAGGTGGTACTTGAGCTAGATCTTGAAGGAAGAAAGCCATTCAACAAGGAAGAAGTTCATTCTAGAAATAGAGGATTATCAGTGTCACATGTGAGAAAACACACGAGCAAAAGAATTATCCAATAAGGCTAGAAAGATAAATTGAGACAAGGTTACAAAAAGCTTTAAAAGCTAAACAGAGTTTATATTTGATGCTAAAGGCAAAAGGAAACTGTTGAGTAGGGGAGTACCGTGGTTAGATTTGTGTTTAAGAAGGCTGGAGAGAAGTGGGGAGAGTCTAGAGATGGGAAGAAATTTGAAACAGGGAGAACAGTTAGGAGACCCACTGAGCTGTCTGGGTAGATGAAGGAGTGGGATGGAAGAGTTGTTGAGGAGGAAGAAAGAGGAAGATCTAGCAAATGACTGCATGTGTGAAGTCAGGGAAAATGAGGAGTTGAAAATTCCACTGAGTTTATGAATCTAGAAGCCCAGAAACATGGTGAAGCCTTTGACAGAAATAAGGAAATAAAGCTATGTACCAATACTCTCTGCAACATCCCAATCAATCAATTAATCAACAACCATTGATTATGTACTTGGAGTTATGAAGATAAAACAAATAAAACGTGTACCTTGTTGGGTTCCCCTTACCTGGATGTCCTTGCTTTTCCCGTCTGCCTATATGAATCCTAAGCATTTTCCAAGGTACAGTTTGAGCCCCACATATGAACCTGATGACTTTAGTTGTTAAATCATTTAATAATGACTTGCATGTCCTTTGACTTCTGATACTTTCATTCTCCATAATACATGATTAGACTATTATATGCTCTGTTATTGTACACTATTGTTTCATATGTGTTAGTTTTGTGTTCTCACTTATATTGTAAGTGCTGAAAGATGGAACTATGTTTTTTTCTTAGGATGACAGGCTCTTAGAATTGGAAGACCTCACACAGTATAAGATTCTTTTTTTTAATATATGTACTTCAATGCCAAATACAGAGTAACATCTCAATAAATACTTTTTGAAAACTATTTTTTAAATTTTAAATTTCTTTTAATTATAAGAATAACTTGAGAACTATTTCTGAGCATAGTAAATAACAAATGAGCCATGTAAATAATAAATGTTTGTTGAAATGAATTGCTTGAACTGATTTTGACAGTGATATTTTAAAACTTTGGGTCAAATAATTAATGAGGCAGGCTGGCATAGTGGATAGAAAGCTGACCTTTGAGTCAGGACAACCTTAGTTCAAATACTGCCTCTGATACATACCATCAATGAGATCCTGGATATCTTGCTTAATGTCTCAGTGCTCTAGGCAACTCTCTGTGACTCTTAAGTTACAAAGAAGATGCTAATTTGTCTTGGTCAAATTCTCTATATCAATTAAGTCATAGGTCAAGTCCAAAAAGGAAAAAAAAGGAATTAATACAGGGGTTGGAATATAGTTAAATTTCATTTTTAAAGCCCTATTTTTCTTGACCTCCTTCCTATCTTCCTCAATCTTAGATTAAAATGGTTACATGCTTTTTTGGTCAAGTTTTGGCATTGCTAAATGTATACAGGAATAATAGATGGGCAAAAAATTTTCTAGCTCCCAATGGTAAACACTGTTATTGGCAGAGTCTGGAATGATTGGGAGGTTGAGGCAGTAACCACCAACCAGCAGGGAATTTCTTGGAATTATTGACAGCCTGCATCAAATACTAAGAACCCATGACAATAGAAGATACATGCAAAAAATTGTTGAAGTTTTCTATCATTTAGAATGTAAGAGGTCAGGTGGGTAGCTCAGTGGATGGAGAGCCAGGCCTAGAGATGGGAGGTCCTAGGTTCAAATCTAGCCTCAGACACTGCCTTGTTGACTCTGGGCAAGTCACTTAACCCCTATTGCCTAGCCCTTACCACTCTTCTGCCTTGGAACCAATGCATAGTATTGATTCTATGATAGAAGGTAAGGCTTTTATTTAAAAAAAAAAAGAATGTAAGCTCCTTGAAGGTAGAAATTGTTTCATTCTTTGCATTCATTTCTCTAGTGTCTAGCACAGTCCTTGGCACATAACAGGCACTTAATAAATGTAGTATGATCAGAGGTACTATCTATCTAGGTACTATCATAGAAGGTATTTTGCATTCTACTGTGATATTTTATTTTCTTCAATCATATAGGTACATTTGAATAGAAAAGTTCTTCAATGTCTTTAAAAAAAAAAAGAAGGATCCCAAATCTAAATGAGAGGCCATGCATTCCAACAACATTAATTTATAATCACACTTCTTATCTTAAGGAATGAACAAACAACAATCGATCACATGAAAATCACCATCAAATGTTTTAAAGCTGGGTAGGCTCAAACCAATCCATCTCATAGAATTAAAGCAGGATGGGGAATATGTGGAAGATAAGCCCTTTAGAATGGGCAGGGTCCAGTATGTCTGAGCTGGGGTAAAGTCCAGGTGGTGTGAGGAGTGACTGCAGACTTTCAACCAATTTTAATATACTGATCAAGGTTCTTTGGAGGGTGGGGAATAATGGAATCATTGCTGGAAGCGGGGAAAAAAGTCCCACAACCCTTTCCTGAAGGGAATGTCTCTTAATAACCTTCATTAACTTCTGTTTAGTTGCCTGAGAGTTGTCTCTCATCCAAAAAAAGTTGAACACTGCCCCAATAGAGTATGTGTTTATTTAAGCTTGTTGGAAAAACATTCCTATCATTTCAAGAATGACTAAATATTTTTCATTCACATAGTTGACATTCCAGACTATGTTTTCCCGCCTCTGTTGATTAAATGAAAATTAGCAGCCCAAGTCTGAACTTTGAGATTCACTTACTGAGGACATGTACTTAGCAGTGAAATTATGAGGCTCACAGTAATAATTTCTTTATAGACACGGGATGTGGAAACTACAGGAAGTAAACAACAAACTACACCCTTCCATATACACTTCATTAGGTTTAGTCCTCAAGCTCTAGGGCTAGACTTTATAAAATCAGACTGGACATTTTCTCAAGAAAGTATTTTAGAATTACTCTCTGACCAAGTCTAGGTTTGTCCATACCAGAGATTTAGAATTGCGAGTAGTGTCAGATAATCTTCCTTTTCATTTATATAGGTGCAGGCCAGAAGGGCAACCTTCTCAGAAATCAACTATACTCTTTACATGGAGAGATTCATAGCAGCACAGAATAATCAAGCCTTTTATCATTATCCTCTGGGAGACCATAATGCCTCCCCAAAGTTTATATCAATTTCTGCTTAAATGCAAACCACTGCCATATATAATTTCCTTAGGCATAAATGTCTGAAATGGGGATTGAACAATCTTGTCACATAGTTGTCAAAATGACACATAATGCAAAGGATTCAGAACAGAAAGCATTATCTCTGCATCATATATATGTATAGTCCTATATATACATATGCATACACATGTATGTATATTTTTTGGTAGTCTATTTCTTCAAAGTTACTCTAAGTAATCAGAGAAAAGTGATCTATGAAAAGTTTCCAAGGTCTGAGTTAAAGCCTTTCCTCACATTGTCATTTACTATGCATTTGCACTCCATATACAGCCTTATTTGGACAAACAACAACAAAAAAAGACTGATTCTGTGCTCCAGTTACCTTTTATGGAATTGGAAAAATGGAACTCGTTTCCAGTATACTTAGAGTTAAGGGATGAAAACAAATACTATGAATATTTTATTATTGGTGCCTTACTAATAATAGTAATGTGTCCGGCACTGCCACAGCACACATAGATCTAGTTTTGACCCTTGTCCTCTATTGGGGCATTAAAAATTTGTGACACTGTAGTTTCTTTTGACTTCATTGACCCTTTGGGGTCAGTGAAACTATGCTGGACTCCTCTGCATACAAAAAAACAGCTTAATCATTTGGGACCCAGCTCACTAGGCTGGAAGTATAGTTTTTTGTTTTTTGTTTTCATATCAAGGAATTCCTACCCAGATATATGCCTGGTACAGGGTTTCTCTAGCAGTTTAGAATAAATCTTACTCTTGATTCAAGAATGTCATCAACACTGATGGAATAAAATATTGAGAAAGTTTTTTTTAACTACACTCTTAAAAATGCTTGACTGATCCCTTAAAATTGAGATGGAAGTATGGGGAGAGCTGTATGAGTGGCAGCGCCTAGAACTCACAACTTTTAGAGAAGTACCTTACAGTATCACTCTCAGGTGTGTGATTGGCTTAATGAAGCACCTTAATACATTGGCTCTACCACACCCAAACAGAACTACACATTCCTAAAAAACAAAGTAAAACAAAACAAAGTAACCAAAAGTCCACTTTAACAAGGGTTCCAAAGGTGATCATTAATCACTAAAGATATTAATCTGAAATCCCCTTTCCTGAAGTCAGTAAGGAAGGCAGAACAGCCCTATGGTCATAAAAATCATAAAATCTTCTCACTTAATGAGATGCTGGAAACCTCAGATTTATCTACTACTGGCAGAATAGCTGACAAAGTCAGCAGTGACATGAGGTTATCCAGTGTGGAATGCAAACTTATCAAGGAATTAATAGGCTGGGCTAGATGTCCTTTTTTTTCAATGCAAAATCTATGATCTCATGATCCTGGGCATCACTAAAAACCCTAAGAAACCATTTATACTGGCCCTCCTCTGAAAGTCTTGAACTGATGATATACATCTCAGACACTAGAAATTAATCAAATATGTTTATGGACCTGCTACAGTGGACCACACAGCAATACTGGCATTGTCTTTAGTGACACATGGATCATACTATGGAGCCTTAGTCCCCTATGGGTTGCTACCCTCTTCTTCTACCAGCAAGGTCCAGGGAGTGGCTTGCTGACATTCTCTACCCAGTTTTTTTTCAGTCACTATCATCATTTCTGTTTCCCAAGTTTCCCATGACCTAACCTATGATGTGTGAACTTAGGCTGTATGAGAGGACATAGTTATGTTTTATAGTCTCCCTTCCTCTACTTTTTAACTTTTTTCTAGTGTTTAATGCAGGGAACACAATCCAAAACAAAAAGGAAGTTGACAAGCTCACAATGGTTTAAAGACTAAATACTGTTCTAGGGAAATAAAATTCACTCTGCATAGTTCCTTCTTCCTTCCTGACTACCCCTCTCCTGCCAGATCTTGTCCTCAAAAGCTTCTTTCTTGAATTCCTGTTCAAACTAACTAGTGGCTTTAGCTTAAAAAAAATTTTTTTTTCAGATCTCCTCATATAGGAAAACAGGGCCTATGGGAAGATTTCTCCTAAAGTTCTTCCCAATGTTTCTCTGACCACCAATAATTTAGACTTATATTGTAAACTTTAGATCTATGAACCTTCATTTTTGGCTAAGAGATCTGGATTTCATGGACTCTCATCCTTGGACTCCCAAATGAAAATATCTTCTCTTTTTGGCCTTTCAATCATTTTTCTTCCTCATACTTCAGTCTTCTGTCTTGCCTCACTGTCCTTCTGAGGCTCTCAATGCTCCAGATCTTGAAAATTCTTTCTAACTCATTTTTTATCTATTCTTTCTCCCTACATTTGGCCTACACCCTAAAGCAAAATTCCAAGACCCTCAAAGGTGGCTCTTGTTTTGGGTGGTTACATTGCTTCATACACCCATTGCCTCAGATTGGCCTAAGCCCTTCTGCTTTTCGACCAGGGAGAAAGCCTATCTGGCTGTTTGTTGTTCAATGAAACTAACTTTGCTCTCATACTTGGGATCTCTGGTTCTAGCCTCATGGTCCCTTATCATATGTCCCTACCTCTCCTGTCATTACCTAAGCTGAGAAGGCAGGCTCTCCTTCAGGACAAAGACATCAATCATGCAATCAACTAAAGTGCGTTTACCTGCCAGCCATGGAGCAAGATGCCAAGTATATAAAGATAAAAATGAATGAACCCCTGTCCTTAAGGAACTTACACTCGAAAGGGAGAGACAACATTTATCTGCTTAAGTACAGACAAAAGTCAAACAAAATAAATACGTTGTTACTGAGGAAAGAGGAAGCAAAGAGGTATTAGGAAAGGCATCATGTGGAAGGTGGCCTTTGAACCAATCTTTAAAGTGACATGAAATATATATGTCCTTGCTCTCAGCTTTTGATTCCCTCCACTTCACAGATCTCAGCATAGCCAATCCAATAGAAATTTTATTTTATAAATATTTATTAAAGATCTGCAATATTCCAAGGAAGTGGTTGCTTATTTCTTCAAAAGGGTGACACTGAGCCTTGTCCTCACCCAAGAAAATAGGGCATGGCATGAAAAGAGACCTTTCCTCCCCAGGAGGTCATCAAAGAATGCAATGGCAAGCTATTTGTCTATACACAAAAATCCCTGGAGTGTCCTAAGGCTGTTTTGGTTAATATGTATATGAAACAAATGGGCAAAATTGTCCCACACCACTGGTTTCTCTACCAGCAGTGCTTGGAAAATACCTCCTATCTGCTTCATTTAAAGGCCCAAAGAAATAATATCTATATAATTTACTATCTGCCTAAAACCTGAGCTGAAAAAGTTCACGGGATTCAGACTCACCCTTCATAAGATAATAGTGACAGTGACTACAAGATGCTTGAAATAGAGCCTATTAGCACCATATCACATTGCCTTCTCTGGAGTACAGAATTTATAACAGGGAAGAAATGGAATAAATACTTCCCCATGTGGACCTATCACTGAATGTGAATTCTGAGGAAGCCCACAACATTCCCCACTGCACTGTGAGAAAACCACAGTTTTCTTGAAAAGTCATTTGTACACAAAAGTACTATAACTCATTCTATTTTTGATTGCCACCTAGGGCTACTACACGGAAGCTGTGGAATGCAATAGAACCCAATTCACAGAAAGAGCAACAAATCAAGATTGTATCACCCCAATGTTACATTCCAACACTTCCCCTCGATCCAACAAAATGTGAAATTAAAAACACATTCCATTTTCCCCCAAGCCCTAAGTGACAAAGCTTTCAGAGCTGAAAACAACAACAAAAAAAACAATAATCATAGCTGGTGTTGACATAGTGTTTTGGTTTATGAAGAAGTTTACATACATTGTTTCATTTGGGCCTCCCAAGAACCATGTGAGAAATAGAATATGCATATTCTGATTCCCATTTAACTAATGAAGAAAGACAGGTACTTAATCCTGGTTCTATGAAAGTGAGTCAAACCCACTGCTCTCCCAACTCTGAACCCAGAATGCTTGCCATATTCTTGTACAGCCTCCTGCCTGCACTCTAGATTCTAACATATCTAAAACATCACTCATGGCACGAAGAGACTGCTCTGCCTGGAGTCAGGGAGACCTGAGCTCAACACTGGCCTCAGATCCTTACTACGATCTGGGGAGAGTCACTTAGCCTCTGCCTGTCGCTGTTTCCTCAACTGTAAAATGGAGATCAAAACAGCACCTATTTCCCAGGGTTTTTGTGAGCAGCAATATGATAGTATTTGTAAATGCTAGTTATATATTTGATCAATCAAACGTATCAAAAATTTATAATATAATTACAAATATATTACAATATTATTATTCCCAAATCAAATATGTTACAGAGAGGGATGAACTTTTTTGGTTGACAGTCAAGGGCTAAGAAGTCAAAAGAGGATGAAAAATGTATTTTCAGAATTACTTTCATTAAAAAATGTTGTGGGGCCAGTTAAGTAGCACAGTGGTTACAGTGCCAGGCCTGGAGTTGGGGGGACCTGGGTTCAACTCTGGTCTTGGACACTTCTTAGCTGTGTGACCCTAGACAAGTCACTTAACCTCAGTTGCCTAGCCCTTGACACACACTCTTCTGTCTTAGAATTGATACCAAGTCAGAAAGTAAGAGTATGAAAAACCAACCGACAAACAAAAAACACTGGGAAAGCCACATGCATTTTCATCCAAAACTTTTCCCAAAGGATACCTCAGCTTTTGATGAGATACTTAGTCTAATAGTTTCCTACCTGCTATGGCTCCTTCTGACATGCAGGGTTTGTTAGGGCAGTATTAATGTCTATAATTTCATGAAATTTGTTATTTAGGGCAAAAGATTGTGAATCCAACTTTGTAATTATTCTCTTTGGGATAAGGTAATTCAATGATAGTAGAGGTATGTGCACCAAATCTTATAAAAATAATTTTATAAAATAGCAACATAGGAAAGCCAAGGGATATTGTTCTTTGGTGAATTAAAAAGTTTAACTGAAGGACTTTAATTCTTGACCCCCAGAATTCTGGGGTGAATAAGGCAGGAGAATGAATTTCATTGCAGTTTACAAGTCAGATTTAAGAGTCATGAGAACATATCCTCTATTTTTTTTTATGTCTCTACACAATCATTTCAGTTCCAGACAATTAATGGCCTGTGTTCCTAGGCCAGGGGTGCCTACTTAATCAAAAACGTCACAGTATTTATTAATCAGTAATATACTATACAAGCTTAGTTTTTGTTGGTTTGTTTGTTTGAACAAGCTTAGTTTGAAAAGAGCCATTACAAGATTCACCACAGAGGCTTGAGCACTTCTTAAGGTATTCTTAAGAGCCATAGGCTTTTTATAAAATATTTTGAGAACATATTTCAATACCTTTTCATATCCTTTTTAATTTCATGGATTTTTATTTTATGTATTTAAATACATTTCCTCCACGGGTTGTTTCTGCAGACTGCCAAAAGTGTCCTTGACACAAAAAAGTTAAGAATTCCTATTCTATGCACAACCCACAAAGCTTAAGATAGACCATGAGCTCTGAATTGTGGAACATGTTATAATAGATTAAGTTCTTAACTCCAAGTAAGTCACATTAGAATTCTGGTGCCTTCTATTGCTATCACCCTTTAGTTGACCAGAGGTCCAAAGCAGAGGTCAAGGTACTTCAGCCTGAGAAGGTTGTGATATAGATAAGCCTGAATTCAGAGCCCACTGCATCTTCGGTTTGTGTAACCAAGAAGACTGGAATTCATCCAAGTAAGAGGTTTTGTTATAGATAAGCCCACTTCCTTATACACACTTCAGTAATCTTAGGCAGACATATTACATACAAATATTTTCTCTATCTCTCCTTAATGGAAAATAATATATGTGCTTTATGTAATTCCTAGATAAATCTTTACAATTATCAGAAAATGAAAATTAAAAAGTCTTAATGGGCAAGTTAAAAGAGGAGAGGAAAGAGAAAGAAACAAAATGAAAGAACATAATTTATTATAAATTAGGTCCTCTAATCTGCACACCTGGATTGGGTATTGACACTAACTTGGTGTGGCTTAATCATGAGAGTACTTAAGAATCCATCTAAAGACCACTTATGTACTTGTGAATTGAGTGTGCTGTCAAGTAACAACCCAGAATGTTTTTAAGATCCTAAAAGATAAGAAAAGGAGAGTTTTCTTCAGTAATAGGCCAGGTATAACTAAAAGAGTTATGTGCTATCACTTAAAAGGAGTGTATATTTAATTATAACAAAACACAGGTACACTGGTCTGCTCACAGTCTCTTGAACATAAGTTTCCATCTCCCATGTGAATGACTTTGTACTGGATATCCTCCCCCATGCTTAAAATGCTCTGCACCATCATTTCTGCTTCTTAGTTTCCCTAGCTTCTTCCTTCAAGACATAACTGCAATTCTCCTTTCTGCAAGAGGTCTCTCTCTCTCCTGGTCCCCTTTGGTTTTTAGTGCCTTTCCTCAGAATGCTTGCTATCTATTCTGCGTACCTTAAACACACCCAGTCATTTCTATGTTTCTCTCTCATTAGAATGCATATTCCTGAATGTCCATGACTGTTTCTGGCCTTTCTCTGTTTCCTTGGCACATAGCCCAATGGCTGGCAGGTAGTGTTTAATGCAAGAGGTCTGCTGACAGTGAGGAAGAAATGATTTGTAATTATTCTAGATGAGAAATAGGGCTGGAGAGAGGTGCCCAGAACTGAAGCAGAAGAAGACAATCTGTGGTTTTCTCACCATTTTCTAAAATAAACTTTTCTCTCCTTGTTAACAGAAGAGAAAAAAAACCTAAACAGAATTGTGGGTGTGTGGTCCCTATATGTGTTGTCTTCACATATTAGAATGTAACATCCTTGAAGCCAAAGACTACTTTTACTTTTGTTTTTATATTTTTAGTGCTTAGCATAGAGTTTGGCATAGTATAAGCTTTTTAAAATGTTTTTTCATTCCTTCAACAATTTAAATGGAGACTGATTAAAAATTGATTGGAGAAATAACTTTTTGTTCCTTCATAGGTACTTGTTTCATGCCAGTTATTAAATTCTAACCAGCCTTCGTAAGCCCTAATTTTCAATCGCTTCTTTATTTACCTAGATGTGTAAATGTAAGACCATCAAACACCAAATCATTTCCCCCATTCTCACTTCCCTTTGAGTAATAAAATTAATCCTTTTTTTAGTGTATTCTTCTGCCTTCTCTTAGAATTCAGAGCTGAGGAAGGGTCTCTTTTGTGATTATGTATGGCTTCTATCACTTGAATACTATTTCAAGATGAACAGATTCAAAAGATGTTTTCACCAGTCAGTCAGGGTCATGGATTCTGTTTCTAGGAGTGGCTACTTAGAAGTCGATCAAAGAGTCTATCCATCATTTCTTAGAGTATATAGTTTTGCTATCATTTTATGCAGCTTCAACATTACTTAAATATCCTACTGACATTTATTTTCAAGTATAGGAGGTGTATGTGGTGATGAAACATAGAAAATTAGTCTAAAATCTGCATGTTATGGAATTTAGCAGCTTGTCTGTTTCAAAGTCAGTGTTAAGGAAGTTGGAGGTTTTAAAAGAACCAACGAGACCCAGAATTTAATTTCCTATATGATATTTAAGACTCTCAGTAAGTACAATCCCTTAAAGGAGTGCTTCCTAAATTAATTTGGTCTTAAAATAAATTTCAGTACAAGTTATTTCCATAAATCCACCATTATTATCATCATCACCATCATCACTACTAACAGCATTTTAAGGTTTAAAAATGAATTTTATATATATTATATCTTTAAATCCCTGTAACAGTCCTATGAGAAAGGTTCTAAAAGTATTATTAGTCTCATTTTTCACATAAGGTCACTGAAACTAAGGAAAATTATGTGTCTCTTGGGACAAAAAGGGGGGTTAGAGAAATTCTGGAGCAAAACAGGAAATTAACCCATTCTCACATTGAAAAATGATCTCCCATGGAAGTATTCTTAATGCATGTATAATTTCTTATTCACTGTTTTAGAGTAGAGAAAGTTCTTAACTGGGGGTCTCTAGACCTCCACGGGATAAGTGAGTAAACCTCAGTGAGGTCTGTGAACTTGGATATGAAAAAAAGATTATATCTTTATTTTCACTAGCCTCTAACTGAGAATGAATATAGGCAACAAATATTACTCTAAGAAGAGGTCCAAGGCTTTACTGGACTACCAAATGAGTCCATGACATACAAAAAGGTTAAGAATCTATTTCAAAGGGAAAATCTTGCTAGCACTGAAACTTTTTCACTCACCTGATCTCTTGGAACACCAGAAACCCATGGGACATATCTGAGGAAATGCTGCCTGAGAGTTATAGATAAGTTGGCTAGGTGACAGTTGCTTTGTAAGCCTAGGCTTAACTTCTCAGTTCCCTTTTCTCCATAAATCTATGATCTTAAGACTTGGGGAGGAGTAGACACTCTCTGTAAGTAATGAAATCTGAAAAGATTTGTTACTCTACTGAAATGATTTGTTAGAACCTTAATAAGCACAAACGATTTGTAAGATATAGCCTATCTTAAACATGGATTGATTTTCATCCTTTTAAGTTCATTTTGCTTTACAGACAAACTCTCTCTTCAATCTATCAGTATGACTTCAAGAAATCTATGTGTAAAATCTCACACTTGGAAAGGAAAAGGAAACTAGGTGTTGTCAGAACAAGAGTGTAAGATATCTCTTCCAGGAGAAGATGTCAGAGTTGAGTAGGGGAACAGAATGATATCAGCCTTTTCATAACTGGAAATGATGTCAAATTGAAGCAAAGAAAGCACCGATTGATACATCTGCACCCCCTTTCTTGGAGTCAAAGGTGGGAAGAATACTTAGAGCTGAAAGATCATTCTAGGTGGAACAGCCTCTGTATGTAAGCTTTGAAATTCTGTCTCATTGATGGCAAAAGTATATCTTCACTCATGTGATTTTAGGGTTTCAAATGTGACACATGAAACACAGAGTTAAGAGTAACAAATTTCATTTCATTTCATTTCATCTCATTCTTCTCCCTGATATGCTTCTGATTCTTCCAGACTTTACCATCAAGATTCATCTGTCTTTTTATCTTGCATCATCCCTCAGTGCTGGGGGTCTTCTGCGATGCTGGTCCCCTTCTCCCATTAGTGAGTTTCATTTGGAAAATGGGTCCAGGATAGTCATGTTTATTCTCTTCCCTGCCGTGTTTCTCATTCTCCTGTATATTTTCTCCCCTTTTCCCTCTCTGCCCTGCTTTTTAGGTCCCTTTTACATGCTATCGTCCCCCATGGAAAAATAAGCTCTTTGAGGGAAAGGAGTATTTTTCTTTTTGTTTCTATTTGTGTCCTCAGCACTTAGCACAGTGTCTAACACATATTAAGTATTTAGTAAATACTTGTTGCTTTGTATGGAACACAATTATAGGTGACACAAAGACCGTATTTTTTTTTATCCTTCTGACTTGCTTTTGGGTGTAAAATTGACTTAAATTGATTCTAAGCCTGAAATTTACTTATTTACTTCATGAAATCCCAAAGTAAACATGTTTGCAAGAGCACAATAAGCTGTTCTAATGGCTTATTTAATATCATTCACAGCACTGTTAGCTGATTTGTTTTGACTATCTAAATGAAGCTAATTTGCAACCAGTATAAACATGAAATGAATACCATGCCAGAAGGGAAAAGACACACATATGAAATCCGAGAGGCAGAAATTTAAAGGTCTCTCATTCAGGATGGCCAGGTGATAAGAAGACCCACCATCAATGGTGTGAACTTTCCCTCTTATCCTTCTCCTGTTCTGAGACCCATCCAGGATTCCTGAATGCTCACACAGCCTGGTTGAGATAAGTGTCACCCCTGCAGTATCTTACCCAGGGAAAATACTACACAATTTCACAAAGGCAATGAAATTATCCTTTCCTTAGATTCAGTTCTGGACCCAAATAATTGTCCATTTGTAGTCAGGAGGAATGGCATCTGTCCTTTTACCCCATTTAGAATAGGGGTCGCTAAGTCCTGGAAAATTGATTACCTTTGAATTTGAGATATCACCAGGCCTTACCATCTGCTCTGTTACTATAGTCTAAGGTTCTCTAGGCTTTACCCCTTTACCTCTCCCTTCACCTGAGAGCCTCACACATGTGGCCCTCTCATCCGACCTGCTGAGATCCCCCAAGGACATGTGAGCCTTGCCAAATCCCTCCTGGAGAAGTACCTTAGAATTTCTGGACTTTTTATCCTGTAGCTATGGCTTCTTTCATAAAGTACCCAAATAGAAGGTGAACTCCTTCAGAATACTTATCCCCAGAACTCAGAATATAGTTCTTGGTATAAAATAAATGCTTAATAAATACTTTTTTATCCATCCATCCATTCATCTATAAGGCCTTTAGAGAGAAATTGTATAGAATCCATAGTTTACCTTCACACACCGGGCAACATTCTCCAGGCACTTTAACAGGGTTCATGCAGCTTTGTCCACAGGCGGTTGCAACGCAATGTGGTTCTCCATTAATACACTGGCAGAATGTGCAGTCATCTTCTCTCCAGCGGTCTCCATGTGCTCGGATCTGACCACTGGCAAAGCAGCCAGCAGGATTGTTAAAGGGATACACTGGATCTAAATCAAAGCACGAGTTCTGAGTGAGATCAAGGGTAATTCTAAATGTAGTTTGTACCTAGAGATAGCTTTTGTAGGTAGCAAAATCTAGTCAATAGCAGTGCTTTTCCAACTGGGCTGAGCAGAAGTTCAAAGCTGTATGAGGATTCTCTTAAAGGTTCCTGTGTAGGCAGTCATTATTAACAAATTCATGTCTACCCATCATGACACAGTACACCAAGAGTAAAAATCTATGACACAAAAAACAATGCAGCAAGAAGGTTCTATAACTTAAAAATATGGAAAACACTGGAGCAAATAGAAATGGTTGACAAATAGAAATCCAGGATCCATTTTTTAATTTATTAATGAATTGTAGGTTTGGCTCTTTGTTCTGTCTCAATTTTACCACCTGTAAGATGGAAAAATAATATATTCTCCCAACTAACTTATAGCTCTGTTCTTACTTCTAGGATTATAAGAAATGTATCTCTGATGCCTTTAAGTCCATTAGGAAAGATGCTAGATGATAAGAAGAGGCATGGTGGTCTCTTCTTAAGGTGTAGTTTATTACGCTGCATGCTCAGACATACCATGGGTCAGTGCATATGCCCTGGAGGAAAGGCTGTGAGCCTCAGCTATTTTTCTCCCCGTCAGCCGGGCAGCCAAGCAGCAGCCAAGGTTGGGGGACAGAAGTAGCCAAGGACTGTCACTGTAAAAAAAAAAAAAGCTTTCTGAGGTTATTGGAGGAGGACATCAAGACTGCATACAAAATCCCCAAGTACTCTCATCACGAGAGTTCTTGGATCAAGAAGTTAAGGTTTCATTTTCCCCTCCTCAAAGAATGTTAAAAACTAGATTCAACCCAGCTTCAAGCAATTGCTTCTATGCTGGGGAAAGGAGCTCTGGCATTGAGAATCAGGTGTGCTGCTATGCTGATGAGATCAGTGCAAGTTGTAAGGAAGGCAGGATGGTCAACACTAAAGCCAACAGTTTTACTTTTTTAAAAAAAAAAAAAACTATCTTAGCAGAAGGGAGTCAACCCTGAGATAGTTTAAGTTTAAGCTTCCTAGATCCCCTTTTAAAAATATTGCATGACACTTCATAAGCAATCAGAGACAAGACTTGAATTTCAGGAAATGAAACAAAACAGGATCTGAGTCCAGACAATTCATTTGGATTGTTATACAGGAATTCCTATCTATGTTTTGACACAATCAACCTGTTCATGGTTTTACAGACTGTTGTGAAATGAGGGCAGTAAAAAAAAAAAAAGAGGGAATAAATGGGGGAGTTAAAATTCTGATCAGATGTTTCTATCCCCAGGGAATTGTTTGAACTGAACTATCTTCCTCCTATATTGGACAAAACAATTTTTAACGAGGTAAAACAGAGACCTTTGTTGTTCAGTCATGACTGACTCTTCATGACCCCATTATGGGATTTTCTTGGAAAAGATACTGGAGTGGTTTGCCATGTCTGTCTCCAGTGGATCAAGACAAACAGAGGTCAAGTGACTTGCCCATGGTCACACAGCTAATAAGTGTCTGAGGCCGTATTTGAACTTGGGTCTTCCTGACTCCAGGCCTAGAAGCTCTATCCACTGAGCCAGTTAGCTGCCTCCCAAGACAGAGACCTTTACTTGCTGTGAACTATGCTGTTCCTAAGAACAAGTAAAAACAACTACTCATTTGTGACTTTTAATTGATTTCTATATTAAATACTTCCATGCTCTGGTTTAAACAAAACAAAAAGGCATTTAGTAAGCAGCATGTAGACAGAACTGGCCTAGGAGTCATGAAGACCTGGGGTCAAGTCCTGGCTCTGGTACATACTGGCTGGTACCATCACTTCTTAGGGCCCCATACTCTGCACTATTAGAATAAGTTTCCTCACCAGCAGTGCCCTAGACTAATGAAATCACAGTCTGGAGAATAAAACACTCCTCTCTCTCTCTCTCTTTCTCTCTCTCTCTTTTTCTCTCTCTCTATCTCCTCTCTGTCTCTCTCTCTCTTTTTTTCTCTCTCTCTGTCCTCTCTTCTCTCTCTCTCTCATCCCATCTCTCTCTCATGCTCTCTCTTTTCTCATTCTCTCACTCTCACTCTCTCTCTCTTTCTCATTTTCTCTCTATCTCTTTCTCTTTCTCATTCTCTCTCATTCTCTCTCTCTCTCTACATATATGTATATATAAAATGCAGAAGAGGAGGGAATGTTTGTGTATGTACTGCAGGTATATGCTCTCACTGCGAGAGCTGAGATGAAAAGGGTACAAGAGTGGGTGTTTTGGATCCACATGAGAAGGTTTTGTGTTCTAGTCATAGCAAGGTTGTAGGATTCTTCCTTTTATAGTATTGTGTAATTCAGAAGAAAGAGCACTGGATACTCAGGTTCTGATCCTGGATCTACCACTCACTAATTTTCTTTAAAACTTCACTCATCTTTAAAGGAGGATAGGATTATTTGATTTTACAGTGTGTGTATGTTCTAAAATTCTCTCTCTGAATTTTAGGAGTGGGTACTATGGGGTTATAGTGGGAGACGAATGGAGACAAGCTCAGGTCCAAATTTGCCTCTGCTCCTGGTTCTGTCATTTGGAGCAAAACTGGCTTCCTGAGGCTATGCTGCCACGATGGCTCTTCCAGTAATGCTGTTATCTTTTCAGTTATGTCTAACTCTTTGTGACCCCATTTGGGGTTTTCTTGTAAAACATAGTAGAGTGGTTTGCTATTTCCTTCTCCAGCTCAATTTACAGATGAGGAAACTGTGTCAAACACGGTCAAGTGGCTTGTTCAGGGACCCAGAGCTGGTAAGTGTCTGCAGCCAATTTGAACTCGGGGCTTCCTGACTCTAGGCCTGGTGTTCTATCTACTGTGCCACTTAGCTGCATCTCTTAGTAATAATGCCCCTCTGAAAATGGGCTGTATATAGGAGGTTAAAAAGAGATAGGAGATGGAGAAATAGTGCAAAATAGAACAGGAAGTGAGTCCTCTTCCTGGAAGTTAAGTGACAGAGCAGATAGAGTGTTGGGTCTAAAGTCAGGAAGACCAAAGTTCAAATCCAGACTTAGATACTTAATAGCTGAGTGACCCTAGGCAAGTTCCTTAACCACGCTCTGTCTCTGTTTCTTCATAGTTAAACAATAACAACACCTACTTTCCAGGATTGTTGTGAAGATAAGAGGAAATAACATTTATAAAGTGTGTATCACAGTGTCTGGCCCACAGCAGGCACTTAATAAATGCTTATCCTCTTCCCCTTCCTCCTTCCCTTCAATAATTTCATAGATCTGGATGAACATCAGGCAGTGGTTACAATCATGGTGTTCTTCACTAGGTTTTTGAATCATTCAAAATGCTTCCTCTTTCTGTACTTAACTGAGCAGATTTTTATTAATGTCTTCGATTATTATTAGGGAAATTACCTTCACAAACGGGACAGCATTCTCCTTCTGGCTCATAGTATCTATCACAGTTCAGCTCACCACACTGAGCAGAGAAACAAATAGAAACACCTCCCTGGCATCTGCAGAACTGACAATTGTCCATTCGAAACATGTCTCCATCGTAGTACTCCACACTGTTAAAAACGCAAGCTGGTTTCGTTTCTAGGAGTTAAAAAAAAAATTGGTCCATTCAAAGGGAATGTGATAGAAGGTATTTCCAAATAGCTTCTAGATATTTGTATGGATGTACTTTGATGGAAAATTAATATATCCAAGGAAGTGTGCTATGTTAAATTAAAAAAAATCAAAGAGTATCAATACTCTTAGCTCTAAAATTTCCTTCAGCAATGTTTTCAATGATTTTTCTTAACCAAGTCTTTTACTCCGAACTCACACTATCTGACACACCTGTTTAATGACCAAAAAAGCACCTTTTTTGGGTAACTTCTTCTTTTATCTAAATTAAATGATTTGGGCCTCTCTAATTTTTCTCGTGACTCTAAGTTTTTCATTTCCACATCATTCTCTCCCACAGTATTCTGTCCTTGGTTCTCTCTTTTAAAAAACAGAATCAAAAGAATTATAAAATCTTAGAGTTGGCAAGGAACTCAGAGGTAATCTAATTCATCTTGTGCCTAAACACCTCTCCTCCACCCAACATGACATGCCTGACAAATAGCTATCCAGCTTTCACATGAAGACATCTAAACAATGGTATTCTCCGTGCATCCTATTCCACTTAAGGACAATACTGTGAGGAAGTTTTTCCTTACATGAAACCAAAAATGCTTCCCGCTAGCTTTCACCCACAAGTTCTCATTCTGCTTTCTGTGGCCAAGCAAAACAAGGCTGATCCTTCTTCCACATAACAGCCCTTCCAGGACTTGACGCCAGTCATTCCTGTTCAAATGAAGTCTTCCTTTTTTCCAGGTTAAACAGCTTTAGTCCCTTATACCAGTTTTCACATAACATCATTGGATTTTTCCCTTCTCTGGACATGTTCCAGCTTGTCTCAATGCTACTCTCTAACACTTCAATTCCCAGAAATGAGCACAATAGCAATCAACTCTGTTTGCTAATAGTACCTGTACATTTAGAACCAGAATCTTAGTATAAGTTTCTTTCTCTAATTCTAGAGCTCTTACTCAGATTCTTTCGAAACAAATTACTTCAAATGAATTAGGGAGCAAGGCCTTCTTGTTGAATGTCCTTTGTTCAATAATATGGCCTTGGGAAGTCTCTGCATTATGCAGTGCAGCCATTTCTATTTCCCCTTCCAAAGTCCCACAGGATCACCAATCTGCTACAAATATCACTTAACACTACTTTGCATTTACAAAACAACTTGACTTTCAAAGTGTTTCCTCATCTATAATCACATCTGAGAATTAAAGTGAATAGCTCCCCTTTAAAAGGTTTTTAATTTATTTTTATTTCTTAATGTCTTATTAGAAGGAAAATCAAGGCCAACGTGGCACTGCATTGCAAAGTCCTAAAATAGAACATAGAGCAAAAGCATTTGTTTTTGGCTTGCTGGTCACTTGTCAATTTGTATGGTGATTTAATTATTTTTGTTGATGGTTACTATTTTGTAATAAAATGTTTCTTCTTTTAAATCAGTTTCTTATATCTTAAAATTCTCTTTTTTAATGATGAAATGGCCAGCTAGGCTACATGTCCCTGGGGGTGGAAACCAATGTGTTTTCATAATCTGAATGTTTGGATTGATCAGAAAAATAAAATGTTGTATTCTAAGAAAATGCTTGAATTCAAGTGTGTTCAAGTTGCAGAAAAAAAAAATCCCTACAGTTATATAAACCAAAAATCAACCACTTAGCCTTTTTAGCCAAATTCACCAATAATATTCTTGATGAATGAATTGAAAGGTAGGAGGAGAATCTTGGTCATTAATAAAGCAATTCCAGGTGAACTAGATATTATAATAGAATGTACATGAGCTTAAAAGGTAGAAGGTAACAGAAGAAACAGTTCTTTCTGGCTTGAGTACAGGTAAGAACAGAAAAGGATTAGCAGATTTGTAGCTGGAGGAAAGTGTCCAACAACATAGTCTAAAAAAAATTCACAAACTCACAAAAATCCAGTATGTGAAAAAAATCACACAATATTATGAACTATATTTTTAAAACCAGGATATACTGAAGGCTATTGTTCTAGGATAGAGAATAATAAGTTTAACCTGAGTCTTTGAGAAGCAATTATCAATTACTTTATTGATCACTGCAGTTGAAGTGGCAAGCTCTTAGCACAGTAAAACTATAGTTAGCTACAAGAGGAAGATCTAAATGGACTAGTAGGATAGAGGTGTTAAAAGGAAGCTGTGAATGACAAGATTTGTATCAAATAATGCATTACTCTTAAAGTGTCTTCTCAGTAATTTAGTATGTATTTTCTGCTTCTTCAACTGACCTGCAAACTCCTCAAAGGCTACAATTTGTGTGATTTATTGCTTTTGTATTTCATAGCTCCTAGGTGAGATGCTTTACACAAAGGATTTAATAAACACTCCTAACTGCAAAGTATACCGATTGATGAATAGTGAGTATTGATGGATAGTAAAGAACTTCAGTTCAATTGAACTCTACCCAATTAAACAGGCATTTGTTCAGGGTCTACTAAGTCTTGCTAGGTATTAGGAATGTCAAACCATAGGCTTAAAAGCCTGTGTATTAATAATTATACCACAATTATTTGGTTCTAGAAAAGTCTCTGACATAGAAATCAACACAATGTGATATACAGAAGGAAATGATCACTGCCCCACCCCTTTTAAAATTTCTCAGTGGAATAAGGCTGCTAAAGTTGCTTCTTTCTGGCTTTGGTTTCTTTGGGTGTGAGCTGCAAACCCATTAAGTAAATGAATGGTTGTTTAAAAAAATCCCCAAGTAAATAGGAAAATTTAATCATTCTAAATTTTAACAATTCCCCCAAAAATCTTTGGCTTGTAAATGTCAGGCATATACTCATTATGCATTTATAAGGAAGGGAATTATACTGCAATATTCTAAAGGTACATATGATAGGGAATCAGACAGAAATGAAATTAATAGTACAATCTACTGGTAGGCATTTAAATAATACTTATCAAATTTCATTTGAAAATGCCAGAATCCCCATAGTGTAGGAATGAATTTGCTGACCCTGGGAATTCCACCAAGTACTGATTTATTAATAGTATTATGCATACGGTGGACACTTGAGAAATGTTTGGTTTTTAAATGATAATGAAGAATTTTGACAGTGTAGTTTGCACTAACTGGGATCAAGTGAGAACAAGTATTTCCCAGAATGAATGAAACCATGTACTAAAAGGTGCTGGGGGAAATGTAAAAAGCAGTAGTACATGCAGAATATTTTCACACATCAGCACAATAAGTGCCCATATTAGGAAAGGATGAATTATACTCTCCTAGACTCATTCATAATTGAATGTCGAACAAACAGGAGCAATAAGACACAGGGAGAAATGAAATGAAGTAAAGCATCTTCCCTTTAAGAATGGCATCCTGCAGTACTAAACCAAGAAGCTTTCCCTATTCTTACTCCATAAAGCAATATAACATTCCTTCATGGTCCCTCCTGTTCCTCATTTTCATAAAGACATAGAGAAGGGAAAAGTTCCCATAAGAATATATATGTACACAATTATATATAATCATACTTATATGCAACTATATAAAACAAATTTGCATCTATTATAATTTATGTGTATCTATATAGTCTATGTGACTATGTGACATATAGATGGATGGCTCCTCCCAGAAGTATGCAAGACAACCATGTCTTCATTTCTCACCAGAGTACACTCTAGATTTCTCTGCCAAGCTTCAGAACCTCTACCTTCTGAGATACTACTCCAGCCCTGGAATTTGTACTCTTGGAAGCCCTCTCCACTCTTGGGACCTATCCCACTCACTGAAAGGTCCCTCCTAGAATCTCTATTTAAAAGAAGAATGACCAGGCCAGCCAGGTCTTCATTTCTCAATAGGCTGCATGACAGACTTCTCCATCATTTTTCCAGAAACCAGTACCTTTATAAGTACCCCATGCCCCTTTGGCTCTCTTTTAAGTGTTGGGTTACCTTATAATTGGGCAGGGTCTATCTTTCTTTCTGATATATATATATATATATATGTATATATATACATATATACATATTCAGCACTTAGTACAGTGCTTCAAACATAGTTAACATTTAATAAACACTTTGATTTGTTGATATACATATGTATGTAGTTTTTTTCTTTCTGAATGATTCTTCTCACTCTTCATCCCCACTTGAGAAAAATCTATGAAACAAAAAGATCCTTGGTAATCTATCTTATCTAAGTTTCTAAAGTATCATAATTCTAAGGCATTAAAACAGTTGACACATATATAGCACCTTATGGTTTCCAAAGTGAATTGAGTAGAGAAATACAAATTAAAACAACTGTGAGCTCCCACCTTAATCCTATCAGATTCGCTAATATGACAGAAATGGAAATGACAAATGTTGGAAGGCTGTGGGAAAAGTGGGACACAAATGTACTGCTGGTAGAGTTGTGAACTGATCTAACCATTCTGTAGGGCAATTTGGAACCATGTCCAAAAGGTACATACTCTTTGATTCAGCAATACCATTACTAGGTCTCTAACCCAAAGAGATCAAAAAAAGGGAAAAGGACCTATTTGTACAAAAATATTTATAACAGCTCTTTTTGTGGTGGCAAAGAACTTGAAACTGAAGGAATGTTCAACAAATGGAGAATGGCTGAACAAGTTACAATATATGGCTCTAATGAAATACTATTGTGCCATAAGAAACGAAGAACGGGATGATTTCAGAAAAACCAGGAAAGACTTGGATGAACTAATGCAGAGTGAAATGAGCAGAACAACACTGTACATAATAACAGCAATACTTAATGATGAGCAACTATGTATTATGTAACTATTCTCAGAACTACAATGATCCAAGACAATCCCAAAGGACTCATGATGAAAAATGCCATCTGCCTCCAGAGAAAGACCTGGTAGGGTCTTAATACAGACTGAAATATATTTCACTTTCTTCTTTTTTTTCCTGTATTTTCACTTCTCTTCTTTTTGGTTCTTTTTTGGGGGGGGTTCTTCCACAAAATGACTAATATCAAAAAATATTTTACATGATTGCACCTGTAAAATCTATATCAGATTGCTGATCATCTCAGGTAGGGGAAAGAAGGATAAAGGGAGAGAATTTAGAACTCAAAAAAATTTTTAATGTTCAAAATTATTTGTGCATGTAGTTGGGGGGAAATATAATATTAATAAACATTTTTGAAGGTTGGGAAAGCCAAGCACATCTATTATCTCATTTGAATTTCTCAATGATACTATAAGGCTGATTCCCTTCAAGATAGTACCAAGTTGATAACCAAAAAAAAAAAAAAGAGAAAAGCAATATCACTGGAATGGGCTACTACTAATAGTCATACTAAATACTGTTATTAGAGTAAAATGTTTATTTGATAACAAAAGCCTGAGAAAACAGGTATGAGCTGGAAGTTCAAGGTTATGATTTCAGATGCTATGTCGGGCAGAACAAAAGCCTCAAAATCCTAATGAAAAAATATAAGATTCTAGATGAAAGGAAAACAATGGGGGAAACGCTATTCCTTTTTCAAAATTATTAGGAACATGAATAAGCTTTGTTGCTCTGGGTGATGGTGTTATGTAATGAGATTTTAGGATTCAAAGGCATGATACAATACCAATAGACTATTATGTAAGAATATTTTCTGAGAAAAACAGGAAAAGTTGGAGGGGAGGAAAGAGAGACTTTATGACTCAGAAGAGAACATTTCTCTAACAAAAAACTAACTTTAGAAGCACCGTAGAATGGAAATTCCATGAGGGCAGGGGCATTTTTTCATTTTTGTCTTTGTATCTCTAGCACCTAGTACAGTGCATAGCATATAGCAAGTACTTAATAAATGCCAGCTGAATGGAACTAAATGGAGCTAAGTATTCAGTTATGAAAAATGCCATAAATTCCTCATGCTGATCTGGCCATTTTCTTGACCATCCGAAGAAAACAAAGAGGGAAGGGTTGTGTCACTGATTCACCAGGGTCCAACCATTGTTCTTATCCCCGCTTATAAGTCTTTTAGGGCAGGGATAATGCCTCATACTTTCTAAGCTTAAATCTTCTACTGCAGAGGTATCTAACACAAGGTCCCTTCCTGAATGTCAAAAGAGGTTAAAATGTAACTGGAGAATAAATATACAACAGAATATAATAGATAATGTTAATATGTAGTTTTCTAAGTCAATATGTGGCCCATAAGGATCCTTATGTACAACTTAGTAGCCTCTATTACTATTTGAGTTTGACACCACCGTTTAAGTAATATGGGCCTGAATATGTACATTTTAAAGACACCTATGTAGTCATGAACTAAAGTTAATTACAAAACAAAACTGAAACTTAAATATATATTTTCCCCAGTCCAGGAAGTCTTTGCATAGCCATATGGCCAACACTGAAAGCAAAAAGCATCTGTTATAATAACCCATAAATCTGTCCCAATTCTTTACCATTTCTCTTGTATGAAAAGATATAATTGGTTTCAATGTTAACAGATAATGCTGCCTAGAATTAATTTATATTTAGCATGAGTAGTTTATCTCTCTGCTAAGATGTGTTATAGTTATGCTTCCTCACATTTAGGAATGAGAGGGAAACAAGTCAAGACTTTATTAAACATTTAATATGTGTGAGGAATTGTGAAGCATGGCAGAATGGAGAAAGGGCTTGCCCAGAAGTCAAGAATCCCTTGGTTCAAATCTTATGTCTTACATACATACACTAGCTATATAAACTTGTGGTAAATCACTTAACTTCTCTGAGTCAAAGGCAACTCTCAAAGACTATAAATTTGAGATGAGTTGCTGATTTGCATCAGGGCAAGGGAGTTTCCAAACCAAAATTTTCCCATGCTGATGATTTAACAAAACAAAAGCTCCTGAAACCAATAAATGTTGTATTTCCAAACCATGGATCTTGGTTCTCAGACAATAGGCACCATTTTTTCCCCATAGAATATGAGGGCAGGGGGAAGGGATATGTTTGAAGTAATCTTGCAATGTGGTGCAAGTAGATAGCATTGAATTTACAATTATGAGGACCTAGATTCAAATTCTGCCTGTGATATTAGATGTGTGTTATGGACAAGTCACTTAAGTTCTCTGAGCCACAATTTCATCATTTATAAAATATGGATTAGATAACTTCCAACATCCCTTTCAGCTCTAAATCTGTGATCTCATGAATTATTTTCCTGGTTCCCTAAATTTCAATGGAAGCAGAGAGCACATCATGAAAAAGAATACTATGAGTAAAAAAAATGCCCTCCTTAAACCAGGGACAAGTCAAATCCACTAAGCTCATGTCTTTTCTGGTTCAAGTTTCTGAGGCTCTAGTTCTTTTCTTTTTGTATATGTTATTCACTGACAACAATGGGAACTATATGAATGTTTAAATGAAGAATAAGGAGGGTCATAGATTAATACTCTTTTTTCCTCTGAAATCTATGAAACTGAAATTCTGAAACACAGCAGAGAATGACTATGCCACGGCATCATATATTACATTTCAAAATTTTTATTTCTGATTGACAAAAGGTGATTTCCCTCTAATTTGTATTATCTTTCAGCAATATTTTAACTATATCTTCCTCTTAATTTCCTAACAGTGATCTTTTAAGGCTATTCCCTAGTTTAATAAAAGTCAGACGTGGATAGGCTTAATCTTTCCACCTCATTTTACAAAAAAAAAAAATCATAGTAGTCTCCATGAACAATATAAACTCCACATACCATTAACACATTCAAAGACATCACAGCATTTTCCAGGAGTTCCGTCTCCACGAGAGACTATGCGGGGGATGGATCCCACCTCACACATAGGGAAACCACATAAGCCAGAAAGACATTCGCATCTGAAACCAAAGAAAAAGGAGGGGAAATCCCATGAATAAACAAAAAACAAAGAGTTTGGGGAATTGCAAGCAGCCGTGGTACTGGCTAAATCAGCCCTTATGTCAGCTCTGAACAGTGACGCCACATTTATCTTGCATTATTAGTAAATAAGGTGCTCCATGTCAGTGGACACAGGTACGTGAAGCTTGTCCCATTAAGCACCCAAAGGTTTAAAAAAAAAGGAAAAGAAAAAAAAACCTTTTAAAACATTTTGTTTGGGAATCTTTTGCAGAATAAGGTAAGTACTAATTTAACTTAGTGGTGAACTTCACTTGGCTTTTCTTTGGTAATTCATGACCATGGCTATCACTACATGATAATATAATGGGGTCTCATAAGGTCAAAAGAGCTACTGATGTCTTAGTGTGCTTGTTTATCTCTACACTAAATGGCCTTCCACTGTTGTACATTGGGAGTTTTTATTAAAATAATTCAAATGCATATATTGCTTTAAAGCTGATGAAGATTTCTACTGACAATCCAGTGAGGGAGACACTGAAAGTGTGATTATTGCAATCTTGCAGATGAGAGGGCTAAAGCTCAAAGTTGTGACTTGCAAACAGAACCACACGTGTAATTAGGGTGTGAGCTAGGAACTCAACTCGGCTCTCCTGACTCCTTCATGCCACACTGCTTTCCTTCTATCTACTCCTTTGCCATTGCCAGTGTGCCTGTTTTTTTCTAATCTAATTTTAAAATCTGTTTGGGAATGCATAAAACTAGAAATTTCAGCACTGTGCCTTAAGTCATAAAAAACAAACTCTGGTGAGCTCTCTTAAGAGTAAAATGCACAAATTTCATGGAATTGGAGACTATTTTGGCTGCCAAGAGGCTTTTTTGTTGTTTTTATTTACTTCTCATTATTCAGTTATTTTCTTGATAGTAAAGGACTAAATAAATAATTTCAAAAGTTCTACAGGTTATCAGCCCTTGGACAAATGGCGTGATATTGCATGTTAATATATATATGTATATAAAACATGTGTGTATACACACACACACACTTAAAGGATTGATGGTGCAAACTAAGATTCTTCCTAACTCTTATTCTTAACTCTCCTACCTCGTAGGTCAACATTAGTTAAATAAATAAGTATAACAAAATCAGCAAGTGTCCAAAAAGTTAGTGAACAAATTAAAATGTACTGCCTGATACAATGATTCAAGCAACTAAATTCAGACTACAGCAATCAAAGACCAGAGATTATCACAGAATCTTGGAATTGGAAGGAAAACATATATACTATCTCATCCATTCCATGCTTAAACAACATTCTCTTTAACATTACCCTATGGATGAAGTGGGTTTTTTTTTTAAGATTTCTAGTAAAATTAGGGCTACCTCCTAAAGTAGCATGGGGAATAGTTTCTATTTTTTTTAAAAAAAGTTTTTCTTTACATTAAGCCTAGATTTAACCTCTTTGCAATTTATACCAATGGTCTCATTTTTGTTTTCTGGGGCAAAGAGTACAAATTTAATCCCTCTTCTATGATAATCCTTCAAATGCTTGAAGTTAGGAAATGTACTTGACTTTTCTTTCAGACTAAATATGGAAATTCCTTTAAGATGTGGACCATATTACTCTTTACCAATATTTTAATTTTTTCTTATTCTTTTATAGACATTTTTGGGTTCTCTACATTAGAAGCAACTCACCAAAAAGCACCAACTAATTTAATTAAATGTTTGATTAAGGAGATAAAAGATTCATAGAACCTCTAAGTAGGAAGAGATTATCTAGTTTTACCCACACTTGGAAAAGGATCAGCAAACTACAAATTACTCAACAAATGGCATCCAGCTTTTTTCTGAAGACCTCTTTATCTTCAGTGAGGGGGAAGTCCATTCTGCTTTGGACAGCTCAAATTACTAGAGCATTTCCCCTTAAATCAAGTCTAATGACTTTCTAGAAGTTCCCTTGCAACTTCTACACATTACTCCTGCTTCCTCTTGTTTGTGCTAGCTTCCACAGGATATCCCTTAATTTACTTGAGAATGACTATCATGTCCCACTAAATCTTCCTTTCTCTAGGTTAAATATTCCAGTTGCTTCATTTATTATATGGCATAAACTTGAAGCTCTTCATGATCCTGGTTATCCTTTGGGCCTTGCCTTCTATGCCTTCTTAATGTTCTTCCTAAATGTACCATCCAGAATTAAATAACTGCCAGGGCAGAGTAAAGCTAAAAAAAACCACCAAAGCTTGATTGTCATGCCTTTCTTAATGCAGCCTAAGAAATTATTACCTTCCTTGGCTGCCATATCACTAGGTTCACTCACTTCCCACAATTAACTACCTGCTATCTCAATTCCCTCAGTTTTCTCAGCTTTCAGTTTACAAAGCATGAGAGATCTCTTATCTCTCTGAGTTAATTTTCTATAAAGTCGTGTCTCCTCTATCTTATATTTGCAAATTTTATTTTTTATTTCATTTTTGATGACTTTACATTTATTCCTATAACAGATCACTTTACTCTAGGATGCTAAATTTTTAAAAATCTTGATTCTTCCATTCAAAATCTGAGCTCTTCTTCCTAGTTTTCAGTCATTTGTGAATTTGGTGAGCACATCATCTTTGTCATTATTCAGGTCATACACAAAAATGTTAAAACAGCACAAGGCCAAGAATAAATTCTTGGGGAACCCAATCAGAGATCTCTTTCTGAACTGACCTGAATCACCCATGACTACTTTTTGGGTCTGGTCATCCAAGCAGTTCTGAATACACATAATTATATAATAATTTAGTGTATATCCTCTCCATTCTGTTCACAAGAATAATATGAAAATCTTTGTCGACTGTTTTGCTAAAAATCTAGTTAAGCTATATTGATGAACTACAAATCTAATACCTTGTCAAGAAAAGGAAATGAAGTTAATTTTTTACAACCTGTTCTTGATGAATCCATACTAGTTCCTCCTTTTCGATATTTCCTGTCATATTTGCATACTAATTATCTCTTTAATAATTTGAGAATTTTTGGCAGTAAATGAAGTAAAAAAAAATCACTAGCCAGTATTTGTCTTTCTCTGTCCTGCCATACCATTCTAGTTTGCCATAATCTTTCAAAGATAGCTCAGGAACTATATTTTACAGTTTTGGGGGGTTTCATTTTCAGTATTTAGAGATATATTTCATAAGGACCTGCTGAATTAAATCCATGAATAATAATGATGATGATGATGATAACCAACATTTATGCCATGCTTTAAAGTTTCCAATGTACTTTATATACATTATCTCATCGCAGCCTTTGTGATGTGGGGAAGGATCTAGCTGTGTCCCCATCTTACAGATAAGGCAACTGATGCTTAAAGAATTTAAGTGACTTGTCCATAGTCATAAAGCTGGCAGAAGTTAAAAGTCAGGGGTCAGAACCCAGATCTTCTTGATTTCAAGTTCAGAAACTGGTATAACTTCTACTGTAGTAAGTATAATAACAGGTCACTTTTACTTAGGTATTAACTCTTTTGAAATCAATTTTGTTCTTTTTTTTCTACTTCAAAGTTCATTTTCCTCAGTTTAAAAATATCCCTCACCCCCACAAATCCATCCATATTGTCATTAGCTTCACTCTTCCCCACTTTTTTGGCCAGGAAGCCTATTCTGAGCTTTAGCATATCTGACATTATTCGTATATAGCACTGTGCTAGCCTTTACTTGGGAATTTCCCATGTTTTAGGGGCTGCCTTCCCCTGAAGAATTTTAGCTCATGGGATGTTATCTATTCTGTTTTTAAACTCTGAAATCTGATCTCCTCAAATCTAGGGTCTGTGTCAAGCTATTCTTGCCTTTTCTTTTCTGTCTCCCCAAATTCTATGATAGAGTGGCCACTTTCGTATCAATTTTTCCTTGTTTTTAAAATAAATGTTTTATCAAACTTTTAGAGTTAAATATTACTGCAACCAACTAAATTTGCACAGCACTACTCCCACTTAAATTAATTTCAACATGAGAAACTATTATATTCCCCCCCCCCCATTTTCTCTCAGTCTTCATCAGGATTCTTTGTTCATCTTTTTCAGGTTTCTTCTTGTATGTTTGTAGTTAGTGTACATTCCAATCTCTTCTGTTTTATTTTTGCATTATTTCAAAAGTGGCATTTCTAAAATCCTCATATTATAATTCCAAACTGCATTCATAATATCCATGAATTAATGTAGCACAATTAATTTTACCATTCTCATATCACTAGGCATTTAAATTATTTCTAGTTTTTAGCAATTACATAAAATGCCATTATGAAAGGAGTTTTTTTGTTCCATGGTCTTATTAATACTTTTAAGGTTTACTCCTCAAAATGGAATTATTAGGCTGACGGCATTATTTTAATATAAAATTTTTCTGGCCAGACTGTTCCCCAAAAGAATGTTATAAGTTTGTAATTCTGCCAATAAAGAATGTGTACATGTTTTTCTATAATCCTATCAGGGCTGAGTTTCATTTCTTTTATTTTTTGCCAATCTTATGAGAAGTAATACCTCAAAGTTGTTTCAATTTGCATTAATGACAATAATAAGAACTATAATAAGAGTACTTATTATCTCAAAGAATAGAGGATAGTATGAAACAACATGCAAAGAAGGATTCGTGGCCTTTTAATTTTAAATGAGAACTTGTATTTCCATTTTGCCAGAAAAAAATCAAGCTACTAATATTGTCATTATTCAGATGATGACCAATTAATATTTCACATTAAAATAATTACATAATGTAATCACATCTGCATCCAGGAGGGAATAGATTAGAGAGTTACTCATTTTTATAAGTAATGAATTCAGTGAATATTTGAAAGCTTAGATACCTTGATAACTTGAATCCCAGGAATCAACTGAGCCCCTGGAGGACACTCACCTCTCCATCTGCCTAGCTTTGATGACTATTTTTCAGCTATTGTGGGTGGAGAAGTTCTTCCCCTTGCTACACTTCCACAATATCTTCTCCTCTGGAGAATTTATAAATAACTCCAGGAAGGCAAAACAATCCAATATAAGGTTTAATTTTTTTAATCCATCTTCACAGGTGATATTTATTCATTTCAACAAACACCTAGTAAATAATTTCTATGGTCAAAGTGTTCTGGTGGTTTCATAAAGAATTAGACACAGTTCTGCTTTTAAAATCTTGCCAGGAGACAAAACACTATTAAATGTAAAGTGAGGTAGTGTGTTAGTGCAAAAAGGCTGTGAAAACAAAGAAAAGGGCAATGGGAATTCAGAAGAACAAGACCTCTCACTTCCAGCTGTGGAATCAGGGAAGCCTTAGGGAAGAGGTGGCATTACAGTGGGAGACTAAAAGACAGTTATGATTTCAGCAGTCAGAGAGAGTGGGAAGGTCAGTCTAGAAAGAAGGAAACAGTATGACAAAATGAGATGTATCCAGGGAACATACGTTAGTCTAGTTCATTTGGAGCAGAGAGTTAGTAAAAGGTACTAAGGGGAAATCAGACTGGGACCAGCTCCTAAAGACCCCTGAGTCCTGGGATAGAATCTGAACTTTATTTGGTGCATCATGAGAAGGCACTGAAGGGTTCTGAAAGAAGGAATGACAATCAGACTAGTGCATCAAGATTAATCTAATATCAATATACTCTTACCCATTAGTATATATACTATATTAGTGTATACTGTATAGTATAGCAGCTAGGAGGCATAGTTGATATAATTCTGGGCCTGGAGTTAGGAAGACTTGAGTTCAAATCTGGACTAATATGCTCTAGCTGTGTGACCCTAGGAAAATCACTTAACCCTGATTGCCTCAGTTTCCTCATCTGCAAAATGAGCTGGAGAAGGAAATGGCAAACCACTCCAGTATCTTTGCCAAGAAAACCTCTAAAAGGGTCATGAAGAGTCAGTCAGACATGACTGAAACAACTAAACAATAACAATAAAAATATAGTATATAAATCAGAGATTAAATGATGCATTATATTTATCTGCAAATATTAATCCTAGTTCTAAATTGGTAGCTTCTAGAGATCAGTGAATACCCAACCCAGAACCATAGTGAATTAGGCACCTAATTTTTAGATGATGATAAAGTATCTATAGTTCTGAATTTGAAAGAACCTGTAGTCCAGGTTACTGGACTCCTGGGTGGTAAAAATGCTGCTACCATTGCCATTATCTGACCACAAAAATCTCTCTGAGTTTATCTTCCACTCTTTTAGTTAAAAAAAAAAACAGTAAGTACCTGTCATGTGCAAGAAACCACATTTTTGTTAGATTCAAAGGCTACTTTGCTGCCCCTAAAAACAAAAAGAATCCCTACCTTCATGGAGCTTACATTCTACTAACTTAATTTTGGGGCTGAAGTAAGTGTACAACTGATAGAATCACACATCTTGGGACTACAAAGGAATGAAAGAGATAATTTGGTTTAACCTCCTGCCTTCAGATAGATAAGAAATGGTTATTTCTATTTTATATATAAATTAGACTTCTAGTAGAAGTCAACTCTGGTGTCTCATTGTGGTGTAGAGGCTCACAGGTTCACAAAGACGATGTTAGCAGAATGTAAACCCTGGAAAATCTTAAATCAAGATAGTAAAGCTTTACTATGGAGCTGATAGTAAATTTAGGTCTGTCATCTAAGAGGCTTCACTAGTTTTCCCCCTGAACCCCAGACAAAGTCTGATAATGAAAGCTTTAAGAGTTGTAATTTGTGTTAGAGGAGAGAATACTGATATCAATCCTTGAAATCTTAAAAGTCTATAAATTAAAACAGTGGTCATTTATTCCTCTAAAATCTGTCAATACTTTTGGTAGGAAATTGTATATAACATATGAATTGTCAAGATAAACGAGGAAAGAAAAATTATAGTTTAATCTGCTTATAGTATTTCTTAAAGAAATATGAACTTGAAGAATCTGTATTTTCAGTGTGGTTACTCTTCTTCACTGATAGGATTCACAATCTATTCACTCCTTCTTATTCTTCAAGATTGCTATTAATATCCTTCCAAAACTCCTCCATAGGAAAATCTATCTAATGCCTTGGAAACTTTCCATTGGATATGTCAACATATGTCCATCTCCCCTTCAAGACATGGATACCCTTGAAGATGCTTTTTGTTACCTCTTTTTTTATATATACCCTTAACTTCTGTGTATTGGCTCCTTGGTGGAAGAGTGGTAAGGGTGGGCAATGGGGATCAAGTGACTTGCCCAAGGTCACACAGCTGGGAAGTGTCTGAGGCCAGATTTGAACCTAGGATCTCCCGTCTCTAGGCCTGACTCTCAATCCACTGAGCTACCCAGCTGCCCCTATGTTACATCTTTTAAATGATTCTTGGTAAAATGTTATATCCTATGTATACCCAGTCCTTCTATATTTTCTCTGGACCACCTACAATTTTGATTCTTCTGTGATGATGGTGCTCCATAGTGTCACTGGGAGAATACTAGATTTTATAAAGATATACTTGAGTTTCAAGAAACAGCTTGGGAACCCTGAAGGTACTATATGATTTCCTAAATATGATCCAGACAACTTTCTTCAGCCATCCTCTTCTTTAGTTTTAACTCCAGCTTACTATCTGTTCTAAGTCGCTGTCTAAAATATACATACTGATGAACTCACCCATTTACAACTAACCGCATGTCATAATCAAGGCCAGTGACGTTAAAACTCAATTAGAAATGGAGCCCTGTGGGTATCATGTTGATTTAGGTAGCTACAAATTAACGTTATCTACAATGATTTTTATTTTCTTAAATATTTCTCTATTATGCTTAACTCTGATTCACGCTACATTGGGAGTTCACCCACAAATCTAAGAATGTGGAGAATTCCATCATTTTGAGGTGAAGACATCTGGTGAGGACACATTTGCTCTATATCTTGCTTGATATTAAGGGCCAAAGGTTATTATCTCTGTGGCAATATCTAGTAAGGGTCTTGCATGATATTAGCAACATAAAGGTAAATCCTTACTGAGAAGAGTTGTTAAGGCTACATTTTATTTTGAATTAAATGCTCTTGAAAAAATTAATAAATAATAAACAGGTGCCTTTTTAGAAAAAAAATTCTTAATATCTTTAATTCTTTAATACCTTTCAGTCAACTGCATATCTGTGAAAACGTAGTAGAGATTCATCTACAAAAGCCTTCCTATTCTTTTCTCATAGTTTCATCAAGGATACCTTTGATGATAAAAGACTATTTTCATATACATGTTTTAGAGATAAGGGATTAGGCACATATGTTGTGGTAGTTATTGATTTTTATTACCTTTTGTAAGAATATAATTTTTGTTCTTTTCTACTTTTTATTATGATATCTTAAAAATTAATCCTCGAGAACCTTTAAAATTATGTCTCATGTCAACCTTATTATATAGGTCTTTCCCCTTCCACTGTTTTTGCTAATTTGTGGCATAATATTGCTCATAATTTTCCTCCACATTCCAATGTTTTACAATTGAGCTTGTATTCAAAACTAACTGTGCCCTTGGCTACCAAATTTTTCCATGTTGTGAGTGTTTGCTGGCAGTTTCTGAACTCTTGCCATCTCTGTTGAGGTAACTGCTTCATACTGGTTAAAATTTCTTAAGTAACAAAGATGATCAATTTTTTACTTTTATCCATTTCCCATTTTTTATAGGTCAGATTAAAGTGGATATAATTTCATAGAGGATCCTCTGAACTTTCTTCTTTCTTATAATTTTGTGTTATTTTGACTTTTACTCTTATCAATATGAGTATGTACGATGACAATGGTTTCAGAAATTACTCTGACCTCAGCAACCAGTCATTTTCTATATGTATTTTCAACTTTACTTTTTTTGTGCTACTGCACAGAACTTTCCATGACCCATGTTTTTTGATCCTCTTTTTGGTGTAACTACTTATAAAGATAATAGAATTCTTATCAATGCAATGACCAATTCTGAGCTGGCAGAGAGGTTGTAGACTACTGGTGGAAAATCAGATATATATTGTGTGATACAGCCACGGTGTTCATGTCTTTCACTCACTTAACTGCTTCTTTGTACTTAACTGCTTCTTTGTTACAAGGAAGCGTTCTTTGAGGAGGGGAGGGTAAGTAGAAATGGTGGTGATTACTTGGAATTGAAAGCAACATTTTAGAAAATCATCAATACTATGAGATACACTTAAACCCCTCTCAAAAAAGCTTTGGCCTTCTTCCATTTCTTAACTTTGAACTACATTTTCCATAATGTTTTTGTTGTCTTCCAATAGTACTTGTACTTCCACTGTACTTTTGCCACTGAAGTCTCCAAGTATCTCTTACCTATTTGTATAGTTTTGTTTTGAAGAAACATGTCAAGTTCTCAGAGTTTTAAATTTCATTGTATACTCATACAAAAGCTATTGCTATTTTCATAGTAGTGATTTTGCCTATATGTATCAGAACAAGGTGAGATCACCAAGTCAAGTCACCTAGCTAAGCAAGAAAGTTAATCTCAACAAAGTAAGGAATTTTCTTCAGGAGGAAAAGATGTTTTCTTCTCCTTAGTTCATATCCAATTAAAACATGCAGCATTTATAGTTATTTTGCTTTTAAAATATAAGCCCTTAAGACAGGTACATATTTAATGATAGCATTAGAAAGAGCTTTGTAGATTGTTTTGCTCTTGGGCTAAAATCACTGTGATACAGAGGTGGAGGTGGAGCCAAGTGATCATTTTCTCCTCTCTTCTGAGAGAGGAAAGCTTCAAAATTCCTTGAAGGCTCTTTCTGAAGGTGTTTTACAAACAAAATGAAGTCTTGATGCCATATTTTGAATTTACTTTCATCTAACTCATATTTTATAAACCATATATTTAAATTTCATCCATTTAAACTTCGAAAAAGTTTGAATCCATTGTCTGATAACGGTAAGGTTTTATTTTCCTGATTAAGTCTTAGAAGAAAACAATGACTCGGATTTGAGAAATAGAGAGACTCTAATAACAAAATATTTTTAAAACAACAAAGCCCTGTGGCCTAGAAACAGAGACACTGCTAACGGATCATAATACTTCAAACTTGACAGAGGGATAGGCATGGGGATTGGACCTGAGATTTCAATGGTACTGTGAATTCGTGGGTGACAGAGCCTTTATATATAAATAAATAGCCATGGAACAATCTAAGATGGTTAGCTTAGTAAGATATGCTACAAGGCAAATTAAATTCCTAGCATAGTGTTATGTGCACATGGGTCTGAAATAAATACTATTTGATGATCCCAAGCACTTAAAAATACACTTCGTCAGAGAAGAAAGGAAAGACTGTCCTTCGTATACAGAGATGACACTGTTGACCCACCATCAGGAGACTATGTGCCTTGAGTTATTTTTTCCACTTGTGGTGATGGATTTGTTTTGATCCATAGCTCCCCCACCCAGAAGCTCACATTTGCACGATAGCTGGCTGGGGTAAGAGATATAGCCTGGGACTACTTTAGAAAACAAAGTGCAAGTAAATTAACAAACATAACCTTCACAGTAACCTGAGTACAATGGCTATGACATATCCAAAAGGAATGTACCAAACATGGAAGGGGGGGAAAGGAAAATTTACTGAGTTCCTATTACTGTGATGATTAGAGGTATAATTAATTATTATGCTTATCTGCTTTCCTAAGTTATAGTTTGAAAGGCAACTAAGATTCTTTAGTATTAATTGCTACTTTTCTTGAATTTGCTTTACCTTTATGATTATTTTTTCTTCTCTTGTCCAAGAGATCCAACATCACGGTGATTGCACATTATTTACCCGGTTCATCCAGTATAAATATGTAGTTAGATAAGTTTAAGCCAGATCAAGAATTGTATAGGTAGCATAGTGAAGATGTGGGTTCAAATCCTACCTCTCACAATTATAAGTTAAGTGGCCATGGGCAAGTCACTTAAACTTTCTGGGGGGGCAGCTGGGTAGCTCAGTGGATTGAGAGCCAGGCCTAGAGACGGGAGGTCTTAGGTTCAAATCTGGCCTCAGACACTTCCCAGCTGTGTGACCCTGGTCAGGTCACTTNCTACCTCTCACAATTATAAGTTAAGTGGCCATGGGCAAGTCACTTAAACTTTCTGGGGGGGCAGCTGGGTAGCTCAGTGGATTGAGAGCCAGGCCTAGAGACGGGAGGTCTTAGGTTCAAATCTGGCCTCAGACACTTCCCAGCTGTGTGACCCTGGGCAGGTCACTTGACCCCCATTGCCTACCCTTACCACTCTTCCACTTATAAGTCAATACACAAAAGTTAAGGGTTAAAAAAAACTTTCTGGGCCCCAGTTTCCTCATTGGTAAAATGAGGATAATACTGTAGTACCTAATTCAGAGGATTGTTATAAGAAACAAATAAGGTAATTTAATTAAATTACTTTGCAAACCTTGAAGCACATTCAACTATATCTTCCTGATCCTCCTAAAGGATAGCAATAACTACCTAATGGACTAGGCACCATTCCACTGCCCTTCACTGGACATGGAGTATTTAAGGTTAAGCTTCAAGGTATGAATTCCAGTACTGGAATTCCAGTGCTGCTCCCTACCTAATTACCTGCACCTGTCAACACAAAATAGTATTCTTGCAATCTACTCTCTCTGATTCCATTACCATGGTATTAGTTTGGTTCCAAATGAATTTTATCAGTTGAGAAAGAAATTAGGATTAGGGAGTAAGCATCCTCCAAATTTTCAAGGATGTCTTCACCTTGAAAAAAATCAAGGGAAAGTATACAGATATAATATAAGAAAATGGAATGACAGAAATTTTTGACCTTCAATATTGTTGCGGTATTCAAATCTCTCATTGTCTTCAAGATACATGGTTTTATCTCTCTGTGTAATTTTGAGCTATCACAGGTCCAAGGACGAGAAAGGCTTTTTTCCCCCCAACTTAAGGTCCATAGACACATGAGGAAAAATGTCAAGGATGATGTAGGTTAAAAGTAATAGGTATGTTTAAACATATGTGTGTGTGTGTGTGTGTGTGTACACATGCATATATATGCAAATCATCCTCTTCATCTACTTGAATTAGGATCAGGAAATATACAATTCTCTGCAACAAATAGAACAAATTATTTTTTGCTTAAGCCTTTAGGTGGGGATAATGAAAGTGGAATGCTTAGGGAAGAGACATATACATGGATAAAGAGAGATAAAGAAATGAAAAAGGCAGAGAAAGGCAGATAAAAACAGGCGAGATAAAGGTATATGAAAGTGATAGAGGGAAGCAACCACACTGAAAAATACAAAAAGACAATGAGATAGGATACACAAAGGCACACAGATAAGTGTACCATACACACAGTTGCAGAAAGACGGACAGATGTGCATAGAGACTTTTCATGGAGTGAATCTTCATCTTTTGTCCTTTTAGAATCATTTTTAAAATCAGAAATTGAAATGATTCATCATTTCTTGGTACTGGGATTCTCTATTATATCTCTCAGTTCAAGTAATTAATTTAACCTATTTATATTTACCTTATATATTTATCTATTTACTCTATTTAGAATTATTTTTAGGAAAGAAAATAGAAAAGCTAAGTGCACTTAGCTTTGTTTATATCTTCCCTTGTGATTCCCTCTACCTCTACTTTCTTTTTCAACTAGTACCTAAATTATATTCATTTCCCAATGCCTTATGGTTCCTAGAACTTTTTCCAAGTTTATCTTTTCTCCTTCCTGTCTAGGAGCCTTAAGAGACATTCTAGTTGATGCCCCTTTCCATATATAGAGAGTTTTGTACCTAGTGAGCTGTTATTTCCCTTGTCTCTTAAAGATCAATTTCACAGATCCCCAGAGACAAAAAGAATTGAGGAACTACAACTTCTCTTACCTGATTGAGGGTACAGAGGGTGTGGCTTTACTATTAAGACTGGCTAAGACCAGGAAAGAACATTCTGAAGAACTAAGAAACAGAGTTTGAAGGACTGAAGAATATATAGTCTTTCCACAGAGTATCTCCAGAACACTTGGCATACAGAATCATAGTATCTTAAAAACTGCAAGCTTAACCTTAATAATAATGAAACTGAGACCTAGAAAGGTCATGTGTTACCCAAATTCACACAACAAATTATTGTCATGGCCAGGAACAGAATCAAGGACTCTTGGCTCCCAGTCCAATGCTTATTTCATCATATATAGAGCCTTGATAACAGGTTTCCATAGTATTGGTTTTAGAGAAGACAGAGGGACTGTATCCTCCCTTATATGTTAAACATATTGTATGTTGGACAAAATACTAAATAGTATAGTTTAAAACACACACACACACATACACACACACACACACACACACACACACACACACACACACACACTCTAAACTGCAAGACTCCTGGGGATTTTTGCCATCCGGAAGTTTGAGAAACTAAGTTACCAAGTTGCTAAGAAAAAGTTTCCAAAATTTTTCTACTGTTTAATTTAAAAAAAATATTTTGGGAGTTTCAGGGTGGTGACTCACAAAGCATGAAAGATAAGTGTTTGGGAAAGAGATCCTGGAAGAGAATGAGACTGCTTCGTCAGAGATAGATTGGAGCCAGGAAAAGGCTTGGGAACTTGGCTTAGGGCAGTACATTCTATACAAGAGAAATCACATTTTAAGTTTCTGAAAATGGAAATAGTTATTTAGTTTATTTCTACCTGAAAACAACTGGATTGAATTTTTCTTACCTGCCAACTTTATGAAAACATGCACTTTTAGATACAAATAAAAAATAGAACTTTTTGGTCCAAATAAGCAAGAATAGTTCTCCTGGGGAAGATAATACAAACTGTCATTTATATATTATCACAATCATGCTGAAAATTTAGTTACTGTGAGTAAAGAACAGAGATGCTTCATTGCTATTACTGTTTGGTACTGTTCCTAGAGCATTCTAGGAAAGAAAGTACTGAGGGCTGAAGTGATCTGGTGATGGAGAAAGGATAAGAAGGCCTGGCACAACAACAGGGCACAGGATGATTATCCTGCCAATGGCATAAGAAAGGGCTGTTGTGGCCAGCCCATCAGATCAACATACTTCACATCTGGACTGGCTGCTGTTTTTTGATATTGCTTTGATAACTGTGCAAGAATGTTGTTGAAAAGACTGAACCTTGCCTAGGAATCCATTCCATAATATGAATACCTTTCACTAGAGATTAAAAAGCAACTGAGAAAGGACCTGTCTCTGTATATAACTGAACCTCCATTAAATGAAGTAACATTTATTAGAACATAACTTATTTAATTTTAAAGGAAATATGAAATTAATCTAACAAGTTCGGATCTTTGGAAATAGGTGTTTTTCCAGCAAGTGAATAGACATCTAAATGTTCATAATTTCCAAAGGAGAATGCTTTCTCTTGTGAGAAAAAAAAGGAATGCTTAAACTCTAAAGTACAAATGGAGATATCTGTTGACTGCCATGAAAAAAAAAACTAGCTAGTCTACCACAATAAAGGATTCACAGAGCTGATGGGTTATTTATCTGAAATCTCTTCCTCCTTATTCCTACAGACTAAGGTGACTGCAGGACTAAATTTCCAATTCATCCAACATTTATTAAGCACCTACTTTGTATAAGACACTGGTCATTCCTGTATGTAAAAAGATGAAATGTAACATAACTCCTTCTTTTGAGAAGCTTACAGTTCATTAGAAGGGATGTACAAGTACCAGTAAGTATAATACAAGATATACAATAATTAAAGACAATGTAAGATCCATACAAAATGTTCTATAAATATTTTAGGAAGAGAAAAACATTTTCTAGTGGGGGTGAAGATGTGGGATCAGGGGAGTGGTATAAGGACTTCATGGAAGAGGAGTCACTTTAACTGGACTCTGATGAAAGAGAATTTTAATAGCATGAGATAAGGAGAACATAGAGATGGAGATGACTTGTACATCTACATAAATGTAGGGAATAGCAAACCAAGATTAGGTACTAGCTAGCAGAGTAACATGGATGGAATGCAAATCATGTGAAGTAGAATATAATTAATACTGGAAAGATAAGCTAGAGTCAAGCCTAAATGTAGGACAAAAAGGTACAACTAACAGATTTCTGAATAGGGAACTAACAGGGTCGAATTTTAATAGAGTATTTGGCACACAGAAAGCACATAACAAATGCTTTTTCCCCCTTTATTCATTGGGTTAGAAAGATTATTTTGGAAACTTTGTAAAGGATGTATTAGATAGAAGATACCATCAAGTTGAAAGCCTAATAACTGTATCACCTGAGAGGTAATAAGGTAACAACAGGTGATTCTTTTTTAACTAGATTAGAGGACCTGTGGGTGAACGAATAAATGAAAAAGATTTATTAAAAGTAATTACTATGCATAAAGCACTCTGCTGTGTTCTGGGGTTATAAAGAGAAAACCAAGAGAGTTCTTGCTCTCAAGGAGATTACCTTCAAATTGGGAGAGCTAATGCATAACAGAGGATTCAGCTACAGAGTTGAAGGCAAGTTCTAGAGGTCAACAGGATGTACTGATATGTCAAATGGCAATGCCCAATGGGCCAGAGGGCACAGCAGAAGGAAGATGATAAGGGGCCAGATGTTGAGAGACAGATGCCAAGAAAATTTGCCAACTTGGTAGATAGGAGAAGGATACTGAAGGAGAGAAGAGAGTTATAGATAGCGATAAGGTTTTGTGTAGAAAAAGGGGCTAGGAAAAAGGTACCAAAATCAATAGAAATAGGGAATTCCAAAAAAAATGAAGCCCTAGGGCAGTGATGGCAAAGCTTTAAGAGACCGAGTGCCGAAACTGCAACCCTCACACCTCATGTGAGCCTCCTCCCCCCCACCTTACCCCAGAAAGGGGAGGAAGGAAGCACTCTCAGCTCTGTTGGGTAGAGGGATGGGTGACTCAGGTGTATGTGGACAGGGGGAGGGAAGCAGCCCCCTCTGGCAGGCTCCAGCACATGTGCCATAGGTTTGCCAACACGGGCTAGGGGATAAGATGATGGATTCAGTTTTAGACATTCTAAATCTGCGGTTCTATCAGGATATCCAGATGGAGATTCTCAAAGGTAGTACGAGATATAGGACTAGAGGAAGTCAGAGGAAAGAATGGGGATGAATACATAGATTTAAAGATGATGAATAAGTAAAGGAAACTTATAAAGAGCAGGCAGAAGGAGGACCTGAATAAAGCAATGTCATGTAATCTAAGATTCAGAAGTCAAATTAAAAGGGATTGAGGTCTGAATAAATGGTTAGCAAGGTAGTGGATTGAATGAGTACAGAGAACTCTTTCTAGGAGTTTAGCAGTTAAAGGAAGAAAATTATTAGCTTGAAGACATGGTCAAAGGAGGGGTGATATCTGTACATATTTGTATGGAGGAGAAAAGGAGTTACTAGTCTTAGAAAGGGAGAAAGCATGATTGATGAGGCCAGGCCAGCTCCTGAATGAACCTAGACATAGACATAAGGAGAGAGATGAGAAGTAGAATTGACAAGACTTGGAAATTATTAGATTTAAGAGTAATGGAAAGGAAAGAATTAAGGATAACTCTGAATGAGCTAGCCCACGATTCAGTTTATCCTCTTTGGATACACTGAACCCAGGCTTAGGCTAGACCCCCCACCCAAATTTCTCTAGACTTATATTCCCAAGGTCATTCTAAACCTAAATAAGAATAGAGATAGAGCTCTTTTACCTCTGGAAATTCTTTAATGCAAATCTACCAGGAAATTGAGTACCATTAAAAAAAATCTAAAAAAAAATAATAATCTCAATGATTGCCATTAGGTGAGATGTTGGCCAGGCAAATTATATTCTCAGTATATGGCAGACTAGCCCTAAAAGTGGCTTTCTCCATATCATAGACTGTATATTATAGCAAGGGGTGATAAGCATATGTTGAATTGTGTTGTCACTCAGTTACATAGTTGATAGCTTATAAAATAGTTAAAATGTTCATTCAACTTTTACCAAAAATATTAAAAGAAATTTTTATGATTGATAGGCATCAAAAAATAATAATACCATTAATTATACTTATGTCAAAAGAGAATAAGATGTGAACACTAGGTTTTTATTGCTTGGTAGTGATTTTATTCTGGCAGTTGAATTTTAGCTCTCCAGTCTGGATCTAAAGGTCAGTTGAAAAACTACAGAAGCAATATCGAGGTCTTTTTTGGCATGAGGCATGTTGGAGGATGGTTTATGTCTGAGACAATGCTTAAGTTTGCTCAATATGATAACTTCTTTACTCCTGATCCAGAGAATAACTTCTCCCCTTCTCCCCAATTATTTATTTATGATAATTTTATTTTTTGTTATTCTCAACTTGACAAATGCCAGTAAAGATGAATATTTCCATATACAAAGAATAATGGAAAAAAAGGATTACATGTGGAACCACCAATCTCAAATTACAACTTATCTTTTAAAGCATTTAATAAATTCAAAAATTATTTTCAAAGCTGACCTGCTTCTCTATATCCCTCTAAACTCAGGAAGTAACTTCTTGAGAAAAATCACATTTAGAATGAATATTGATTATTATAGACACTTGGGTTGGAAAATATGAGTCAAATGCTAGAATCCTTATTGCACGGTCTGGGCTAGGCCTGAATTCCAAATGTGCCTGGTTTATCCATTTGCGTGTGTGTGTTGTTTTTTAAACTGCTATTGTATGGGGAGGGATATTTTGTGACTGGGCAGGAAAAAGAAAAAATTAAGTTCCCCAGCATAGCCACAAATTTTCTTAAAGAGAATTTTGAGTTACTTGTTATTTTTTAAATTCAGTTTTAAAAATCTTAGCATTAAAGTGTTGCTCATAGGTCTCTCAATCCTACTTTTGGTCCTAGGATAAATTGCCAACTGGTAAGTGAAGATAGAAGTAGAAAGCAGCTGCTGTGGAAAGATGAAGCTTATGTGTTGCTGCCTGAATTATACCTGAGCATCTAGGATCCCTATGCCATAAAGACATGCCTTCTCTGAATTGTAGAAATTTAGCAATGGAGATTTATAGGATCAGAACCTTAAATTCTAAAAACATACCTTTGAAAGAGATTGTCAAATAGTGGTACAGTGGAAAGAGTGCTATATTTAAAGTCAAAGGACCCATGAACAAAATCTGGTTCTCCCACTTATGACCTAAGGGAAGTTGTCTCTCAGCTGTCCTTGAAGTGGTGCAGTGGAGAGAGCTCTGGGCTTGGAGTCAGGATAAACTCATTCTGAGTTCAAATGTGACTTCAAATATGTGCTAACTGTGTGATAAATCCTGGATAAATCATTTACTCTACTTGCCTCAATTTCCTCATCTGTAGAAAATGAGGATAATAATAGCACCTACCTCCCAGGGTTGTTATGAGAATTGGATGAGGTAATAATTGTAAAGTGCTTAGGATAGTGCCTGGTAGATAGTAAGTTCTACATAAATGTTGGCTATCATTATCTCTTTCTCTGGGCCTCATTATCCTCATTTGTAAAATGAGGTTTTGCCAAGACGACCTCTGAGATTCCTTCCAATTCTAAATCTACAAAAGGTGATCAATGAAATGCAAAAATGCAGCAAACACAGAAACAGAAAACACATGCAAAAGTACACATTCTGACTTAGGCTTTAAAGAAATCTTTGGTATTACAAAACATCACTATCAGATCTTTTATATTAATGGTATTATTATTTTATTTACCACTAAACAATAGCATTTGGGACCAATATTCATAGCTTAAAATAATTTGTCAGTTTTTCTTGAAAATATAAATGACTGTGTTAAGCTAGTAAATCTGATGTATGACATCCTTTGTAATAATAATAATAACCATCAATTATGCAGTGCTTTAAGGTTTGCAAAATGTTTTACAAATATCTTATTTGAATCTTGCCACAACCCTTCAAGGCATATGCTATTAATACCCTCCTTTTAGAGATGGGAAAACTGAGGCAGACAAAGGTTAAGTGATTTCTCCAGACACAAAGCTAGACATAGCTGAGGCTGGATTTGAACTCAGGTTGTCCTGACTCTGAAGTCCTGTACTCTATCCATTATGCCACCTGGCTGCCTATATATGTACATTTTTTATTTTTTCCTCATCCCCAATAACTGGGTCTAATGTCCTATATAACATGCAGACTCGTATTCTCCAATTCCTATTTCTTCTTTACTAGACTTCGTTATTGGTTGCTACTGAAAGTCACACAGTGTCTTTGTGCCCAGAAGAAGAGAAACAAAGGAAAAATAATGGTTTAGTAGCTGAATGCCTGGGATTTCGAGGAAAAAGTTGTAATGATTTGGTACTGAAGACATGGACGCTTAAAGAAGTCCATTTAGTCCATGGGCTAAAATATAAGGGAGAAGAGGAAAGTCACTGAAGGAGAATAGAATTGAAATTTATACCACCAAGAAAGGATAAGGAGGGGAAGAGGAAAGAAGAAATAGAAATCTAGAGGGACCATAAGACAGCTGGAGAGACTTAGAGGTGTCATAGGACAGGAATGGAAAGAGCTGCTGTTATGTGATTAGAATAACAGCAAAGACAATGTTGAAAGAGAGTTGGAGAAGCTCCAAAATATATAGACTAGATAGCTAATTACAAAATCACAGGGCTAGGAAGGACCTCAAAAAGTGATCTACAATTTCTACAATGAGAATTTTACCTAAAGCACATCTGCAAGATGGAATAGATGAGTGGGGGCAGAGTTTCTTTTTCTTTTTTGCAGTTTCCAGGAAAAGAGTCCTATGAACATCCTTGCTTGGCTGGCCCATCATAATCTACAGTTTGAGCACATTTCCTCCTTTTCTAATCTTAGTGTAAAAATTCCTTTTCTTTATGATCCTTTAATTGGCCGCTCACATTGATATACAGAGTGACTCCAAAATCATAGTGCGTTTTTAAGCTATTAAAACTTTAAAATGTGCTAAGACTTTATGACAACCTGAATTATAATTACAGGTACAAAGTACTTAAAATATAGTAATTCATTTGATCTTTACAAAAATACTGTGAAGAGGTATCAAGGTATAGAGCAAAGATGTCAAACTCCTGGGGCTGAGAGTCCTGAACTAGATTAAAATCTAATTAAGAAAATTTTAACAAAATGAATAAAAAATTACAACATGACAAAGATAATATTAATTTGTAGTTTTCTAAAGTCAATATACAGGCAATAGGAATCTATTTCTATTTGATTTTGATACCACTAATGTAGTGGAAAGAACTTAGGACCTGGAAGAAGGAAGTCCTAGGTTCAAATCTTGCCTAACATATTTGCTAGGTATGCAATCTAGGCAAATCATTTAATCAATATGTGATTCATTTTCTCATCTAAAAAATCAGAGGATTCTGAACTCATTGACTTCTAAGGTTCCTTCTAAGTAAAACTATGATCCTAAACTGTGATCATGGTTAGTGCAAGTATAATTATCACCATTTTACAGATGAGAAAACTAAAGTTAATAGAGGTTAAGCAATTTGTCTAGGATTATGTAATAAGTTACTAGTTCATTATTTAGATACGTCTGACCCTAAAAGGTCCATAGTACTTTTTCTGTACTTTCTTATTTAACTATTTAGTTAACTATTTAGTGAAAAAGATTCTAGATCACACTATATATTCATATATATGTACACACATACATATATATACACATAAACATTATATATATTTATAGTATACACATATCAAACTCACAATATGTATTCATGTTAATGTCTATGTGAATATCTATCTGATCACATACTCTGTACAATTTGGAGGGGGGGGGGGAGAAGAGGGAGAGTCCAGATCAGTCATTTCATTGGCTATAGACCACACCCAGACTAGAAACTCCCTGCACCAATGCAAATGGGCACCTCCTCTGTTAATTAAGTTTTAAGTGAGCTGTCTGGGGTACTGAAAAGTTAAGTGATTTTTCCTAAGGCCACAGAACAAATGCATGTGAGGGCCATTATGGGGTCATTTGATTTTATGTAATAATTTCTCTTTGTGATAAAGGAAGCTCTGATTCCCAGTTGGGTAGTCAGTGGGAAGGAGAGGAAATATGCTCAGAAACGAGTAGATTGTAACAAAAGGTATTAATAAAAACTTATACTTATCATAGGCAAATTGACTAAATTAAAGAATTAGGGATGTAGCCTATTGGGCTTCATCCAATTAATTTTCATTTCTCCAACCCACTGTGAATTCTTATCTTGATACCAAACTATAAGCCTGCTTACTGATCACTGGCACTGCAAAATCCAGCAAAAGATGCTGAACAAGCCTGAACACTCAGGAAGTCATGCGTGAGGGTGGTAACATGATGTAGTAGACAGAGAAATCCTGGGGTCTAGACCGAGCTCTACCACTAATTTACTGCATGGTACTGGGCAAGGTACATTCTCTCTATGACCTCAGTTTCCTAAAGAACAAAATAGGAAGTCTAGAATGAGTGATTTCTTTAATCATCATCATCATTAATGACAGCAAGCACTTATATAGCACCTCCTGTGTGCCAGGCACTGTGCTAAGTGCTTTACAAATATGACATTTGATTCTTACAACAGCCCTGAGAGGTAGGTGCTATTACTCCCATTTTCCAGATAAGGAAACTGAAGGAAACAGAGGTTAAGTGACTTCCAAAAAGGCACATCTAGCAAGTGTTTGAGGTTGCATTTGAACTCAGATCTGAATCCAGTCCCAGAGCTCTATCCACTGTGCCACCTTGCTGGCCATGTTTGTTCAGCTCTGAGAGTCTATGAAAATTTGTGAGAATATCTATACCATTTTTTCCTCCTTTTGTTCAATAAGGACCTATTGAATACCTAAAAAATATAAAGCACTGTACTAGGCACAGAGGGAAAACAATACAATTGTAAGAGTTCCTGCCATTCAAAAGTTTACCCTCTGGTTGCAGAGACAATACTCACAAATACAAATGCCACCCCCTCATGCAACTGCATAGAAAAGCTTATTTGGAACAAGGTCATATATCAATAGGTGACAAAAATGAGTAGCATGAATGAAAAGTACTTTAAGAATTAATCTAGCAGTGACAGGTTAAATGTATACTATAATAATGTAAGAAATTTTCTACAAGGACACAGAGAGGAAAGTGGGAAGTGATAATGGACCTGAAAGAGAAATAAGGTTTATATGTCAGAAGCTGAAAGAATGGCCTATTTGAGGAACAGTAAAAAAGTCAACTGGTTAAAATGGTTCTGGCCTACGAATGGTGGAAGATAATAAGGCTTGATAGAGAGGCTGAGAACAAAGTGTATCAATCAACCAGCAAGTATTTTATTAAGGCTCTCCCTACCATGTGCCAGGTACAAGGCTAGGTGCTGGAGAAATAAGTTCAAAGAATGAAGCAATTCCTACTCTCAACTCAATGAACTTATATTGTAATGGGGAAAACAATAAGCAAATGTAAATGACAATACATTCAGCATAAATATAAAACTAATACATACAAATATATGCAAAGTAGTTAAACAGAAATTAGTATGGAAGGGAGGAAACTAGTGGAGGGACATTGGTGGGAGAAAAGAAATCAGGAAAGTTTCCATGCAGGAAGGGCTTTTAGAACCAAGAAGAGGAATTTGGACTCTAATATGACTGAGAACCAGTGGCCGTTCTTGAAAGGGGGAATTTACATGATGAAACAGATCAATAATTCAATCAAATATTAATGAAAATATCGATCTGATGGTAGAGAAAAGTAACTAAAAGTCAGCATATAAAGTATAGCAAAATTCTACATATAGATTAGAAAGGGGCTGCATATTTTAATTTCACCTATCAAATGTCAGAAAAATTAGGGAAAGCCCAAAAGATACATTCTGTAGTACTCTTTCTTTGGTGTTTTAAGGATCTGTGACCATCTTATTTGTGTTATCTCTTCCTATTAGAATGAATTCTGTGAGAGTAGAGACACTGTACCTCTAGTGATTAACACCATGCTTTGCACATATAATGTTTAATACTCCCTCTCTCTCTTCCTTTTTTTCATTCACTTGTTCCCTAATATGAATACTTTACTCAATGACAAAGATCTCAGGTCCTCTATATCCTAAGTAGACAGTTCTCATGTGTTGGCTTAAAATTTTTTTTAATATGGTTGTATACCTTCTGGTGACGAATCATTCTGCCTTGACTTTTGCTGGGCCAGTCCTCAGACAATTGGCATGCAAGTTATCACCAGGGCTGAATGTGAAGACTCTAAACTTTAGCTTGGGAGAACTTGCCAGAACTTGTGCTTAGCTGGCATAGCATTAGCAAATTCAAGGTAAGCATCTATGGCAAAATAAGATGTAACAGGAAGTAGATCCTGCTTACATACTTAGATTTGTCACACAAGGAAATGTGGGTTGTTGACTGTTCCAAAGACAGGAATCTGAGGACACTAAAAGAGCTAACGAACTCCTTTCTCGTTAAGTAGATGACAATGGGATTGTGGCCAAATCCTTTGTTCTTCTCTTTTAGTTTCTGTTTTTTCATTATTATCACTTTTAACTCCAGGCATCTTCAACATTATGAAAGACAGAATTTATTTTTGCACAATGAAAAAATAAAAAGGAGTTCAGGGCTTAAATTTTATGGAATCGTGGATCTTGGATCTCCTGAAAAAATGGTCATTTGGTCAGTATTTTAATCTAGCAGGGCTCTCACTACTTCACAAAGTAACCCATTCTATTGTTGTAATTGTTAAAAAGCCCATTATTGAGTTAAGCTTTAATATGCCTGCAGTTATTAAAATGTAATCCAGTTTTTCTCTTTATGTCAAAGAATGATTGTGTACATTCATTCAAAAACCTGTAATACAAGAAATTGGAACTTGCTATGGCTCAGAAATGAACTAAGAACTAGGCAGATCTGGCTATTTAAAAAAATGAGGAATGGTAAAATGGCAAGAGCACTGGCTTGGAAGTCAGAGGATCTGGGTTCAGATCTTGACTCTGATGCTAACTTTAACCTGTGTGATTTTGGCTGTGCAAATCAGTGAACTTCTATGGGCCTCAATTTCTTCGACTGGTAAAATGATGTACTTGGATAGTCTCTGAGGTCCCTGCCAATGCCAGAGCTATGACCCTTAGCAGTATTTCCACTAAGCTGATAATTGTTTAACACTAAAACAGTTCTGAATACATTATTTTAAAAGTAAGCAAAGGCATTCATACAGGTTATCATGCCACATACACACATATTTATAGGATATTTTGCCTTTGACATTCTCTATCTCATAAAGTACAGCTATTCCTGTATAAGGGCCCCATGAGGATTAATGAGTTAATAACTTTAAAGCACTTGGATGTGGCTCTGAAGAAAGATGGTATGTAAATACAAAATAATAGTAACATCTCAGAAATTTCTCCATGGAAACATGACAATATTAGGCTTTCCACCGAAAAGAGAACACATGCTTGAAATTGCAGTCTTGATGGTGCTAACATTGAAGAAGACATGGGTGAAAACTTGATAAACAAAAGACAAACGAACCTTGTTGGAAGAGTACAGCAGCCATCAGCTGTCAGTCTAACTTGAGTTTCATAACTATCCAGCGGGCAAACAACCTGTTGAATGGAAGGGCATTCCACTGTGCTGCAGTCCACACTGAAAACTGAAAGGGGGATAAACAGAGAGGCACCATTTACTGAGATTTTTACTCTTGTTATTAAGTCCTGAAATGGAGCACTGGACAGATCTCCAACCTTCTTTCACCAACCAGAATTGTGTCTAGCAACCCCATTCTCACACTGATTTTTGTCAACACTACAAAACCTCAGCATATTTTCAATCCTTGCAGAAAGAAGAAAGGATGGGGGACAAAGCTAAATCAAGAAAGAAGATGAAGACAGAGCAGGTCAGGAGAGAGGCTTAAAAACCAAGGATAAACATGTGGAAGGCGATGCAGAATCAGTCAGTGGTGGGTTTGGATGAAGCCTAGTCCACAGGGTGGGCAAAAGATTGTTTCACCTGAGACATTAACCTGATAATTAAAAAAGTAGATTAGGAGTTGGGAGATTTAGATAGAGGTGGTCACAACAGGCCAGAGGTGATCATAGCACAAACATAGGATTTTGCCACAAGAGTGAAAATTTTAGAGATGTTATGAAGGGAGAAGCGGTGGGGTATGGCAACGCATTTGATGTCTGGAAAGAAAGGAATGAAGATTAAAAGATGAACTTAGAAGGGACTGTAGATAAAAGGGAGAGGGTGATGCCTTCAATGGGGATCAAATCTGGGGCTCTATAATTCATCAGGCAAATCCTGGCATCTTGGTGTGTGGGTTAATCTTAAAATGACTATGTTAAATGTGTGACGATGAATCATTCTTAATGATTTAAGTGTTTTATTCACAAATAAGAACAACTCTGTAAATATAGTCTCTGAACTCCTCAGGAAAGGTAAGGAAATAGTGGATAACTACAATACTATCATCACCACCTGGGAAGGTATATGGGGTGACCTCATGCAAATTAAGCACTTTATAAAACTAAGAAGATACAGTCCTTTTCAAGGAGCTGACATGCTTAAGTATTGGACAACCCAATTTTTCTAATTCATAGGTCAAAAGTCAGTCTCACACCCAAAGTTTGAGATCTTCTGTGAGCTTACATGGGAGTGGGAGAACTTTTCATTATCAAAGGAATGGTGGCAGGTTTTCTTCCTTCTGCAGATATGGATGGAGGGTGTATTATAAGGGAGAACTTTGCTGAAGCAAAGACAAGTGCATACCTGGTTTGCATTCATAGAGGTCACAACACTCTCCTGGCTTCCCTGATGCTTTTGACACTAATATGTTCAGGTATCCTGGCTGACAGACTTTCCTCAGACAGCCCGCAGGGTTGCACACGCAACGGCTTGGCAATGGGCAGCATTCACCAGGAGGAGCATAACCCTCGATGAGAATAGAATCTTCGGGGCAGCGTGGAGAAAACTGTACTTCACAGCGAGCCTTGGAGCAATCTGGCTTCTCTTCTGAATAGGAGAAAGAGAATTTAGCACATGCCCTGGGGCAAGTGTAATAGCAGCTTCTTCATAAGAAGCACAATCAATCCTTCCTTATATATTTAGAAATGGGGAGGGGAAAGAGCATGGATACAAGAAGTCCACAGATAATCCAAAAGACTCAATTTAACCAGCTCGATTAGCTGCATCATGTTCACCAAATCTTGCACTAGAGTAGCCAAAGAGATGCAAAATGGGGATCTCTGAGTCCATTTCCTTTTCATCTCTACTCATCCTCTGGTAGAAATGCTAGTTGTGGTTAAATGATAGAAAGGGAAGCAATGGGAGAGAAGAGAAAATAATGGCATTGATTCACCAACTTGACATTCAGTCTTTGATTAACTGAGTTTTCTCTGAATTGAAAAAAAGAATTCAAAAGGTGTTTTTTGAGCAAAATTTATCAGCACCCACTCAAGAAATCATAAGTAGACGAAAGGAAGAAGGCATGAAGAATGAAAGTGAAGGATTCTAACAGCCATATAATAAAAGGATGGAGAGATAAACTTTGCATATAATCTTCCCAAACCACTTCTAATGCCCACCTGCATTACCAAGCCAATAAAGAATCCTACTTTGATAAGTAGCTATTGGATGGATCAGATAAACTCTATCTCCCTTTTCTCTAACTCCTTTTGTCTGAAATAGCCCCACTTCTCCATTTTAGAGATTAAAAACAAACAAATGCACCATCTCCCCAAAAGCAACTTGTTTCCCAAATAGACTGTATAATAAGCAGACCTTATTTAAGTTTGTATCTTCCACAGAACGTACCACATTTTCTTATATGTTGTAGCTACTTCATAAATTGTTGAATGTGAATCTGTAGGATTGTGATTAACAGTTTAGGTTTCCTGAGTCTCAGAATCTACTGCTTAGCATCTTTAATGTGTAATTTCTAGAAATCAAGTCTTTTAGGAAATTAAATAAATGTAAGTTCCACCTACACTGTGGGTATATAATGAATATTTGATGAGAACACATAAAAATGTTGACATGTGGTTCCAAGAAGCATTCTTAATGCTATATTCATAAAACTCATAATAATGAAAGCATAGAATGTTATCAATGAAAGGAACTTTTCATTTAGTCTAATCTCTTTCATTTACAGATGAAGCAACTGAAGTCCAGAGAGGTTAAGTGCCTTGACCTAGGTCATATATCTAAGTTATTGTTTGAGCCAAGACTAGAACCTAGGATTCCTGACTCCCAATTCAATTACCGTTCAGATAATATTATAACAATAATATAAAAAAATTGCTCTTTGAAGTTTACAAAGCACTTTTTCTCACAATAATTCTATGAGGTAGGTAGCACATGTTTTATTATTATTACTATTGTATAGAGGGCAACTAAGGCTCAAGGCTTATTGGAACAACAATCTAGAGCTGAAGTGTATTGTGGAGTCCATGGAGTATAATCCTTTCCCTTTAAAGAGAAGAAAACTGAGGCCAGGAGAAGTTAAGTAACTTGCCTAGGTGACATACTTCCTAATAAAGGTTGGAGTATTGGGATTCAAACTCAATTCCTATAACTCCAAGTCTTAGATTGCAATTTTAGAAGTATCGTTAATAATTCAGCTGGACTAGTTTCAGATCCATGATTTAGAGCTGGCACTATAAATAAACGAGTCCAAATTCTCTTGAGAATATTAAAACCCATAAAAGTGAAGTCACTTTTCCAAAATCAAACAGGGAGTAAGTAGCAGTCGACATTTGAACTCGGGTTTTCTGCCTACATAGCCAGTGTTCTTCCCATTATAGCAAAATGTTTCCATTATGTTGCCAAAACATTTACTGTTTCATTCTTTAACTACTGCCTAACCTTTAGTCACTTTTCACTTTCACTACTGCAACTTCCATCTCAATGACCTCTTAACTTCATAATTAATACAACTAATTTTTAAAAATCTACTTGTAGAGTATGAGACACTTCACACTTACTCATTCAGAGAGAAGAGAGAAGAGGATATTTTAGGACTAGGTAGAGTAAACTAATTTATGTTGCTGGAGATAGCAGGACCCTAAGAGGTATGGACAGGGATCAAGGTCTTATTTAGCAAGGCTACTAACCTTTGCTCATGTCACCTGTCCCTATCTTGTTCTCCTTTTGGAAGTAAAAATCTACTTTCTACCATCTCTGTCTCTGTCTCATCTTCAGACCTCTTGCTTCTTAATGATCATGATTACTCCCTGTGGAAACTACATTTAGCAAGCAAAGAATAGAGAACACATGGCCTCTTCCCTAGGGTCAGAATTCCTGAGTTCAGGGATGGTTTAATCTCATCCTTTTTATTTCTAGTCCCTCACACAGTGCCACGTGCATTGCAGGAAGTTAGATGATTGCTGACTGATCAATTGCTTTTCCTGAATCTCTTGTCTTCTTGCTTTTAGACTCTGCCTACCAGACTAGAATTCCTATGCCTGTGTGCTCTCCTACCTGCTTCAGCCGACTTCCTTGAACATGACCTTTTTATCAGTCTATCCCTGGAGAATCAGTCATGTAGGTCTTATTTCCTAAGACTTTTGGCCTTCTGAGGACTTGTTAGGATATGTGGGTCTGTGAATGCCAGGGAACCAGTTATCTCCTTGCTGAAACCATCTTAGTCTATTTTTCATACATTGCCCAAGGAACTGGCCTCAGAGGTGAGTGTAAAGTAAATAAAGATGTCCATCCAGATCAGTCTTAATGTGATTTGAAATAAATCTAAGAGTTGTAGAGGAAAATGATAACCTTGACTATAAAGAGTATCCATCAAACTTGAATACAGAAAAATCTCTTAATATATAGCTTTGCTTTTAAGATAATTACATAGCTACAGGATATATCATTAATAAAAGTCTGATGTTAATTACATATGACTTTTATTATTCACTCATCTTTACTTATAATTAACTTATTCCATATAATAATTAATACACATTAATTCTGCAAACTCATTTTGCATTCATAATCATAGCTTTTATTCAAGAAAAGTATGAGATCCTGCTAGTTATTATGTTTTTATATTGATAGTGACTGTCACAAAGCTGTTATCTCTGGACATTGATTTTGCAAATTCTGCCTCAAAAATTTTATTCACATTTTAAAAATTTTCTCTTCCAGCAGAGTATAAAGCTACCAGGTGGTCAGTCACATGGTCTTAGTGATATGGCACAGTTCTCCCTAATTTTTAAGATTGTGGCTTTTTGCTCAAGAATAACATGAATCGGGGCAGCTGGGTAGCTCAGTGGAGTGAGAGTCAGGCCTAGAGATGGGAGGTCCTAGGTTCAAACTCGGCCTCAGCCACTTCCCAGCTGTGTGACCCTGGGCAAGTCACTTGACCCCCATTGCCCACCCTTACCACTCTTCCACCTATGAGACAATACACCGAAGTACAAGGGTTTAAAAAAAAAAAAAGAATAACATGAATCATGGAATTTCAAACTGGAAAGCATCTGAGAATTTCGTCTTTTTCAGAACTTCTTTTCCTCCCTCGTCTTTCCCCCAACTTACTTTTACATATGAGAAAACTGATGCCAAGAGACATTAAGTGACTTGCTCAAGGTCATACTTAACTTTGTGACATCCCAGCATGGATCCAATCGTGTCGAGCCACGTCAGGTCTCCCTATTTCCAGTCTAGTGCTCTTTATACTACCAAATGTCATTCTAACACATGTACAACCAAGAACTTTCAACATTTATGTTAAAAATAAAACTGTTAAACTCAAGCAAACCTTAAGGAATCATTAAACTCAAAATCTAATACTTTGGAACAAACATTTTAAACTAAATTATGATCCTAAGATACTTGTCTTTCTTTTTTTATTGTAATTATCTTTCCCCAGCTTTTAAACTGATACTTAACTACCAAGAGATGCTTAGCTTCTGGAAGGCAGCTGGTGACACACTGGATAGAGTGCTGGACCTGTAGTCAGGAAAACCTGAGTTCTAATCCACTCTCAGGTGTCTTTGTTATCTTGGGCAAGTCATTTTACCTCTGCTTGCCTCAGTTTCCTCAACTGTAAAAAATGAGTTTTGTACTATCACCTTCCTCACAAAGTTATTGTGAGGATCAAATGAGATAATATTTGTAAAAAAAGATTTGGCATGTAGAAGGTTGTTTATAAATGCTTTTGCCCTCCCCTTCTACTTCCTTCCCTGCTTTTAATTCAATTATAGTACTTGTCTCCATTATCACTAAGTCTGAATTTCTAATCAATCCCCTCAATCCTAAACTGTAGATAATGTTACCTTGTCTTTATAACATTATCTTATGTAGATAATGTCATCATTAAACAAAAAAAGGTTTTTATTATTATTGTTACTAAGTGGAAATGAGAGGTAATTTGTACAGTGCTTTAAGATTTGCAAGAGGCTTTTGAAATATATCTCATCTGACAATATGTCAGGGATAATTCACTTAAAACAATTCTACTCTTTCTCATTCCATATCATACATCTACAAAGAAAAATAAAAGGAGAGTCAACACTATCTTTCATAAATCACAGACTTTTCTATTTTAGAAAATATTTTTTAAAAGTTATTTATTTCTTTTTGAGAAGCCACTTTTGACATCCCCTCTGGTGTTTGAATTAAGTTTGTAAGCAAGAAAATTCTTATATACAAAAGGATAGAAGATTCTTATATGTAAGGGGGCACTCTCCAATGATTTGAATATATTTCTCCCCTTAAAATATGAACATGCATATTGATACCTTGTTTGGAAGACATAGGAAACTCCTAATTGGTTTTTAGACCTTAGAGCTCCCTCTAAGATGCTGACTAAGTGGATCTCAAGAGGATGGACTTTTATTGGGAGAGCTTCCCCTCTGTGGGGGTCTATAAAATAAAGAGGGATAGACTGCCATTGGTCCCTCTTTTTTACCTTTTCTCTTGTACCTTTCCTCTTGAGTATTTCAGACTAAGGTGAAATAGGGGTAGTAAAAGGGATTTCTGTCTTTCATCCTTCAGAAACACACATACACAGACATCACAGGTTGACATGATTGTATTCAACCTAACCAAAAAGTGTTTGACAGTGAATGTTCCTAATTGAAGGGATGACATTAGCTGGAATACTGATAGATTTTCTGCAGAAGCACTGGCAGAAGCAGACTAGTGACTGCCAACTAAAACCAAAGCAGGGGTAGCTCAGTGGATTGAGAGTCAGGCCTAGAGATGGGAGGTCCTAGGTTCAAATCCATCCTCAGACACTTCCCATCTGTGTGACCCTGGGCAAGTCACTTGACCCCCATTGCCCACCCTTACCACTCTTCCACCAAGGCGCCAATACACAGAAGTTACGGGTTAAAAAAAAAACAAAGGGGAGCTCATGTATAATGTTTCTGAACCTTAAAGTCCTTTGTAAAAGAGGGAATATTCTGTTGTCTTAAGCAATGATGATGGAGAAGGAAGAAATCCTGGTCAGCACTGTTCTTGGGAGTTATCTTGTAAGAGTCTCCATGTTTGAGGGTTTGAAGATGCAGTGTCATGTGTGGAGAAGTAATAACTTTGATTTCTTAAACATCATAATCCTAGAATCTGGGATTCTAGTTAGGGAAAGGAAATTCTTAGACAGTGAAAACTCTGGTGGATTTTCTCATAAATCACCCAAAATTCACCAATCTCCAATTTGAGATTTCAGAGACTTAGACTTCTAGGGATTTCCTGAATAGTATGCTTTCTTGAAGAAGAGGATTATCGACTTAGCTCCATGACCAAGAGATTCAAAGGAATTAGTTCCTTCAAGGCCCCAAATACCACCTTCTACAGGAAGCCTTTATTTTCAGTTTGTCATGTGTAGAGCTTGTTTGTATATAATTGTTCACATCTTGTCTTCCCCATTAAACTATGAGCTTCCTGAAAGCAGAAAATGTCTCCTGCCATTCTTACAATCTTGCATCCTTACTGCTTAGCACAATGCCTGGCCCATAGTAGACATTCTGACCTTCACCATCCACACCATTATGGTGATATAGTGTAAATATAAGAGAAAAAGATATTGCTTGTTTAGTAGTCCCAGAATATCAATGACGTCTATAGATTATGGCTTTTAAAGAGCATTATATGTTTCTATAACTGCTCATTAGCTCCTGTGAATCCTTTGCATTTTCTGCAGTCATATAAAGGTTTTCCCTTACCCGATAACCATATTGTTACCCTAATTTTTTGTATCAGAGCTAGAAACTTCTTTTACCAACATTTGTGAAACTTAGGAATAAGCTGTACCTACATTATACTTGCAAATTCTTCCAAAGTAAACTCCAAATAGGAACATAATTAGATAAAGGAGGAAAAAAAGGTAAAATTCAATCCATATGAGCCAAGTTAGTCTCAGGAAAGGAGTTCTATACTACAGTTTATGTCCTTGGGGTGGATCATCCAGGATAGTCTGAGTTTTGGGTTTGTTTTTTTTTAAACCTGTACCTTCCATCTTAGATCAATACTGTGTATTGATTCTAAGGCAGAAGAGCAGTAAGGGCTAAGTGACTTGCCCAGGGTCACACAGCTGAGAAGTGCCTGAGGTCAAATTTGAATCTTGGACCTCTGGTTTCTAGGCCTGGCTCTCAAGCCACTGAGCCACCTGGATGCCATCCCTCCCCTTCCAGCCCCTTTTTAAAAACTAATCTGATTGCATAAATCTTATGGCAATCCTCAAAGCTGATATTTATTGTCCAGGAAATCTTCCTTCTCTGTCTAGCAAGTTAGTTACTGGGGCACTATACAAGAGATCAAAATCCCCTTTCCACTTCAGGATTCAGCAATATTGTTCATAAACTTCCCTCTTGGTCACAGAGATCTACTCTCTGGCTCCCACCCCCCCATCATGCTGAGTCTTTTTTCATATCCCTCCCCTCTCCCCATTCAATGAGCTAGCCCAGGGAAACAAAAAAGAAAAAAACTAGTTAAGCAAAATCAACACATCAATTGAGACTGCCAGCATATACAACATTCCACACTGATAATCCCCACCTCTCCAGTGAATGGAGGGAGGCATATTTCCTCATCTCTTCTCTGGGTCCAAATTTAGTCATTGTGATTGCAAAGAGTTCAGTTTAGTTTATTCAAAAAGATCTAGGAAAATACAGACAATAACTACAATAATGCAAATGTGAATAATGATGAAATTGTCGATGCACATCTGTAAAAAATCTATCTGTGTCCTGGCTACTACCATATCTTAGACTGACAAAGTCCACTCTCTGGAATCCTCCTCCTGGGACATGTACAAATACCTATCCATTTCTAAAATGTACTTTTGCTGCAAAATGTCATCAATTGCTCCTGGCAGTAGGGAATAAAGATTCTTCCCTTATCCCCTGCCAGGTACTTTGGAAGAAGGGCACTAGGGAAACGGCAAAAAGGTGAAGGCAAACAAGGGGAAAAAAAACTATTCAAAAGGGCCAAGAAATATCTGGCACTTTCTTTTATGTCTTGGAGAAGGGCAGTTCTTCCAATACGAGTCAATACTTAGGTGTTCCGGATAGCCAGTTACCTTGGAGGTAGCCCTAAGTTAATGAAAACCAATTAGGAGCTGTCTGTGTGTATATGTATATGTGTATGTGTGTACATTCTATGTTAGTAAGGGTTAAGTGACTTGTCCTGGTAAGTGTCTGAGGCTACATTTGAATTCAAGCCTTCCTGACTCCAGTCCTAGTTTTCAAACCATTGAGCCATCTAGCTGGTGTTCTAGCCTATGCCCCAAAAGCAGTTTTCAGAGTTCAGACTGGTCCTAAACTGAAGGAATCCATTACAAATCCAATCTAATCCCAAAGACATTTGCCTTGTTGGGAAAAAATAAAATAATTTACTCTGGCATTTAAAGATCTTCATAACCTAACCCAACCCTACCTTTCTACTCTTCATATATGACATTTTCATCTCCGTGACTTTATAATATCTTTCTCCATGCTTGGAATGCACTTCCTCTTTTCATCCAACTACTTCTTAGAATCTCTGGCTTCCTTTCAAACTTAAGTGGTACTACCTTCATGCAGCCTTTCCTGGTCCTTCCCTCCCTAAACTACCCTGTATAAATTATGAACATCTTCTGTATATACTTTTATGTATACATGCTGTTTCCCCCTTTATGATGTAAGCTTCTTGGAGCCCTGGTGTGTTTAACATTTGTCTTTGAATTTACAGTGTCTAACACATAGTAGGGTTATAATAAATGGGTATTTTTAAATTGCCTGATTGGTAGATTAAAGGCATAATGATGGTCATTGGGATTTCCAAGTTTTTCCAAGGGAATTAATTATAAGGAATTCTAACTTGGTTTAGACCTCAGAATATGAATGTTTGGGGAATGGTTAGGAGGTGGGGGGAAGTGACCTATAAATTCTGTTTTTCCCTATCCTGGTAACATCTGGACTGCAAAATGTGGAGCCAATGGAGGGTTCAGTTGCAGGGCTTTGGCAATGTCAGGTGACAAATCTGTCATGAAAGATATAAATTATGGCAGGTGTTTTAGTGACTCCCCAGTAAAGATTTAATTCTTCCCTTAAATACTCTACAATTATGCACACTTTTAAATAACCAAGCACTTCTTTGTGAGTGTGGCTATGTGAATATCATTTCTCTCACTTTACAAATTAAGAAACTAGAGCTCGAAAAGGTTAAATGACTAGTAAGGGTCATACTTTGGTAGGAAGGGTTGAGAATCAAGCCTGGCTCATTCTTGACTTCCAGTCTAACGTCCTCTTTCTACCACATATTGAGACTCAAAAGGAATTTTGTTTTTAAATGTGTAAGGATTAGAAATATAAACAGGGTGGCAAGCATGCAGAAAATACTAATACATATTGCAAAGGGAGAAAAAGTATTTTTATGAATAATATTACTATTCACTTCTAAAAGCCATGGAAAACAAAGCTCTCATATTTCCATAATCAACTCATTTGGTATTTTTGCATATGCAGCCTAAGTCTGTGGTAAGATTTTTGATAAAATGTTATCTATAAAATTAATTAGCAAAAACAATAAGACTTGAAGCCCTTTTGGGGGCCTCATCAGAGACTATCATCTCTATGTTACTTGGCCCTTTGCCTAGAGTCATTAACAAGCTAGAGAGGAAACTTTCCTGTATTAAATAACACCATTTTTCATGGAAAACTTTTATTTTCAATACAGTATTCACTTCATCTTTGCATTTTCAAACCTAGAGACTCTGACTCCTTTAAAGTTATTCTGTGAATTCTTTTCATTCACATTCCATGATTTTATCGTAACCTTTTTTGGCAAGCTTCATAGTGAAGACTTGTTCCACACATTCATAACCCTGAGGGGGAAAAATTAAGCTTGTTGATACATTCCCAGAAATATTTCATATATTTTAAACCTTACAGAAAGACCAGCTGTACTTTCCCAGCACTTCACTTTAATCTGTTTCTTTATATTGAGCAGCAGAGAAAAATAATAAGGAAGCACAAAGAAAGTCTTTTTTAAAAAACTACCTTTGGTTAAATTTTAAGTATTTATTCCAGGCAGTCAACCCTACAGCCAAAGATAACAAATAATGAGTTAAATAATATCTATGTTTCAGGTTGGAACTTTATCAATTCTTCCAATTAATCTAAAATGCTTATTGAAAAAACAGTTTATCCAAAAGCAGGATAGAATCTGTTAGTACACAGAAAGTTGGTCATGCCTGAGTGCCTGACCAAGTGCCCACACTTGTACTTTCAGGTGCAGCATGGGGGGCCACTTTGAGGTTTGGGGCAGGCACTGGGACCCATCCGTATCTTCTATCTTCAGGTTTGTATTCCTAGTAGGTTGGGAGAAGATGACTAAAAATCTTGCTCAAATGAAGCTTTGTGAAGATCTTGCCTGAAGTAGACAAGAGCCCCGGATATGGGGTAAAGGCAACTTAGTTTTCATGGAATCACACCATTCCCGAGGAGGGGTATTACTAAATTCTAAATGTGATTCATTCACATCTAAATGAAATATAAGACTTTGGAGTCATAAGTGGCTGTTAGAATTTTGACACCCAAAGTTCTTCTGCCACACTAGGCAAAACATTATTTATTACATTTCTCCATTCAAGAAAAAAGTGTCTACAATGCTAGATCCTGAACATACCAAAGCAAAGACAAAGATAAAACAAAAACAATACCAAAAGGGTCCTTAACCTTATGGCATTTGTATTCTGTTAGGCAAGGGCACACTATGTAAACACACAAATAATGAACATAAACAAAGTAATATGGGGAGTGGCCCAGACAAGTGAGAGGCCTGATCAATTTATTGCTATGGAAATATAGGACCCAGATCCTCTAGAACAAATTGATAATAAAGTAAGGCAACATATGTATAACTTATATTTATATGATATATAAAGAGTATAAAAATATGTAAATATACATATGCAAACACACACATATATATCTATGTATAGAGAGATAAGTAGGTAAAACATTGGCGAACTGGGGCTGAAGTCAAGTGAACAAGTACAAAACTAGCCTATAACAAATGAAAAGCTGTAGAGGCTGTATTTTCGGTTTTAAAATTTTAATTTATTAAATAGGCCACTCAAGATTTCTAACTAGCCAGTGGAGTCCCTCTACAGATGCCAAATAACTCAAGCAGGGCTCAAAAGGCGAGATTTAAGTGGGAGCAGTCAGGCAGCAGAGGCTTAAGCACAAGCAACTAAGCAACTAGGTTTGGTGAGGAGAGAGAGATACATACAGCATGGCCAGAAGAGATGGGCCAAAGAGTGAGTAGTTGAGTAGCTGGGCAGTAGAGGTTGGCTTCCTATCTTGCAAGTCAATATAAATACCTTCTAATGTCATCATTCAGTCCCTCCCCAGGACATCCAGATTAGAAAACAGTCACACAAAAAATGACTTCATTCACAGGAAGAGGTGACACAAATGGGCCTTTTTCTTCCCCATCTTGTGTGGTCACTACAGTCCAATAATGGTGGCTGCCTAGCTACTGATTTCACTATCTAATCAAGTTCTTGTTTATGGAGAAATAGGGAGCAGGTCTTCAACCTGCCAGACAAAAGAATGGAGGAGTCAACCCAGTTTCATAGTCTAGGGGAAGACTGTTTGAGCTTTAAAATCAAACTTTTTCAGGGGGGCTCAAGTGAAAATTATTTCTCAAAAAATATTTCAATTCAATATTAATTTCTACAAATCTCAGACACTTATTAGCTGTGTGAGCCTGGGCAGATCACGCAACCTGTTTGCTTCAGTTTCCTCAGCTATAAAATGGAGATCATAATAGCACCTACCTCACGGGTTATTTATTATAAGGCTCAAATGAGATGACATTTATAAAGCACATAGCAGTCTCTTATGCATAGTAGGCACTATATAAATGCTTATTCCTTCCTTCTCCTCCCTCACTACCTCCCATGGTTGTTGTAAGGATTAAATAAAATATTATCACAGTACCTGGCACAAAGCAAACATCATATAAATGCCAGTACTGTTGCATAGTACTTTAAAGTTTGCAAAACACTGTCTTCATAACCTCCTAATGAGTTAAGTGAGTTAGCCAGTATAGGTGTGTTACTCTCACTATCACTATACTTTGTATCACTTCATATAAGTCTTCTGGGATTTTTCCGAAATCAAAAGAATATTAATTTGACATCAATATTCAAGAAGAGGCAAGACATAAAGAGAATAGTTAGGCTTAATTATTATTCATTCATTCATTCATGTATTTATTAGTGTAATTAGTTATTATTAATTAATTATAATAGTACAATGGTGGTAAGTGATGATGAGAGCCTAAATTAGAATAGCAGAACAGGGACAGATGTGAGATTTGGAACTTTACAGGCCTTACTAAGTGAATATGGAGGAGTGAGAGAGAGAGAGAAGAATAAAAGATGATTCTGAAGGAAATATCACAGTTCAGTGGAAAGAGCCTAGAATCTGGAGTTGGTGGATTTTAGTTCAAATCCTGGCTCTTCCGGTTAATAACTGTGAACCTTTGGGGAAATTACTTAATCTCTCTGGGCCATAGCTTCCTCATCTGTAAAATGAAGGGATTGGAGTGGATGATCTCTAAGGTCCCCTCCAGCTCTCAAAATATGATCCTAAGATCCATTTAGGACAGCAGAACCAGCAACAAGGAAGTTTAAGGAAGGTGCAGGTTTAAGAGTAAGAAAAAAGTGCAGCTTTAGACACAATGATTCTAAGATGCCAATGGGACTGAATCCAATTGGAGATGTCTAAAGCTGTTGATGTGGGGCTCAAATTGAAAAGATAGATTAGGTCTGGATATCTAAATCTCAAAATCATTTGTGCAGAGATGATAACTGAAACTATGGGAAGAGATGTGATAATAAAGGCAGAGAGACAAGAAGATAGCCCAGGACTGAGCCTTGGGGGACACCACCTTTTAGGAAGAAGAGATGGACAATGAAAGAGATCTAAGTAAAAGATACTTATAAAGTACAAACAGAGAACTAGGAGAAAGAAATAAATACATCTGTAATAAAATACAACCTTCTGTGTTTGGAATTTAAAATCCATCAAAATCTGACTTATTCTATATTTTTCTAGGCTTATTTTATAATAATCTTGACTCACTCTATATTTCAGCTAAACGCTTATTTCACATATAACTGAGATTGCCTATTTGTCTTTTATGATCATTTTTAATCTAGTTTTTACAAATGGGAGGAATGAATAAGAGCTGGACCTGGAGTCAGGAAGACCTCAAGCTTGAATCTTCAGACATTTACATGCTATGTGACTCTGGGTCTCTCTTAACAGCTATTCCTTCAATGTAAAATGGTCATAGTAATACCACCTGCTAACAGTATTGTTGTAATGCTCAAATGACAAAGTTACATGAAATGCTTTGCAAAATAGAAATGTGAACTATGATGATGATGATGATAACTGTTACTCCCTTGTCTCTTATTTCCATTTATGTTTAGTGAATGGTGTCTGTTGTATTTATATCATTTATCTTTTTGACATATATAGTGTTATAAGGTATAATGTGCTTATCTACACAGTTATGGGTTTTTTGCCAGATTGCTTTCCAGCATTTCTTGAGGAATAACAAGTCTCTGTTTTGTTTTGTTTGGTTTTGTTTTTTAAACATGAAGCAGTAAAAGGAAAATGGTCTTACTATTAATAATTTCCAAATAGCTGCCAAAATCATCTTCCTTAGGGACACAATTGACCATATTACTCTCCTGCTCAAAAATCTTCAATGACTCCCAAACCAAATATAAATTCCTCAACTTGGTATTCACAGTCCTTTTCAATCTGGCTCCAACCTATTACCTCTTCAATCTTAACTTCATGTTAGTTGTCCCAGGCTCTCTTACATTCCAGCCACAGAAGACTACCATATAATCCCCAATTACGTATTATATCTCATTGCATTCCCTTCACACTAGCTGTACCTTATTCCTTCTTCATGCTCCACCTCTTACACATCTGAACTTCATTCAAACCTCAGCTCAGCTTCCTACACGAAGTCTTTCCATATCCCTTCTATATGTTAATTTTCTCTTCTTCATCAAATTACTTTGTACTTACTTGCTTGTCTATATGTAATATCTCCCTCATAGAATACAGATGCTCTCTGAGAACAGGCACTGTCAAATTGCTGTCTCTATATCCTCAATGTGTAGAAAATGTCTTAAATCTAAGGTAAGTTACATATGGAAAAAATCATAAATCTAATTTCTGTACAAAAATTGGGAGCATTCATCCTTGGAGAACATGCATCTACACCATGTTTTACCCCCTCACTTTTATTTGCTTTTTGCTATTTTACTGATTGAGGTACAGCGATTATCAATCAGTCAAGCAAACATGGTGTTAAGCACTCAGGACACACAAAAAAGGTAAAAGATAGTCCTTCCTTTCAAGGAGCTTAAAGACTAATGGGGGACGCAACATGTAAACAACTTTATACAAACAGGATATATAAAGATAATTTGGAGATAATTCTTAGAGAAGACATCTGCATTAAGGAGGATGGGGAAAGGCTTCTTATACGAGTTGAGATTTTAGCAGACACCTTAAGAAAGCCAAGGAAGTGAAGGAGGTAGAGATGAGAAAGGAGAGAATTCCATGCATGGGGGATTATCAAGAAAAATGCAAGAAGTTGAGAAATATAGTATCTTGTTTGCAGAACAAACAGCAAGAAGATCAGTGAAAGAAAAAAAGTGGAAGAATTGATTTGGAATTTAACTAGAAAAGGGAGATGAGATATAGGCTGATAGCTAGAAGGGACAAGTGGATCAAATGAAAATCTTTTGAACATAAGGGAAACCTGGGCAAGTTTATGGGTGGCAGCAAAGTGGTTTACTGGGAGAGACTGAAGATGAGTGAGAGAATATGGTTGATAGAAGGGACAATATGCTGGAGTTGACAGGACTGAATGGGATCATTTATGCATGGAGAGGGGTTAACCTTGGCAAGGAGAAAGGCCACTTCTTCATGTGAAAAAAGGATAAAGGAGGAGAAAGTGGTAGAAGGCACTCCTTTCTCCTTTCTTGATGGTTTATTAATTTGGTATTTAGCATATTCTAGCTTGTAGAGTTAGTTTTCTGTTTACATATGTATCCTGACCCCTTGACTTAATTTATTATACTAGTACCTGGCATAAATGCCATGCAGACAGTAGATGCTTAATATATGTTTATTGAGGGAAATTAATATACATTTATCTATTAAACTGGAAATCCTATTAGCATATCAAAAGAACCTTCAGTGTGTTTTTGTCAGTATTCTTCATTTTCTTCATTAAATCTTTAAAGGAGGCTAGGATTAAAAAAAAGAAAACTACTCCCTAAGTTACCAAGTGACTTAGAGTAAGATGGCATTCCCAAATAACTCCCTCCAGAGATTTACATTAATGTAGTTAAAAAACTTTCCTAGAGGGACAAAATATTCTCCCATATGATATAAGATGGCCTCTATAGGGGACTCATTACCTCAAAAATAATTTATCCGTGTTAAATCTCCACAGTATTCATGAATTTTTCAATTAAGTTATCTTTGGTCTTCTAATTTCTAATGTCTTCCTTCAGCACAATCAAATAATTTCATTTAACCTGAATTGGAAAGGTACCTGAACAAAGATTAGTAGTTCTGTACATCTTACACACTTTGGGTATACACTTCATAAACTTTCATTGACTGCAGACTACTAAGAAGGAACTATAAATATCAGAGCTAAGGTAAAGTCATGGCTTACTTTCTGTTTTGAACTATAAGACTAGCAGCAAAAATAAAAATACTACAGTGTGTATTTTTCCCAGAAATGCTAATTATAGTAGTACAAACATTTTTCAAGCTTAAGCTACCAAAATAGAAAGGGCATTTGGAAAAAGAATTTACTAAACAGGGGCAATTAGTTTCTGTAGCCCTTACAAGGAAACTGTACTCATCTATGTATGCTTATATTATATGTATGTATATTATTTATGGTTTTTTTCCTTTAAAGTTATAGGAAGGGAATGATTCCAAGTACTGAACCTATGTCAGGAAGAATAGGATAGGGAGCAGCTAGGTGGCTCAGTGGACTGAGAGTCAGGCCCAGAGATAGGAGGCCCTAGGTTCAAATCTGGCCTCAGACATTTGCTAGCTGTGTGACCCTGGACAAGTTACTTACCCCCCATTGCCTAGCCCTTACCACTCTTCTGCCTTGGAGCCAATACATGGTATCAATTCTAAGACAGAAGGTAAGGGTTTTAAAAGAAAATGATTCAAATTGATATTAACTAGTTATAAAAACTTGGGCAAGTCACTTAAAAACCTCTCTGGACCTTAGTTTTCCCATATGCTAAAACAAGGAGGGTGAACTAGATGATTTCCAATGTCCCTTTGAGGTCCTACAGCCTGTAATTCATTTTACTTATGAATAGATTCTGAAAAGTTAAAAAAAATACAAGGCCAGTCATGAGACAGCCAAAGTTTTTCACAATATATTATCCCAGTAAGCATGACTTTGGAGCAGCATTTTACATTTCAAATGTATGTCTTACTTAAGAGTGGTATATAAATAAATTTTGCATCTCTGATTCAGTCATAAACCTTAAATGGTTAGCTAAAGAAGTTGTTCATGCACTACATATTTCTAAGCTCAAACAGATCTCTTATTCTCAAAAACCATGGAACATAACATTTAGTCTTCTAAACACTTCCCAATCCCCAATTTGCTATTCATCTTTTCCCTCTTGTTATGTTCTTTCCAACAGCATATACCCCATCATCCTGATATCTTATCTGGTACTATTCCCCAACCACAATTTTCACAAAATTTCATATACCTTCATATGTCTACCATCAACCCTGGTTTCCTTTAAACTCCTAGACTTCATGCCATAATATCAGTTGAAGGCTGGGAACTTTATTTCTAAGACTGAAGTGAAAACAGAGGGGTGATGATGGCAATTTTATTTAAAGGGTGCTCATGTGAAAGAGGGATTTGACTTTTTCTGCTTGGTTTAAATGGGTAGAAGTAGGAACAAAGAATAAAAATTGTAGCAAGACAGGTAACAGTTTGTTATGGGGAATTGGTATTCAGAGTAGAATGTGTGGCCACAAGAAATAGTGGGTTCTCTTTAATTCAAGATGCTTAACCAAGGAACTGGGAACTCAAGTTTTTAAAAAAAATTATTGATAATTACATTCTAATATAATTGGATTCCCTTAGAATCCTATGCATTTAAAACAATTCTGAGAAGGGACCCATAGGGCATTAGATATCTTGCCTAATCATTTCATCTTACAGAAAAGAAAGTTGAGATTCAGAGGTGTTTAATGACTTATCCATGGTAATTAGCCAGCTGGTGGTAAAGATGTGACTAGATGCCAGGTCTCCCAATTCCTAGTCTGATGACTTTTCCTCTATGCTACACTGATTACAGGCTCATAGAATAATAGCTGGAAAAGTCTCCAGGGGTTATTTTGTCCAACTCCCAAATTTTATAAGGAAATTGAGGACAAGTGATATTAAGGGACTGGCCCAGGGTCACATAGATAATAATTATCAGAGGTAGATGGAACCTCAAGCTAGGCTTTCTGTAACTTTTTTCCCCCTGAAGTTGATAATAATTCTATTCTCTTGTTTAGCTGATATCTATGTCAAGCGTATATCACTTCTGTCACCATAACAACTCAATTTGGAAACAAAGCCCTTATAATTGAGTGAGATTTTTAAAAGGAAAAGGGGCATAGTTTGTAGAATTTTAGAAGCTGAGAACAAAGTTTGACTAGAAAGTGTCAGGTTTTCTTATCTCCCATTGATGACGCTGTCCACCAGGTAGGTGCTGACAAGCCACCATGGTGACTACAAGTGGTTAACGTGTACAATATCAAAAATTTCCTTGATTTTAAGGTATTATGTAGAAGATAAACTAGTCTCAAGGCCAATGGCTTACTCTATCAGTCAACAAATAACTCCTGAGATGTGTATGGAAAATGTAGGGTACAATGATAAAGGCCTTTGACAAAGTATCCATATTAAATAGTCTATGATTGACGGCATTTTCACACTGTAAACACCTATTTTCTGATACTCCTCAATTTATCTCTTTGCCTCCTATATCATTTACCAATGATAGCACATTTTCAAGCAATGTGTCACCAAAACATTAAAAATTCTTCTTCATTAAAAATTCATTTTATCATCAATTCTTAGCTCAGAATCTAATTTCAATGTTAAATTGTGCCAATTAGAAATTAATAAGTTATTGTGTTGTGCTTTTACTGTGTTGTATAAATATCTTCTAAACCAAACCATAACTTAAAAATAAATACAAATGGAATAAACTTTAGCAACCTGGAAACATTAATGGCCAATTGCAAGGTTGTAATAAATCTCAGTTAAATAAACTTCTTAAAATATCTTTTAAACTATATTTTGGTTAAATAATATGACTAGGCAAGGAAATTCCTACCTAAAGCATCTGTTCTACTTCAGTCATTATTTTTGATACACATTAAGCTTTTCTCCATCATGGTTTCACTATTTCATGGGTTAGCATAAGACATTAAATAGGAATTTGAGGGGGGGGGAAGTTTTGTAGAAGCTATAGATCAGTGGTTCCCAAACTTTTTTGGCCTACTGCCCCCCTTTCCAGAAAAAAATATTACTTAGCCCCCTGGAAATTAATTATTTTTATTTTAATAGCAATTAATAGGAAAGATAAATGCCCCTGTGGCCATCACCGCTCCCCCTGGATTGCTACAGCACCCACCAGGGGGTGGTAGTGTCCACTTTGGAAATCACTTATCATCTATGTTATAGATGATAAGTGAAGATCAGCAGATAACAGAAAAAGTTTAGAAATTCAGAAATGCATAAAATATATGTATAGTATTGTATAATCGACATCTTTTATCTTTTAATGCTATGAATATACACAATTTTTAAAAGTCAAAATAAATAAAAAGTTAAAGTTTACAAAAATAACACAAAGGCAGCAGATGACTCCCAAAATCTAGAAATGTAGAAATACCTTAAAAAGTTTAGTAACTCACAAATGCATATACAGTACTATAAACACCTCATAAAAGAAAAAGAAAAAATTCAGACAACTTCTCAGGTATGGAGGGCCAAAATTTTTTATGCAAATTTTCCATATTGCAGGAGCTCTTCACTTTTAATCCCCAGAATATAGAAGGGATAATTGTACTTAAAGGTAGAGATTATTTATTAATTCTATTAACAGGATCACAGAATTTCAAAGTTGGAAGGTGCAGCCCCCCCATTCCCCGGCACCCCCAACCACCCACACCAAAAAAAATCTTCATTGTAACACTGGATAAACATTCATTTAGCCTTTGCTAGAAGACCTCTAATGAAAGGAAACCACCACCTTCCAAAGAAATCCATTCCATCTGGGAATTTTTTTCTAACATTAAATTTAAATTTGTCTCTGCACTTTCCACTCTTTACTTAACAGTTCTTCCCTATGGTGTCAAATAGAATAAATCTAATTCTTCTTCCACATAATATTCTTTCTTGTACTGAAAGACAACGATCTATTATATTCTCCAGGCTTCTCTAGTCTTAACACCTGCAGTTCTTTTAACCAATTATCATTGGTGGGAACTAAAGGTCATTCTTCACCTGGATGCTCTTCATCTTAAATGTCCTCCTTAAACTATGGCACCCAACATTGAACACAAAACAGAACAAAGGCAAGACCAAATTTCAACAGAAGCATAACTACCTTATTTCTAGACTTTATGCCTATTTTCTTGCAGCCCCAAATCCCATTAGCTTTTCAGACTGACTTATCACATTGGTGATGCCTACGAGCAAATGAGTTTATACCCAAATTCTTTATTTTAGATGGAAGAAAACACATCTCTATGTCACAGACCTGGAGTGAATTCCAAGCATCAAGTTAATTAATTGAACAATTAATTAATAAGGCAATTATTAACTATTTACCAAGTTTTAACACTAGGGTAAGAACTGTAGGTGATACTAAACCATAATTTCTGTCCTGATAGGACTTACTGTTTAATTGGGGTGACAAGATAGACATAGCTAAAAATTAAATATCAACAGAAAATGATGATATAAGTAGTCAAAAATCAGCATTTTGTAATAAATGTAAAATCATTGCTACATTAAAAATTGAATGAGTGGTATAGTTAGTAAGAATGTTAGTAGAGTATAAGTTCCTTGAAGATAGTGACTAATTTATTTTATTCTTATATCTGGAGCACCTACCACATAGCCTTCTACCAGCACTTATTTAATTAAGTACTTATTTAATAGCATTCAGGGGCATCTGGATGGGCCAGTGGATAAAGCACTGGGACTGGCTGCATGACCATACCAAGTCATTTAACCTCTGTCTGCCTTAGTTTCCTCATCTATAAAAATAAAGATGATGATAGCACCTACTTTTAAGGGTTATTGTGAGGATCAAATGAGATAATACCTGGAAAGTAATTATCATATTTCCTGGCACAGACTAGTTGCTTAATCCATTTTCCTTTGTTCATTCATTCGTTAGTTCCTTCCTCCTTCCCTCCCTCCCTCCCTTCCTTCTTTCCTTTCTTCCTCCCTTACTCCCTTTCTCCCTCCTGTATTTAGAAGAAGAGAGTAAGTCTAGATGAAACAAAGGTAGATGGTTACTAGGAGAGAAGGTTGGAAATTACTTTAGTAAGCAGATGCTAATGATGAAAATATTGATGCCCTATAATGCAACCAATGTAGTATAATCCAATATTTAGAATATTATTAAGATTCCTTCACAGGTTTCTTAATGAAATATTTAGAAAAATGCAACCTTTTTATACTACATAGAATGAGATCTGTTTCCCTGCCGGTCCCCTCCATTGCCATATAGAATTCCTGCTGAGGAAATACTTACCAATGCTGATGATACCCATTCTGCAATTTGTAGCCCTAGAAAGGTCTTTTCTAGAGTCAGATTTGTGTATGTGTGTGTGTATGTGTGTGCATGTGTCTGTGCATATGTCTGTGCATGTGTGTGCGTGTGCGTGTGTGTGTGTGTGTGTATGTGTATGTGTGTGTGAGAGAGAACTTGAAGCTTGACCTACTTGATTCTCAGGATGGATCTCTATCAACAGTGCCTCTCATTATAAGTTAGTGGCTTACATTTACATAGCACTATACAGTTTCAAAACCACTTTATGTACACTGCTTATTTTGTATCTTAAAATGATCCTGTGAGGTCCATACCCTATGCAAGTATTATTATTCCCATTTTACAGCTGAGTTCAGTAAGTTTATCTGACTTGGCCAATATCACATGGCTAGTAATTCACAGAGATGGAACTTGAACACAAATCAAACTACAAATCCACTGTACTTTCCACCACAAAACACTGTCTTTGAATTACTGTTTACATTAACAGAATACTGATTAGTAAACAGTTTTTGAAAATGAATAGCCTTTAAACAAAACAATAGTACAGCAGTGAATAAAATAATGCCTCAAACAAAAACAATCTTTGAATTTTTTGGAAAAGATAATTATATAAATGCTGGTTAATCTCAATAGTAAGTCACTTTTGTTTGGCTCTAGTTCCAGATTTAGATAAGAAAAAAAGATTTTATTTTTCATAGAAAAAATGTAAAATATAGAAATAAGAATTTCAAAGGGAATAGTAGAGGAGATAAAAAAGAATTACTATACCATTTATTGCTATTAATCAGTTTGTGAAAAAACAAGGCTCACTTACTAAGAAAGACATAACTGTGAATAACATATAGCTTCCTTTTGTTAAAGTTTCAACCTAAACTTTAATGCAATCAGCTCTCACAATGAATTTTTAATCATAAAATTAATATCAAATATAACTATCCAATTTCAGCATTATATCACCATGTCACTAATATTCCAGGTATCCAGTGTGGAATACTATTCCTATGTTGGTATGCAGTTTTGACACCCAGAGGTAATTCTAGAATATTTTCCTAAATTTTGCTTAATAATGTGCTAGATTTTGTTTGCTTTTTAAAGTCAATTGTATGGACTATTTTTTCTTTTCTTCTTCCCAAAATTCTGCATCTCTTTTATCCATACTTCTTGTAACTTCAGTGCTTAGCTTACAGACAAATAAGGGGTCAAATGTGAAAATAGTGCTGTTAAACACAGAAAATAACATTTAAAAGGCCATGAAACCAAAAAGTTATTCTAAAAATGAGTGGATTAATTTTTTCAGAGGATGGTCTCTGCAGATTCAGTGGTCTAGAGGGTATCAGGGTTAGTAGATGGCAAATTGGTAGGTAAAGGGCAAAATACAGCCAGGATGGATGACTGGATGGAATCAGAATCAAGAGAAACAATTTCAGTGGAGAGTAAAGATAGGAACCATTTGAAGAGGTCAATAATAATGCATATATAATTTACCAAGCAAGTTAGTTTTTCCAAAGATACATACATTTCCACACACTGGTCAGTCAGTTGATTTGTTAGTTTTATAGAAGTTGGGGGTTTTTGCCCTCTTTTCTTTAAAAAATTCTTGTTAAAAGGGGATAGCTACTGGAGCAGAGATGGAGAAATATATTCAGAATGAAGGTAAAAGAAAAAACAAAAGAGAAAAAAGAGAAATTTAAGATTTTTAGGAAAGGAAAAATAGCTTATTCACAATAAAAAGATATGTGGGTAAGAGAGGAGGAAAGTACAACATAGTTCAATATCCAATAATTCCATGAGTGCTAAAACTCAGAATGAGCTGAAGCTGAGTTATTATTCCTTTTTTAAAGTTAAATCGGGAGAAAGAATGCCAAAAAAGCAACAACTGACTACTTGGGTGGGGTGAATAGGACAATGCTGATTAAATGCAGAGAAGAAAGAGTTCATTACTGGTTATTTGTTTATATTTTGTGTGCCCCCAAAATGATATTTGGATCAGAAAGGAAAAAGGAAAAATAATTAACAAGGTATAGATGACCAATACAAATAATGAGATAGAAAAAAAAATCTAGATTCCCTTAATGAAATCAAATCATCTGCTCCAGATGAGCCACATCTTCAGATACTGATAAAAAAGAGTTTTTAATTTTTGCCACTGAATGATATTTAAAATGCCATGGGAGGGGGCAGCTGGGTGGCTCAGGGGATTGAGAGCCAGGCCTAGAGAAAGGAAGTCCTAGGTCTCAGACACTTCCTAGCTGTGGGACCCTGGGCGTCACTTAACCCTCACTACCTAGCCCTTACCACTCTTAAGCCTTGGAACCAATACAAAGTATTGATTCTAAGATGGAAGGTAAGGGTTTAAAAAATACTGTGGGAAATGGGGGCAATACTGTGGAAGCAGAAAAGAATGTGTCTCAAATTAAAAGAAAGGGGGGGGGCTATTAAAAACAGTCTTCAAAGTATACAAGAGTAAACTTGGGTTTGGTTTCTGGCAAAATTTTAGAAAAAAAGAGTTTTCATCTACAGAAGGAAATGTAGATCACAAAGAGATAGTTTCTTCAAATGCCATGCCAGATGAACTTATATATTATTGTTCTGAAATTTACTAAAAATGGTGAATCAAGGATATCTTGTCTAAATATTAGCAGCGCATTCAACACAAAAAAATCTCATCCTTCTGAAAGAGATGGGGAAAATTTAGACTAAATGTTAGTTCAATTAGATGATTTGGAATTGATTGAAAGCTAGGTTGAAAGTGTAATTACTTATGGTTTGATGCCAATTTTAAAAGCAGGTCTCCAGTAGAGTGATCCAAGGATCTTTGCTTATGGTTTGATGCCAATTTTAAAAGCAGGTCTCCAGTAGAGTGATCCAAGGATCACTGTACCTTTAAATGATTTTTACAAAATGACTTTGATCCAGGTTGAGATGGAAAAACTTTACTCACTGACACAAAGTTATAAGGGATACCCAACACACTGAATGAAAAAGACTAGCCAAATAAATTTTGTTAAGTCATAACACTGAGTTGATTAAGATAAAATTTGGTAGTGATAAATGTAAAGACTAAAATGAGTTAAAAACATTAACTTCACAAGTATAAAATGGGGAGAAATGCAGTTAGACAATAGTTTGAATAGAAAAACTCCAGGGATTTTAATGAACCACAAATGCAATATGAAACAATGGTGTAAGAGGATAGCCCAAAAGGCAAATGAAATGTTGGGTTCCAATGAAGAAAAGTATAGCACATAGTAATAAAGAGATGATAGTTCCAATATACTCTGTCCTGCTCAGACTTCATCACATATAGAGTACTATGTTCAGTTCTGAATGACAAAATTTTGAAAGGATATTTAGAAAACAGATGTCCTAAGGCAGGCAACAGAAGTTGTGGAAGGCCTTGAATTCCTATTCTAAGGGGATGAAAGAATTATGAATATTTAAACTAGGAGAAAAGTAGACTGTAGCAACACAATTTGTACTTGTTAGGTTCCAAAAGGTAGAACTAGGAGTTACAGGTAAAAGGTGAGAAGAGAAAAATGAAGGTTTGATTTTTGGAAAACCATCCTAAACAACTAAAGATTCATAAGATGAAGGGGCTGCTTTGAGAGATAGTGAAGTTCTCCCTCATTGAATGTTTTTAAACAGAAGTTGTATGACTACTTATCAGGTATGTTATGGTGGAAATTCTTACTGGAAAAAAGATTGGATTAAAATTTTTCTGAGATTTCCTCTGACTCTAAAATTCTGATTTGGTGGTACTATGGATATTATTATAACCATTTAACAGTTGAGGAAATTGAAACTTATTGATATTAAATGACTTACACATTGTTACAAAGGTAATAAACAATGATGATGAGATTTGAACCTAGTTTTTCTTCTGCCTCCAAGCTTACTGGTCTTTGGCTGAGCTATGTTCCCTTTTTGAAGAAATATTTCTCTAAAGTAAGCATTTAATGAATCAGCTTTTAAAGAATTAGTGATTTTAAAAAATTATGGGATTGTATCAATCCTTTTAAAACATGAAAAGCCAGAGTATATAGAAAAGCATAAAAATAATTCAGCCCAATAATGTGACAATGTCAACTTGAGCTATGCAATGAAGTACTAATTGACTCACAGAGATTGAAAGGAAAGCATGGCTAAATTCATGCCAAGAATATAAATTTAAAAAATAAACTACATAATAAATATGCAGGTCTTTCCTTTATTTTCTTATAAAAGGTTTTGGCAGAATGAATGGATTCAAAATGAATTTTACTATTGCATTGTACTTCAATCACATGCATTTTCTTTACAAAGAAAAAAATGGTAAATTGATATAGTGCTTAAGAAAATTGGTAGATGGTGTATCTCTATAGTTAAATTTCTAGATTTTTCAAATATCTTTGATTATATTATGGTAGTATTTTATGGATAATATATAGCATTTGATATTTTAAGTTATTAAAATATACATTACAGAAATCTTCAAGTATCCATTTAATCGCAAAATATTGGAGCAGAAAGGATTTTAGAGATCATCCAATCTAACCTTTCTTATGTTACAGATGAGAAAAGCAGTTGCCTGTATATCTAGCTTTGTAACATTCTATGAAGAGCTAATATTGTCTATTCCTTCTGAAAATTTTTCCTTTTTTTTTGATGGCATCACCATTCTTGTAGACACTCCAGGTTAACGACCTTGAAGTCATCTTTAACTCTTCCTTCTTTTCAACCCTCATATCAAATGCAAAGTTTTATCAATCATACTCTCCATATCTTTCATATCCATCTTTTTCTCTCTACTCACAATCTTTGCCCTAGTTTAGATGCAAAACCTCTCTCATAAAAGTTCCCTAAAAGGTCTCCCTGTTTCCACCCTTTCCTCTCTTAAACAATCCTCCAAACCTATACAAAACATCTCTAAAATACATACTGTCATATCCTTACTCAAAAATCTTCAATGGATCCTTATCACATCAAGGAAAAATTCAAAAACCTAAAATTGGCATTCAAAACTGCACAATCTTCCTCCAACTTATCTTTCTAATCTTATTCATGTCATTTCCCTTCATATATTCTCCGTTCCATTTCAACTCATCTACTGGCTATTCCTCAGACATGGCAATCTGTCTTCTAATTCCATGCTTTTAAACAAGTGATTACCTAGATCTCTAATGTACTCCCTCCTCACCTCTGCTTCACAGAATCCCTAGTATCCTTGAAACCACAATTTTAGTTTTCCTAATATTCCCAGGTATTAGTTATTTCCTGGAATTATTTTGTATTATTTTGCATCTATTTACTTATGCATATTAATAATTTCAGCTCCCTAGTGAGTACAGGGACTATTTTCTTTTGTGTTTGTATAGAACACTTAGCATAGTTCCTGCACATGGCTGATGCTTTGTAGAGGCAGCATGATATGGTGGAAAGAACACTGGATTTTGAGTTAAATGACCTGGGATTCAAATGCTACTTCTTCACATTCTACCTTGTCTGTTCTTGCCTTATTCTATGTGTCTGACCTTTCTGGGTCTCATTTTCTTCATGTGTAAAAGGAACAAGTTCGACTAAGGTTCTTCCAAGTTTTAAGTCCAATGATCCCATGAACTACAATAAATCATAAATATTATGTATTTATGAAAACATTTCATATATATGTATTTTAAAATAAAAATGAAAATTCTATGATACTTTTTATTTGGAGGTTAGGGAAAATGTAGATGATAAGGAATTCAAAACAAAGAGTCATAATTTAAAAAGGGCTATAAATCACTTACATTTACAACTAAGGCATTATTTTGAAACCTGAAGTTAGTAAGATGATAAAAAGATAATCCATCTCTACTTTTTTTATTTCCTTTGTTTTGGTCTCTTGGTTTCTTTGTTGTAGGGAATGCTTAGTGATACGGTACTCTAGGACACAGACATTAAGTTTGTGTTGGCAACTTGAACTCAGGCCTTCCTAATTCCAAACCTGGCACTCTAATCAAAACACTATGCTACCATTCAATAATCATCTTCCATTACGAGTTTTCATACAACGTTGCCTAAGATAAATCAGTTTAGGGTGTCTAAAAACTCGTTTTATGTATGTTTAAAAACTTAAACCAACTGGAGAGTAGAGTAGAGCCTCATTTCAATCTGCCCTTCAGAGTCTATGCCATGGCTTAGTGGCTTAGTGGTGAAGTTAAAAGACAATATGTTGTAAAGGAAATTATCACCTGGCAAAGGCTCAGGGGAATGAAGTCTAGTCTTGGCTCTAACACTGCCTCAGTATGAAGAAACCAGATACTATCTGAGAATAAACTCCACTGTGTGGTCAGGTATTTTGGAAGGTGCCCAACCCTCTGAGGCCATGAGGATACTATAAAAATGAATAACAACTTGGGTGAGAGACTGCATGAGACAGTATACAAAGCCCTGGTCTTGGAGTCTGGAAGAATTATGTATGAATTCAATCTTAAAAACTTAGTAATTGTCTGAAGGCTCAGTTTTCTCCCCTGTAAAATAGAGGTTATGATGAAGATCAAATATGACAACATCTGTAAAGTGCTTCACAAATGTGAAAGCACTAAATATAAGATTATCAGTGTTAGTGTTACCGGCTAATAAATGCAGGCTTAATTCAATTCACCTCTCTGAGCCTCAGTTTCCTTTTGTGGAAAAATGATGACGTTTCCTAGGTAATTCCTAATGGCCCTTATAGAGGTAATAATTTATAAACTATATGAGAATCAATAACCAAGTGACTAAAATGTCTAACAACACAGATGTATGTAGTGTTATCCTTGCTGATGCCAGTAATTAAAAATGCAAAATCATGGGGCCATAAGAAATAAGCCCGTAGACTTTTAACATCTTAATTCAAGAATCAATTGCCTTTTCCCCTTTAGGACCTCACATCGCATATTTTGCTTTTGCACTAAGCATTATTATTGGATTATAATTTTGGACATATACTTGAACGTGAGCTCCATAAGGTCAGAATCTATCTCTTATTTAAACTTAAAATTGCACAAGAATGTTTTTTAAGTCAGTAAACTTGCATTTCCCATAGCTCCTAGTACAGAGTCAGTAGCTCAATCAATGTTCTTGCAATTGAAATGAATTCAAGGTGATCTTTAAAGCACTGCAAGATTCTAAAGTGTAATCATGAAGTCATTTTTTTTAATGATCATGAAGACTAGAAAGGAAATACATATAGTATCTAGGCTACTGGAATTGGAAAATGTTATTATCCAGTTTAATAAGTAGCATATTTTACAGATGAGTCAAATGCTCTTTGCTTTGGCCATTTCAATAAAAATCAAAATAATGTCAAAGAATATTTACTATCACTTAAGGATATTCAAAATGATGTCCTAAATACAACAAAGTGAATTAAAAATGAGGAGTCAAAATGTTAAGAGTAGGAGTCCTTATCTTTTTTTGTATTATGCATTATTCCTTTATCAATTTGGCAAAGCCTATGAAGTTCTTACAGGTCCCAAAGAAATCATACCTAAAGAATTAAACAAAAAGTAGAGGTGGATCATTATAAATCGATTTTGTTACTGCCTTCAGGTTTCAATACAGGATCTCTTAAATAGTATTCTAGGGATTTGCAGAAGAATGTTTTTTTAAATCAGTAAAAGAAATCCTAAATTTGAGTTAAAGGTTAATTTAAAAAAGAAATTATCTGCCTCCACCCACCCAAGTTAAAAGACTTCATAAAAATCCATTCATGGATTCCGAGGAGGTCTCTAGGCTAAGAATTCTTTATTTTAAACAATGAGGATCTTTGGGATAAGTATATGGCCTCCCACAGTGATTCTGATACTACTATTTATGCTGGAGCAGCAGCTGCTGCTGCGGTTACTACTACCACTATTGTTGCTGTTGCTGCTGCTGCTACTAGAACTACTACCACTACAAATTCAAATATTTAAGATAATATCACATTTGTTTTAAAGTATCTCATGTGGAAGATCTTATAGTTTTAATGTTAAATGTCATTTTAAAATAGTCTTCGATATTTTGATAGATCTATAATTTCATCAATTTGGATATTCTAATAGCGCAAATTATAACTCATTTATATTTTCTCATCATGTATAACTCTTATACATGACTATACCTAGCCCATCCCAGCTGCTCTTTGCACCTTTTTATTATCTAATGTAATGTCTACTTCCTTATGTAACATATTTGCAGTTGTAATATTATAGTTGAAATGTGGTGGCTCAACTAATACTGAGAAAGAGAAAAATAACAGAGGTGGCTAGGTAGCTCAGTAGATAGAAAGTTGAGAGCTCCTAGACTCAAATCTGACCTCAGACATTTCCTAGTTATGTGACCATAGCAAGGCACTTAATACCAATTGCCTAGTTCTTACTGCTCTTTTGCCTTATTAACCGATACTTAGTATCAGTAGTATAAATTTTATAAGACAGAAGGTAAGAATTAAAAAAAGAATAAGAAAAATGTTATAGCAATTTTAGGGTCATATTCCATTTTTCATCTGCTTACAATTATTCTAGCTTTAGCCTTAAATGTCCCTGCGAAACCTGATTAAGTCTTGGGTCAAAAATTTTGGTGAACATATTCCCTCCTCCTCATTCCTTCTTTATCCCTCCAACCCAAAAAATTACTTTTTGAAAGGCAGCATGGTGTAGTCAGTGGATAAAGAGCTAACCTGAAAGCCAAGAAAATCTTTACAAACAAGTTAATATTTTAAATTGATGTTGCCTTTGACATATCTCTTCAACTGGTGAAATTAAGTGACTGCTACTTGAAACAATTCAGGGTTTATGATGGCCTGATTTAGAGAATCTCATGCTCTTCATAGAGTTTCTCTAACTTTATTTTATATAGAAGACATTGATACATATCCTAATTTTCTTTATGATCTTCTTTTGTTTACATTTGTCATAAATTTCTCAAGAAATAATTTTACTATTGCCTTTGGACTTATGATGAAACAAGCTCTAATAATTGCTTTACTTTCCCCTACATGAACGATTTTTGAGACATCTTTCCATTTAATTGCAACTTCTATGTCTTCGGGCTTCATCTGTATTAAGAATATCTATTGGTTATGACCCTATTCCAAAGTGGTGCATCAATCAATTCACTGGTCACTAAACAAAGACCTAACTTTAAAAATACCAACAACTAAATTAATATTTGTAAATGGTCTACTGTGATTTTGAGTACCCTTCTGCCACTACCACTTGCATTGAAAGAAGTCTTTTTTTTTCCCTTTTATTTAAACACAAACCATCATGGGTATCACCATGGCAAAGGATGGCTGGTGTTCTGGTGACAAGCTTGTTGGCATTTATGCCCTTTGAGAATGCAGAGTCAATGGCATATCAAGAATAAGAGCGGCCTGACATTTCAAATAAACGTTAGTGTGTGTTTTTCTTATGAGTCTGACTAAAGATAATATTTATGACTAAAAGAGTAAAATTAAGTTATTATAAGCCAATATTAAGTACCTATTATGTATAAGGTGCTGTGCTAGGCATCTGGAATATTATCAAAATGTAACAGATTCTGCTCTCATGGACCTTACAATCTATTTGCATTAGGTATTGTGTACACAAATTATTATGATACAAGAGAAAGTAAAAATATGTCTGACTAGGCAAAATCTCATAGTAATTTTGAGGCTAGAGCTATCTCTTTCATCTTTGTGGGGCTGGCCAGGAAAAGCTTTATTCAGGAAGCAGCAGCTCGGATGGGCCTTGAAGAAAAGGAGGGAATTAAAGAGACCATTCATCACCAGTATGGAAGACAGCATTCACAAAGGAATAGAAAGGGTAGGATAAAAATAGAGTATAGTGAGTAGGCCAGTTTGCCTGGTACACGAAAAGAAATGGTATAAAAGAAGTCTGGAAAGGCATAAGTGGCGTAGGCTGTAGAGAGCCCTAAATGATGACATCAGGAATTTATATTTCATTTATTAGGCAATGAATAACAGAATATCAGAGTTGCAAGAGACCTTAAAGGCCATCTAGTTAATCTCATACCTGAAAACAAGGAGGAAACAGTGAGGGCTTATGAATAGGAGAGAAATGATCATAGTGAGATGGTAAGATGATTAACTGGTTCATCAGGCAGGAGAGAGACATATAATTCAGTAGGGACAGGAAGAACTATTAGAAGGCTAGTTGAGAGGGTAGAACAAATGAAGATCTGAACTGAGTTGGTTGAAGAGAGTAACAAAAATAGTTCAGATGTTAGAGAAAATTCAAAGGTAGAATCAAAAAATAGTTCAACTGAGAAAAGAATCATATACTGTGATTATGGGTCTGAAAGATAGGATGGAGCCTGTCATTAAGAGAAATAGAGAGGCTGGGAGAGAAGCAAAGTTTTAAGAGGAAGTCAAGTTCAATTTTATAAATGTTTAGTTTATGGTGCTGACAGGATATCCAGGCTTATCTTATTCAGTAGGAACTTAGAAATATTAGAATGAATTCCAAGGAGAATTTATGGATAGCAATTTAAGATTTGAGATTTATCTACATAAAGGTGGTAATGAAAGATAAAGAAGTGATAAGAACACCAAAGGAAAGATTATAGAAAGAGAAAAGGATCAAGGACAAACATGCATATTTAAGTGGTGGGAGAAGGAGGAGCAGAAGTAGGAAAAGAACAAAGAGAGTTAGTATCATGGAAACCAAAAAAGGAAAGAGTATCAACATGGAAGGGGTAGTCTAGGAACAAATGCTGAAGAAAATTCTAGGATATCATGAAAATGAGGAAATTCAACAATCAGGAAGTTGGAAGAGATTTTGTAGAACCCTATTAAAGTAGATGGCAAGAGAAAAAACAAAGTGTAGTCTCTACCTGGCAAAAACTCAGAGAAGAATGTTCTTTTTCATTTGAATAATGGAGGCCTAGTATGTCAGGCTGCTTGATAATAATTCATATGATTGTGTTTAATCATATGAATTATTATTGTTCTTTTTAATAATTATTATTAAAATAAAACTCCACCAGGGAAAATACTGTCCATTTCAGAAAGGTTAATTTTAATAGTAGCTAACTAGGTTACAAATTTTAATGTATTTCAGTTGTAGCATGTCACCAAAGTTTAAGTGCCATCTCGCTGTATCAATTAGTTTTTCAGGACCTTGAAATAAAGACGATTAATTAGAAAAAATAACTCATAATTGTGTAAAAAATGTATTTAAGGGGCAGCTGGGTAGCTCAGTGGATTGAGAGCCAGGCCTAGAGACAGGAGGTCCTAGGTTCAAATCCGACCTCAGACACTTCCCAGCTGTGTGACCCTGGGCAAGTCACTTGACCCCCATTGCCTACCCTTACCAATCTTCTACCTATAAGTGAATACACAGAAGTTAAGGGTTTAAAATTAAAAAAAAATGTATTTAAGCTTAAGCATAAAAAGAGCTTTGAAAAATCTTACTGTGATAACTTTGCTGAGTCTAGAGTATAGATTTTCATTTTAGGCTTCTCTTTATAGATCTGACAGGCAAATACCAAAATGCTAAAAAACTATAATGGTCTATGGCTAGCATAATATTTATTCTTATTGTATTTCAAGCTTTTTGCTTTCCTGATCCATGGTGCTCTTGTTTTATTTAACTAGTGATTCCATTTGCTCTTCCAATAAAAAAATCATACTTCTTCGAAAATAGAATGCTCATTCATTTGCAAGATTTCAATTTCACAGAAAGTATTTACATGGTTCCATCACATAGTCAAATTAGTATAATCATCAATATTCTTAATTGAAGCTTCCATTATTTCCACTAATCCCAAAATACCACAAATAGAATTATTTTTAAAAGACAGTTTCAAATAGAGAATTGGAAGGGCGAGGGAACACACAATACACTGTGAGGGAAAGGGCAGAAGTGAAGTCTAATAAGGCTGCTAATGAAATAAGAGGATGAATGGGAATAATACAATTGCTAAAAAAAAGTCACAATAGGCCAATGGTTGGGGAGTAAAGAGAAGAGAAGCTGGAGAAACTCCAAGGGAAATATGCAAATCGTAACTGCATATCCAAGAAAGTGTGAGAGAAAGGCTTGAGAGGGAAAAAAAAAAAGCAAAAGCTAAGAAAAAAAAAGCAAGTTACATTCTTCTAAGAGTCCTAGTTGGTTCCTATAGTTTCCTAACCATAGAGATCTAATACAAATATACCTCATTTTCATCAAATATTGCCACACTAACCAATCAATATTTATCAAGTTCCTTCTACCTGCTTGGGTTTGTGATAGGTGCTGAGAATTCAAAGAAAAATTAAACAGTCCCTTCCCTCAAGGATCTTACATTCTAACAAGGGAAAACATATATATTCAAAATAAAAACAATGAAAATTTGAAATGGAGGGCACTAACATCTGAAAGGATCAGAAGAATTGCAGAAGGTGAGTCTTAAGATACTTGAGCTGAGTCTTTAAGGAAATAAAAGGTTCTAAGAGGTAGAAACAAGGAGAAATCACATTCCAAGGCATGAGGATAAGAAGATGGGAAGTTGGCTTTGAGGAACAGCAAGAAGGCCAGTTTGGATACTAAGTAGAAGACAAGAAAGAGAAATGTATCATAAGATAAGACTGGTAGACTGAGAACCAGGATAGAAAAGGCTCTAAAAGTAAAACCTGAGTTTATGTTTCATCCTAGAGGAAACAAGGCGCCACTGGGGTGTACTGAATACAGGAATGGCAAGATCATATTTGTACTTCAGTAGCTGTGTAGAGTATTTATTGGTTTGAGAGAGACTGAAGGAATAATTCAGGCAAGAAGTGAGGAGGAACAATGTGAAGAAGAAATTTAAAACAGAGAAAATTGCATGAGACTCAGTGGTAGAGTTGAAAGAACATGAGTTGGGGTCAGCAGGACTGGGTTCAACACTGCCTCTCTCACTTAGTAATTATGTGTCCTTGGGCAAGTTATTTAATTTCTGCCTTAGTTTTCCTATTTAGAAAACAAGGGAATGAGACTAGATGATCTCTAAGGCCCTTTTAACTGTGAAAATCTATGCTCCAAAACCTTTTCTAAATAAAAGAGTGACAAGGTACATGAGAGAGTCACACAGGGAAGCTAAGCCTTGACAATTTAACCATTCAATGATAATGATTTTGTCAGAACAGGTACTACCTCTACTCAAAGATAGTTCTCTTCCAGAGTTGTTGTGGTTGAAAATTTCATCACCCTGCAGCCAACAATGGTGATGCATCTCCCCAAATCTACATGGGCTGGATTTTAGATGACAGACATACATACATTGTGTCATCAAGTGCATACTTCAAGCCTTTCCCACTTGTTAAGACTGGTCAGATACTGACCATCATTCTCATAGTCTCTGAAAACTAGAATTACCTCCAAACCAAGATGAAACATTAAAGTAGTACTTAGGGGAAGATTCACCATTTATCATCCCACAAAGTCCTACTCAGATGCCTCCCTGTGGCATGAAATTAGTCCTGGGTTCTGGAAGGCTATAAAAAGAGAATACTTGATCTGGAATGACCAATGTAGGAATGACTGTTTGGGCCAAGCAATAGTTCCTAATGGAGAGGTTAGATACTAGCTCCTCATTTTATTTTTTTTATTTTGTCCACAGAACCTCATCTGAAGTTCAGGGACAATGGTACCTGTATTAGTGGAAGGAATACTCAAATAATATTTGTTTTGAAGTTCCAAAGTATCATCATTTTTTTACTACCACAATAGCTGCTTGTTCCTATTCCCAGGTATAATGAGCTTTATGAAGAATTTTCAAAGAAATCCATTAGGGATGATAGTTTGATTGACAGTGGCTAAAAAAACTAAGTTTCAAGAATGAATGAAATAGGGGTCAGTAGGCAACAGTTGATAGAGTGTCAAGCCTGGAGTCAGACAAATGTGGATTCAAATCTGGCCTCAGACACTTCTTAGTGGGATCCTGGGCATATCACTTAACCCAGTTTGCTTAGTCTTTGCCCTTCTATCTTAAGAGTTGTTACTAGGACAGAAAGTAAAGACTTAAAAAAAAGAATAAATGCAATATGAGAAAATTAATATGGCCTCTGGCATTTCTTCTGACCCTCTGAACTTTGCCATTAAGCCTCAACTTCCTTCTTCCCCAGGAAGTTCCCTCATTGCCTTCTCACTAGTGAACATCTCTCTGCCCCCAGGATTCCCTTCCTTCCAGTGGTGAATTCTTCTCAGGATTTTCATTTTGAAAAAACAAACAAACAAAAACAACTCAGGTCAGCCACCCTTCCATTCCTATCCCAGTTCTGTTTCTACCTCTCTAGGCTTTACCACCATGTACCTACTGGGGTACCTTCTCCACTTTCTTCTCCCACTTCCTGCTTTTCAGCTGTCCTTCATATATATATTCACCATTAGAATATAAGTTCTTTGAAAGCAGACAATACTTATTTTTGCTGTGCTTGCATCCTCAACACAGCACACTGCCTGGTACATAGTTAGCACTTAATAAATGTTTCCTTACTGGAAGAAACAAATACAGAGGCAGTAAAAGACAAGAGGAAAAGGAAACAAAAATCTTAAGGACAAAGAATTGAGCATAACAATGGAAGGAAGTAGCAGTCTCTGATGCAGGAGAATCAGTCAATCACAATACTTCAAGCAAAAATAAGTTTGATAACATTAAACATTGTCATTTAGCAATCAAAACTGTTTATGACCTGGACTGTTTTCTTAAATATTTTATGACATACTATTGTAGATTACATTATTACAGAAAAGCAGTATATAATACTAAACTTAGAAGTACTCTGAAATCTGTTTTCTCTTTCCTGAAGGTTTTATTTATTTCTTTATTTCTAAGCTATAAAATAATACTTAGCATCAGAAGAATGATACTAAAACCTGATCCTTTAAACACTATACCTCAGATTCAAGGAAAGAATTTTTTTCTACTTGATATGAGCTGGCTTCCTTAAAAATCAATGGAGTTTAAGTCTATAGCTATGTCCTGACTAGTTCCATTAATGAATCTTGTGAAAGTTACACGTATTTGAATTCACATTATTTGAAGACAAATCCAAATAATGCAACCAATTCATGGGATTCGTTGTTCACACTACTTGGGGCCAAGCTTTGTCTAATAAATTATGTGAGGATAGTGTGAGAGGATGGAATCTGAACTGCCAAATAACTACTTACTGAAGCTTTAATGAGAAAAACACAAAAGTAAATTCTGTAAATGCCCAAGTAAGAACTTCTTTTGACAGCAGAGAGGACATTGTAATCTTGTTAATAAAAGTAATTGTCAAGAATTAAGATAATTTAGGGAACAGCTGGTTGGCTCAGTGAATTGAGATTCAGGCCTAGAGACAGGAGGTCCTAAGTTCAAATCTGGCTCAGATACTTCCTAGCTATGTGACCCTGGGCAAGTCACTTAACTACCATTGCCTAGGCCTTACCACTCTTCTACCTTAAAACCAATACACAGTATTGATTCTAAAATGGAAGGTAAGGGTTTTAAAAAAAAGAATTAAGATAATTTTATCTTAAAAATAACAAATTTCACATATTGACATGAATTACAATGGATGCAAAAAGATACTAAATGTTCTTTAAAGAAGTACAGCCCCTAATTAAACTTCCTAACCCACACAAATTACTTGACTACCGTGACAATGCCAAGAACACAACATTCTGTCAAGTACCAACATTATGACACTAATCAACTCCTGAACATTTTGGCTGACTAGAATTTTGAGTGCATTTAACTAGTAGTTTTACACATAGAACTGGTTAAGTATCCATAAGTGCATTCTATGTCCTGCACTCTAACAAAAGGCATTTAAAAATATTTTCTTTATTTTGTTCGTGATGTCCAAATGTAACTTCATCCAAAAGACACTTATTAATGATGTTCTATGTTTCAGGCACCATGAGAAGCACTGAGATACAAAGACAAAAAACAAGTCTGCACACATGGAGCTTACTTTGTCTCAGGAAAACAACATGCATAGATATAAGTAAAGATAATGTATACATGAGTCAACTACAAAGTAATTTCAGGGAGCACTAGCTGCTGGGCAAGGGGTGCTAGGGGAGAGATCAAGGAAAACCTCAACCAAGAGGAGATATTTGAGCTAAGATTTTAAGGGAGCTGTGGATTCTATAGCACTAGGGAGAGGAGGGAATGTATTTCAGGCACCAGGGACAGAACTTACCTCATCCAGATGCTGAAAGGATAAATCAGGCTAAAAATCACAGTTTTCTATATTATATGTGTGTGCTCAACAAATATATGATATATATATATATGTATAGACACCCTTGCATATTGCATATAGGGAAATTACAATTCCATTAACAATATAATTTTCATTTGTGGATTCCTTTCTTAGGAGAGAATGCTTGAATTTATTTTTCTTTCCTAGATAGACTATATACTACTACTCTACTCTTGTACAGCTGACAAACGTAACCACTGCGGAAAAAGTAAGGAAACAATATGAGGAATCAAGGTCTAAAAGGCTAAAAGTTGAAATTTCATAATCAAATTCTTGTTTTCATGCTGCTATGTTTAAATTAATATAGGCCCTTTGGAGAACACTCTTCAACCCCCAAAGAGTCTTAGTGGTGCTAGATTGCCGAATTCCAAGGTGCTCTAGCCAAACTCTCCTGCTAGATATGCCCAGAAGTGATAATCCTTCTCCCATTCCCATCCTGGAATGATCATTCCTCCTCATCTCCAACTTTTAGAATCTCTAGCTTCTTCGGAGCTCTGTGCAAATTCCATCTCCTACACAAAGTATATTCTGATCCTCCAGTTGCTAATGCCCTCATGATCTCTCCCCCATGGGAGGCAGGAAGACCTTCGTTTAAGTCCACCTTCTGATAAATATTGGTTATGTGATACTGGGCAAGTCACTAAACCTATAAGTACTCTATGCAAATATCTTGGATTATAACTTGTCAAGGAGATGTGGCCTACATTTGTGAAGAGAATTTTCTCATCCTTGAGTTGCCTATATCAATGAACAATCAGATCTGGTTCCTATACCTACTCCAATATAGTTGTATTTATTTACTTGTATTTATATTGTGTTCTCCCAATCAAAAACAAGTTACTTGACACCAAGTTCTGTTTTGTTTTTATCTTTGTAACCACAGAACCTAGCACAGTGCCTGGTGTATAGAAAGTGCTTAATAAATGTTTGTTTATTACTAGGTCCCTAATAAGTACCAAATGGTAGGACAGGATCTGATTGTCAAACTGCAGAATAAGTAAATTTTTTAAAATGAGTGATAGGTCTCTGAAAGTGATTACATTAGACATATGAAAATTATGCAAGAAAGTAATACAGTTTAAAAAATAGAAGGATAGCATGATGTAGTTAGAAACACAATGAACCAAGGGTAAAGAAGCAACTTTTTTTAATCTAAGGTCAACAATTAATCTGCAATCTTGGACAAATCATCTTATTTTTCCATATCTGTTTTCTACCTGCAATATAAGGAATGGGGTGCGGTGTTAGACTAGGCAATCTCTAAGGTCTAATATCTACTACTATATCTTCCAGCTCAGCCCATGAATATACATTCTACTGACTGATACTATACTGTTAGGCTACTGGTTCTATTATTTATTAGATCATAGTTTGAGAGCTATAAATTACCATAGGATCATCTAATTCAACATTATTATTTTACAGCTTAGAAAACTGTGGCCCAAGAAGGTTAAGTGAATTCACTTGGATCACACAGTAAATAGCATAGCCAACATCTGAATCCAGCCCTTTGACTCTACATACACTTCTCATTCTAATGGATCGTAAATAAAACTATCAATATTTCACAAACCAGTTGGTATGGTGAGACAATAACTTTTGAACCAATTTAGAAAGTTAGTTTGATGGTATAGGAGAGAGAGATAAGACAAGATTAGCAGGGCATGGTGTTCAAATTACAATTAATTGAGTAAACTTAGTAAAACAAATTAAAGGGGGAATGGTAACAGGAATAAGCTTTCTGATTGCATGTGAACATCCTTTGGAATTGAACTTGGCATATCCTTTATTAGTTGACATGGGAACTCTCACCATCTCAGATTTATTATAACAATCTCCAAAATCTCTACCGATAGACTGATGACTGAGAAATTCCAAATTCTTTCAGTGTCTTTATGAAAACTCAACAATGCTTAGAACTACAAGGAACCTTAAAATTGAATAGTAATATCCTCAAGAAGGGTGATTAAATTATGTTCTGATGATGAATGTTAAGATTATTTAAAGACAATTTTTAAAAGAAACTGGTTATGGGTTGAGCTCAAGAAGGATGCTTTTACACAAGAAAAGAAAATTTTCCCATGAATCAGGGATACTCACAGGAGAGATATAGAAATTACTTTGCTTCTGGTCTGGATATGAAATGATTTATTTCTGTCATTGTAGGAATCTGTGAAAGGAATTCTTTTTGGACTATATACAATAAATATGATTCATATTTTTAAATTTAAACAGTTTGCCACCAATAGTACCGTGCATATGTGGGTATGAAAAAAGAACATATCCAGAGCCAAAAGCAAATCAGAGCAAACCTAGTAGAATTTAATCTTAATCAAAATCTAGACATGTACCTAAAAACTATTAAGAATATTATGGATTTTCTTTCTAGAGGTCCATAACCCAATTTCTACTTCTGTGTTTATTGCTGTGATAAAAATTGATGTTTATGATGACAGACCCAAGCATCAATTTCTATATGAAACCCTTCCTGATCCCATCAACTGCCAAGTGTCCACAATTCCAAAAATACTTTGTATTCATTTTTGTATATATTCTTTGTATGTTCACGTAAAGAGATTTTTTCTACCACTACAATATAAAGTCCTTGATGTCAAGGATTGTTTTGTTTTTGTGTTTGTATCTCCAATGCTTAGGAGGGCATGGCACATAGCAAGCATTTAATGAATGTTTGTTGATTGACTGAGTGATGACTAAGAAACACCAAATTCCTGGAGTATCTTCATTGAAACTCAACAATATTGGGAACTATAAAGAACCTTAAAATTGTTGAATTCAATACCCTCATGAAGGACACTTAAACTGTATTAATATATACTCTATTAAGCCATCCATGCTATAACAAATTCTGTTAAAATGAATATCTTTTTATAACAATCATAACAAAATTCTGAACCCTAGCAGATGGCCCACTTATTATCTCAAACAACATTCAATACAATCAAATTCCTGTACAATAAGAATATAGGCAGTCCTTTGAAATTCACTGTAATGAGATTTGACCTGTATTTGGCTCTTTGTTTTGTTTCCATGGGAATGTATGCATGGGCAAAAATGTGCATGAATTTGCTGTGGGCAAATGCTTATATTGTCTCAGTCTAGTCTATCAGTGTAAATGTGTTCAGGAATGACATACATTTTGCAAGCAGAATGGAAATTCTTGCAATCCTAATGACTTAAAACCCTATTTGTCTATAAACTGCATGCAACGGTCACATAGACTAGCAGGGCCTTCTTTCCTCTTAATTTTTCTTACCAGAATCAACACACACTTTTCATAAAGCATGGATAATGGCTACCAATGATGCCAAAATGTTTTTTCCTTCTGCTTGTCCTTCATCAGGGTTTAGCCGAAATATCTGTGGCTGCAAACAGAGACTTGGATCAAAAAACAAACTTCTAAGGAAAAAATTGCTTTTATATTTCAGAAATCCACTGAATTTTGTTTGAGACTTCAAAACTTCAAAAAGAATCATTGAGACTCTATATCCCTATCCACTTTCTAGCTAGCTTCTTCCTTTTTAAAATTTGATTCAAATCTTATCATGCAATATACTATGTTTAATATGATTTATCATCAAATATTTACTAGATAGAAAGATGGAAAACAACAATATTTCAGAATTCTTGTTCTTATAATTCTTGGCTATGGCTGCCTAATTAATAGAAAACTTGGTCTCACTTGTTCACTGATTTGTTCTGTAAAGTTGTAATTCTGAATCTTTTGGTAGTAACCTTATCTGACTGATTGAAATGCTTGATTGAACCATTGAAAATGGCTAATATACTGTTTGAGGTAAAATAAAGGCTGAAGTGAAAACAAAAGCTAGTACTTATATATTATCATAATTATAACAACCGACAAGCGTTATTAACCAAAACTTGGATCTGAGTTTTGGTTCTAGCTTCACCCCTGACAACATAACCTTGGCCAATAATTAGACTCCTTTCCCTCGTAGCAGTTTTATTTGTAAAGTGATGCTGATGAGCAATATGTCCTCTAAACTCCCTTCCCCTTCTATTATTCTCCTGGTAGACACAAAAGATGGTTTATGATTTGATGCCTCTTGCCTTAAGATACCATTAAGGAGATAGAATATGCACACAAGATACAATATAAATGGAAAGCAGCAGATCTCAGCAAGTACAAAGCAGCACAGTACTCAAAGCTGAGGTGCAGAATGGATACAAATACCTACACCTTTATGTACACTTGTGAAAGTGGGTATCTAATTTTATACATGATGTACACTTGTTGGAGATTGTGTTTGTTTGGTTTTGGCCCTAACCTCCCTTTGAAACAACAAGCCATTCAATTAGGCTCCACTACAGCGCTGAGAGCAGAAACATATTGCTTTTGGCATCATGACTGTCCCTTACCCACTTCTGTGAAAAGTCTGTGTTGACTGTACTGTGAAAAAAATAAGAGGAAAGAAAAGCCCTACTGTTGTAACAGTGCCAAAAAGTATAAAGAAACAAACCCAGATGCTAGAATTTGAGGCATTTCCTCTGCTATGTGACTATGTCCTTTAACTGAAGGTCAAAAGAACATTAAAGAGCTTAAATATTTTAAAGCCCCAAGTGAATATTTTCTTGGCCTTTTTCAGCTCATGCGTGCCAGTGCCACACGTTTAACTGACATTTAACATGCAAAATTTATTCAGTGCTGTTCGAAGAAAATCCTGGCCTAGCTTTCAAATACTATTTATTTAAATTTCTAATACCATACATTAATATAAATTGGTTCATTTCCCTGACAACCCAGCTTCTTCCACAATAAGTTCTTTCAATAAGTTTATAAAGTCATACTCCAGGCTACTTAATATTCACATTTCTTTTTTCTAATATACATATATATATATATATGTTCTAATTGTATCATCTTTTAGTTAGGAAACATTCATTTATTTACTGGAGTAAAGATTATAGGACACTGGGGGGAATGTAATAGTTTTCATCTCTATTCTAAAAAGATGTTTGCCACCATAGATGATATAAAACTTGTGAAATATTTTGTAACAGATTTTTTTGATGATAGTCAACCCTACAGAAAATTCTGCAAAATCAATGGCATTATGTTAAAGGGAGATATGCCAAGAGGATCACTTTATACCATTTGGCAATAAGACCAATATTAGTCATATTTTTAATGTAAGTTCATATGAACCCATTACTTTGAAAGCTATCAAACATGTTCATGGGAACGACTTCTTTCGTCAGTTAGGCATGACAAAACTATTAAGTATAAGGGTGAGGGTAGAAACCTTCACCCCAATTAATGTAATTAGAAGACCCAGACAGCTTGATTCTATCAAAAAATCAAAAGTATCAACTACATGAAATAAATTAAAAGATTTGACAGGAATGAAATGCTTCACCCATGAGGCAACCCAGGAAATCTTGTAATTGATTAAAAGAATCAAACCCCTGGGACTATCTATAAAACAGCAAGCCAATTTGGAATCCAACAGTCTAATAGCAAGCCAGGCTAATTACTGGAAGAGTTTCAGCCTAGACCACAAGAAGAAATTGTTTAGGAAGAGGTAGAAATGTCTCTGTCTGTCTTATTCTTCCTCTTGTCTGTCAGCAATTGTGTGATTTCATCACTCCTGGTGACCAAAGCTGGTAGCAGAGTCCACTGGTGCTAACAGCTGTAATCACAGGATTAATAAAGGGACTAAATGACAACCTTGAGATATATACATGCCCCAAGAAGTGACCTTGTCAACATTTCATGATCTGGAGAGGTCATAGGTTGGTAGCAAACTGAGCTGTCCATCAAGCAGATATGCCAAACCATGAAAGAAGCAGTGCTCTGGGGTAATTTTTCCATCACAAGCATCTTGCCCCATACTAAACTTCATGAAGACTGAATAAAAGTAGAAAAAGACATGAGATAAACCGGGAATTTTAGGGTACCCTTTGGCCAAATATGTTCTCTAGTCATGGACCCTACTACAATCATTAGTTTAAATTTGAGCCCACTCTTCCCAAAGGACCTTGTGGAAAGAGATGGGGGAAAGAGTGTATCCTCTGGATGGAGGAAAATGTTTTGTATTAACTGTCATGAAACCATCTCAGTCAATACCTTTTCCTAAAAGCTATTCACAAGTCTTGCTGAATAATTAATAGTAAGCATACCAATAGGGACTGGTGAACAATGGTACTAGAAATCCAGCCCTTTGAGATTTCCTCTAGGACCCTGAAAGGAATAATAGTGAGTCACCCTATGGGGTCCCCAACTTTTGGGGGTCAAGTTGAGGAAGCCAACCCCAGACGGGGAATTATAGAAATCTAAAGTTTTTAGAGGGCTATCTGGTTAAAAAAAAAGATTTCTGAACTTAATTACTATGATTTAATTAAAGGATCATGGTTCTACATGTGGAAGAAACTTGGAAGCCATCTAGTTTAATCCCCACAGTTTCATTAGGAAACAGGGGTTTGAGGAAGGAAAATTATTTACCCAAGGCTATAGAGTAAATAAATTATCATTTGGGTGAATTCACATCTAGAAGCAGAGATCCAGAAACAAGGAAGCAACACTTATTTTAGCAGCCTAAATTCTGTGAAACTGGGAACCATTTATCTCCCAGTGATGTGAACCCCTATTAAACATAGAGAATAACTGAACTGAATGGAACTGAACTACTCTGCAAGTGATTTAATTTGGTGTTTTAAATAGCTGTGTTGCAAGTCATCATGATTCCTAATGAACATGCTCTCTACTCATGAACCAGAACAATTAATATTCAAGAATATTAGCAAAGAGAAGGGACTGTATATTTATCCCCCGTTTTTTCTTTACAGATCCAGCATGCTCACACCTTGACTAGAATGTGGAGATTATGGTCCTTTGTAAACAGAGGGGCTGGACTTAAAAAGAGCCAGGTCACTTTAGTGAAAAAGAATAAGTCAGAGGCTGAACATAATGTGCAAAGGAGAAAATGACAAAGTATCCTGACAAATAGCCACTGAATTTATTATGGCAGAGATGCTTTTAAAAATATTCTTAAGCAAAGGGAAATAAAACCATAATTAGCAATATCATATTTAAATTTATAAACCTGAAACCATTATATAAACGTGATTTATATTGATATTTTATTATTAAAGTTACTATAATAGCCACACTCATACTAGGAAATTATACAATTATCTAAATGACTTCGATCTTACTTTGGATGATGTGTGCATGTGTGTGCATACCTACTTACACATATATACACACATATACCTTTATTATAGAAATTCTTTCAGTAACATTTTAATATCTGAATATTAGGAATAATTATATATATATATATAGACACATATACATTATATACAGGGTGAATTGCAAGCTTCTCCAGGGCACTGATTGTCTTCTGCCTCTTTTTGTATCCCCAGTTTAGCACAATATTGGGCACACAGAGTTACTTAATAAACTTTAGTAATTGATTTAAAAGAATTGCATTGTTTCTGTAGCACCTTTAAGTGTATCTATGATAACTGTCTTACATTTGTAGAATGCCTCACACAATAGTAATGTCTACTACTGCTTCTAATTTCACAATAACTTTAGGAGGTAAGATAGGAAAGGCATTTTACTATGACCATTTTACAAGGGGAACTGAAACTTAAGAGGCTAAGCAACATATAGTCAAACAATACTGTACAGCCATATATCCACCTGTACTTATACACATATGAACATACATAAATCCCAAATGTAACAATATATTTCTATATAGTTAGAATTATTCATCATATCGTTAAGGTGAATCTAGTTTGAAATGAAGCAGACTAACTCCTGAAATTTCAAAAAATCAAACGACAAGGGCATTTATTGATTTAGATTGCAGTGGCAAGATTATTCTGAGATTCCAATCTATGTAGACAGGACAACAGATAGTGGCACTACCGTGTAAAATTTTGTTATAGAGATTCATAGTCAATTGAGACATGTGATTGACTAATCAATTATTAAGTATTTATTAAGCACCTACTATGTGATAGGTGAAGCACTAGATGGACTGGTACATAGAGTCCGATCCTGCAGTGAGGAAGACCTAAATTCAAATCTGACCTTAGATACTTACTAACTTTGTGACTCTGGGCAAGTCACTTAATTTATATTTGCCTAATCTAATGAAGAAAATGACAAGCTATTCTATTATTTTTGCCAAAAATGATGGGGGTAGGGGGGCTAACAAAAAATCTTAGTTACTTAGGTATGAAAAGAACTTTTTAAGATATAATCTATCCTATAGACCAATACTGCTAGGCCCACCCTAGATTTTTCTTTTTTTTTATTTTTTAGAAAAATTTTTTCATGGTTACATGATTCATGTTCTTGCTCTCCGCCCCCTCCCCGCCCCCCATAGCCAACGCACATTTCCACTGGTTTCTTCATGTGTGCTAGTATTTTCAAAGAGCTCCAGTTTGGCTTACATAAAGCCTAAATCCATATCCCAACATCAGCAACTATGTCTTACTATAAGAGGCCCAAAGCAATTTTAAGGCTGAGGAAAAAAAAAGCATTAAACTATTTCCATACAACATGCATATGCAAATAAAAATGAAACTATTAAGTGGACTGCAAAGAATTCTGAAAAACAATCATTAACATTTTCAAAATATCAGAGTTCAGTCCCAAGTTGTAGGTAATTAGAGCCTAATAATAATATGAGGAAAGTTTATCTGTGTTAATACAAGAGTATCAACGCTATGAAGAATTAATTCTCCCAATATTTAAAGCTTTAATTGTAAATATTAATAAGAAATTTATGGCTCATGTCTAAAAATATTTCATGACATTATTCTAAGGAGCATGTAAAAGTCAAAATGGGACAGGTTCTTAGACTACAGCAATACTCAAAGTAAGAGATAATTAGACCTTGAATTAGGAATTCTGGAATCATCTAGATTTAACTTCCTCCTTTTATACATTTGGAAACTGAATCTCATAGAGGTGAAATAACTTGCCCAAAGTTACATGAAAAATTACATAAGAGAAGTCAGGATTCCAGTTGTTATCTTTGAACCCCAATGGTGGCTATAGAACTCATTTTTCACCAAAGCCCAACCCTCTTCTGAAATTTCCCTATATTTATTCAAGGCACCAAGCAAACTTTAAGTCACTCATATTCACAACAACCTCAGTGTCATCTTCAACTCATCCCACATAGGATAAGGGATTGAAAACTGGCCCTGGAATCAAGAAGACTTAGTTCAAACTAATTTCAGCCTCTGATATATGCCTGTGTGCCACTGGAAAACCCTTTAACCTCTCAGTGCCTGGTAATCCTCCCTGGTGGAAGGCATTTCCTCACCAGTTCACCACACATATTAAATGGAAGGTTTGATTACCTACCTCCAAAATTGCCTTTTCTCCCTTTCATAGGCATTTTGCCATTAAGATGAGGATTAGAATATTGGCCCAAAAGGAATGCAACCACAACAGCCAAGACTAAATATTCTCTCTAGGAGATTTTGTAGCTATTGTTACCATCAATCACCTAAGACCTTTAGAAATTTGATTAAAGTAGTTGAGGAGCTTCAAAAAGTGAGTTTACTTAATCTTTAAGGTTATTTTTGTTTTAATAAATCAGTTCTATAAGGACTTCACTAAAACAAAACAAAACAAAACCACCATGATTTTACTTGAAAAAAAAAAAAGAACCACAAGCAAAGCTGTGGGCCACCATAATATTAATCTAACTTCATAAGACTTGGCTAAATGCTCAAAGGGTCCACTGTAATTAGCAAGGTTAATCAGAATTCCAAAGGGCATTGATAAACACATAAACTTAAGAGGATTATACCTCTGTTTTTCCACACGGGGGCAAATGTTGCTTTAAATATTATTTATGAGGTGTTTGAAGTCACTCTTTAAGTCACTCATAGTTAGGTCAGACTAAATTAAAGTTTTTCTTTTTTCTTTTATTTCCACAAGAAAAAGAAAGATCAAACTGCTTTCAGGCTATAGTCAAAATAAAGAGCAACATCTTACCTCTATTTGGTTTTAAGGATTAAAAAAGTCACTGCCATGAATTCAGATTTCACAACAGTGTCTTTCCATACCTACAGTTGCAAAAACACAACTTCTGATCTGTAGATATCTCTGTGCTTTACCAAAAAATCTATGAAGTAGAGCACTTATTTTTTATTGTCTGACAAGACAACCTAGTAAAAACAATAATTCTAGCTAACATGCATATAAAAAAACTGAGAGAATCTAGTGTAAAAATATACAAAAATAGTATTATGTGACTTTAATCAGCATTCTTTCTCAATTCTCAGAGATTTCAGAATGCTAAACAATAGTCTTACTTATCTCTAGGTCCTCCTATAGGGTTACCAAAACCAAAACCAAAAAAAGCAACTATAACACCACATATCAGTAAGAAGTAACCAGCTTCTGTGATAAAACACCAGCCAAGCCAGTAAAATACCTGCCAATTGGCAGCTCTGTTGTTAGAGAACTCAACACAGTGCAATCAACATTGCAGATTCCCAAAAAATATTTCATGAAATGAAGAGAAAAATAACCTTCAAAGAGGGAGAAGGAAAGAAGAATGTATAAAGAAGCAAAATAAAAACTTAAATATGATCCTTATTTTGACTGAGACACAAAGACGTTAATTTCCTTCTATTTGTAAGAGGCTCTGGGCTTATCTATAGACATATGTGTGAGCATTTTAATTATAAGAAAGACAAATTTTTTGACATTATCAAATTCCAGTATTGTTCTTGTGTTACTGGAACAGGAAGAGTGAGTACTGATAAGAAGTAAGCACTTTACTTGCTTTTCGGGAAATAAAAAATATACAACAACAATTTAGTAACTGATAAAAGAATAATGAGGTGCAAGTAAACTAGGAAGTTGTCATCCAGAAAATATTTTAAAAATATATCCTTAACTTAGAGGAAAATTTTAGGTTCTTCCAAAAAAAATCAAAATTCAATTCATCTTGTGTTGATGAATGGATTCTTGAATCCTATTCTTTCTTCCACTATTTAAGGGCACCACTTAGAAATGTAATTTCCTACTGATGCAGAAAGCTTCAAATTAATAAAGACAAGCTGTTCAAAAGCAGGATGTAACCCTTTATGAGAATGCCTTATATGGTTCAGGCCAAATCCCCAGCTTTAGATGAATCAACACTAAATGGATATTAATTCACTCTAGTCAAACAAAACATGTCATGGTTTAAAGAATGATGGCTACAAAAGATGTCATGAGGAAATATTTCAATTCTGAAATATGGCAAGTCTTGCCAATTTATTCGGGGTGGGGGGAGATAATGGGGCAAGAGTCAGTATGAATTAGCAAGAAATTTTTCATTTCAAAATATTTCAAGAGGAATGTAATTTTGTAACCTCCAAATATAATAGCACCTCTTTTAACGAAGGATTTTTATAATATCACTCTTCTTCACCAGTGATATTACTATAAGGAATCAATAAACATTTATTAAGGTGCAGTTAACTGGCTCAGTGGATAGAGGGAGGTCCTGGTTTTAAATGTGGCATCAGATACTTCCTAAGTGACCCTGGGCATGTCACTTAACCCCACTTGCCTAGCTTTTACTTTTACTTTTTTTTTAAACTTTTACTGCTTTTTTGCCTTGAAACCAGTACTTAGTATTGATTCTAAAACAGAAGGTAAGGATTTTCTAAAATTAGCATTAATTAAGTACTTACATTAACCTGGCATTATACTAGGCTCTGAGGATAAAAAGACAAAAGTGACAGTCACCACTATTAGAAGCTTATATTCTACTAGGAGGAGACAAAATGTATATATATACAAATACATACAGAATAAGGACAAAAAAATTCAATGTAGTTTGAGGAAGAAAGACAGGGATTAATAACAAAACAGCACTGAATTGTAGCTCAGAAGGTCACAGTTATAGAATAAAAGTAATGTTACATATTAACTAAGATTCTGAAAAATGTCTGAAGATATATAAAATATGGACCTGTGAGTTATACATCTGGGGGATCAGTATTTAGTATGCATTGAATTAAATCTGGAGAAGGTAGTAGAAAGATCTGAATCTATATTTGGGTAGAGAAGAAAGGAAAGGACAACAGAGTGAATTTAAGGATGAAAGAAGAAGATCTGGAAAAAAGCAAGTTGAGCCTCCAGGTCTTGGAAGAATCTATTGACAAGATGCACAGATCCCCCAAACCACAGCACAAGTAGGAATATGCCTCTAGCTGCAACTGGGTTCATCTCAAGCTTACTGCATAGACTAAGGTTCATTACCTGTGCCTAATCAATTGGCTAGTTTATCGATTCTACCTTCAAAATAGCTCTTATATCCGTTCTTTCTCACACAAACATCACCATAATTCAGACTGTCTGCAAACTATGAAATAGCCTCATAATTGTTACCCCTGTTTCCAGTCTCTTTCATCTCTAGTCCATCCTCCACAAGTGCCAAATTGATATCTGTTACAGTGGACCTGGACTCAAGAAGACCAGGGTTCAAATCCAGCCTTGTACACCTATTAGCTGTGTGACCCTTGTTTGCCTCAGTTTCCTCATCTAAAAAATGAGGATCATTATAGCATCTACTTTTCAGGGTTGTTAATAGAATAAAGTGAAATCACATTTATAAAACACTTGCAAACTTCTAAAGCACCACATTAAATGATGGTTTTGTCATTCAAGATGCTTTGGTAAGGCTGCCTATTAGGTATAGCAAAAATATAAACTTCTCTGCTTGGCATTTAAAGTCCTACACAATATGAGTTCAATTTATCTTTCCAGATTGTTCTATGTTCTCCTTGACTGGAGGACTGGGTGGAGTTGGGGGAAAGGAAGCATTAAGGCTCACAATCTATTCCATCAGTAGCTCTGCCTGGCTTGACCCCATGGCCCAGGGTGCCCCCTCACTTCAGCCAGCCTCCCTTTGGACACTCTCTTTCCCCTGGAGATTTTAAATTCCTTGAGGACAGGTACCATATTTCTCTCTCTCTCTCTCTCTCTCTCTCTCTCTCTCTCTCTCTCTCTCTCCTGTCTCTTATACACA
>NC_058131.1:219594988-219660231 GCF_016433145.1 Gracilinanus agilis
AGTTAAGGAGGTATACATTCCCCTGGGAGGGGGCTGTTATTTCAGTAAAATCCTCCTGGGTAAGAAAACTTCACTTGTCAATGTAGCTCATCCTCTTCTTTGCATTTTGTAGTTTGCGAGTTCTAGAGCTCTAGTTGATTTTTTTTTTAATTTCTAGAACTCTGATGAACAAAGTAAATTGTAGTCATACAGCCAGTGAGTGTTAGGGGGAGTACTTCCAGGTTTGGGGGCCAATTCTCTATTCACAATCCCCTTCTGCTTCACTACCAAAGAGAACTAAAGCAAAATGAGTATGTTAACTTTTATAATACTGCTTTATGCTATGACCTCTAACAGATATGATCAATTTTAATAGAGATAAATTACTACCTTTAAGAAATTAAATATGTAAAAATTCTGAAATTTTAAAACTATGTTTCTTATATTAGTGAAACCCTCGACTTGTTACACAAGAGTAATAACATAGTGGATTACCATTTTCAGTTAAGTATATCTTGCATCACAAACTATATGATAATAGTAATTTGGGGGAGCTAAGAGACTTCCAAATATTTCAAAATAGTTCCCAAACACTAATTAGGAGTCACAAAATCACTTAAAATAAAATAACTTGTATGGAATCTCTTTATAACACTGGTAGTAGAAAAGGAGAAAAAAATAATGAACACCTTTAGAAGCTATATTGGATTCCATTAAAATTTGGTATATGTATTTATGTATAGAAGTTATATTTTAGAGGCCATAATTTGATATATATGTATACCCATAATATATGTGTGTGCATGTGTTTATGAGAGAGATAGAGAGAGAATCATTTTGGAGTGACATTATTTGATTCATATATATATGTTTATTCTATAAATTAATATGTGTATTAATGTATTGAGCATGTTGTAATATTTCTATTAGACGAATTACTTTTTCCAATTGGAAGAATCAAGGGACAGAATGTTAGCTTACCTAAACTACAAAAGATATCACTATATTTAGGGAGAATTTACTGAAAATATTAAAAGGAAAACTATAACTAAAGTGAGATATATATGTGTGTGCATTTATATATAGCATATATAAATATATATACATATATATATATATATGTTTAAATCACTAAGATTCAAAATCTCAGGGCTTTCTTCTAGTCATTAAAGACTTAGTTTCATTCATGATTAATACATAATGTTCTAGCAGGGTTTAATTTCTTTTAATGTTTATTTGAAGAAAGGAGTAAAAAGCCACATAATTAGTTTTCAAAAAGCTTGACGCAATATAATCAACTCACACCAATACCCTCTGTCTATGTAGATCTCTTCTAATTATCCTAATAATGATAAAATTCTTAGGAGTTATGTGTATTATCTTCCCATATAGGAATGCAAATAGTTTAATTTTATTGAATTCCTTATGATTTCTTTCATGTTTATCTTTTCAAGCTTCTCTTTGGTGTTATGTTTGAACATCACATTTACTACTTAGATCTAGTCTTTTTATCAGAAATTATCAAAAGACCACTATTTCATTAAATATATGTTTTCCCCTAAAAGATTATATTCAGATTTTCTGGGGAAGTTATTATTTGTTGTAATCCTAGCTTCTTTTGCCAAACCTTCTTTTACATTGTAGCTGCTAAATTGTGTGTAATCCTGATTGCTCTGTGTTATCTGAATGATTTCATTGACTATAATATTTCCTCCTTGCCTTGGGGGCTCTAGAATTTGACTATAATATTTTTTAAAGTTTTTATTTTGGGATCTCTTTCAGGGGGTAGTTAGTGTATTCTTTCAAATTCTATTTTGCCTTCCTGACTTAAGATATTAAGGCAGTTTTCCTTTATAATTTCTCGAAAGATGATGTCTAGGCTTTTTTATCATGGCTTTCAGGTTGTCTATTAATTCTTAAATTATCTCTCTTCTCTCTATTTTCTAGGTCAATTGTTTTTTTGCATTGAGATAGTTCACACTTTCTTCTATTTTATCATTCTTTTGACTTTATAATTTTATTTCTTAATGTCTTATGTAGTTATTAGCTTCCTCTTGCCCAATTCAAATTGTTGAGGAATTATTCTCTTCAGTTTGGCATTTGTACCCCTTTGTTCATTTGACCAATTCTGCTTTTTAAGAAGTTATTTTGTTTAGCAAATTTTTGGACCTTTTTTTTTTCCATTTGGGCAATTTTGCTTTTTAAGAAATTCTTTTCTTCAGTAAATTTATTTATCTCTTTTACCCTTTCACCAATTTTATTTTTTAAGCTCTTTTTTCAATATTTTTTGTACCTCTTTTAATAAGCTGTTAATTCTCTTTTCTTAAGTTACTCTCCTTTCTCTCTCCAATTCTAGAACAGATAATATTTCAGTGGTATCCAGAACCTCCCAGAAGGCTTGAGTTTCCAACTCTGCTCTTAGCTGTGAACCTTAATGGAAACTCCTGCAAATATATGCATTGTTTCCATGATTATGCTTGTGCAATATTGGTTATGAACAATGTGGGCAAATAAATTCTCTCCTTACTACCAAAACTTGCAAAATGCTTCTGTCTGTGGATTGGGATCTATCTACTCTGTAATCCTTATGTTGGAGTATCTGCTTCTTAATGCACAGGTGAGGAAGATCATGCCTTAAAGAAACAGTTTTATTATTACTTGTGTGTTCTTGAACCTTCAAAAATTACTTTGACAAATAAAGCACGTATTATAAACTGTCTTGCTTTAAACTGCTAGAGAGAGAAAAGGATAAACAGAAGAAAATAGAATTGAGGGAAATATACAATTAATAATCACAACTGAATGTGAATGGAAGAAACTTACCCATAAAACAGAAGCAGAAAGGGGTGAAACCAGATAATATGATGATATGATGCAGAACACTTTGGAAAATCCTAGAGAATCAACTAAAAATCTAACTGAAACAAATAATAACCTTCAGCAAAGTTGCAGGATAGAAGATAAAATCCACATGCGTCATCAATATTTCTATATATTACCATCAAAGACTAGTACCAAGAGATAGAAAGAAATTCCTTTGATAATAACAACACACACTATAAAATACTTTGTAGTCTACCTGCCAAGACAAACTCAGGAACTATGTGAACAGAATTACAAAATGTTTTTCACACAAATAAAGAAAATTTAAACAATTAGAGAAATGTTAATTGCTCATTGATAGTCCAAGCCAATATAATAAAAATGACAATTCTACCTAAGCTAATTTGCTTATTCAGTGCTATATCAAACAAACTACTAGAGAATTATTTTATAGAACCATAAAAATAATACAGAATTTCTCTGGAAGAACAAAGGTCAGATATATGAAGAGAATCAATGGAAAAAAATGTGAACAAAGTGGCCTAGAAATACCAGATTTAAACTATTTTACAAAACAGTAATCAAGAAAACAATCTGCTACTGTCTAAGAAAGTTTGGTGGATCAGGAAAATAGATTAACTACATAATATAAATAGTAAATAACCATATGTAATCTAGTGTTTGATAAACTGAAAAATTCAGTCTTTTGGAACAAGAACTGCAGAAACAAGATATAGATCAAAGCTATGAATAGTCATACAAAAATGCTCTAAATCACTATTTATTAGAAAAATTCAAATTAAAACAACTAAGGCACCACCTCATATCTATCAGACATGAGGGTCTGAAAAAACAGTGAAAAAATAGGGTCACTAATGTACAAGGAGTGGAACACTACTACACTAATGCTGGTGGAGTTGTGAACTGATCCAACCATTCTGGAGAATAATCTGAAACTATGCCAAAAGGGTTATGAAAAATTATATATATATATATATATATATACCCTTTGACTCATTGATAACACTATTAGGTCTCTATCCGAAAGAGATCAAAGAAAAAGGAAAAGGACTTATTATATGTATAAAAATATATGAAGTGGCAAAGAATTGAAAATTGAAGGGATGCCCATCAATTGAGGAATAGCTGAACAAGTTGTGAAATGATGAGTAGGATGGTTTTGAAAAACCTGAGAAGATTTATATGAATTGATATGAAGTGAGGAGAGCATTATCAGGAGGGCACTGTAAACACTAACAGCAATACTGTAATGATGATCAACTATGAAAGACTTAGCTATTCTGAGCAATAGAATGATCCATAATACAATTCCAAATTATGATGAAAAATGCTCTCCCTGTCCAAAGAGAGAACTGACAAAGTCTGAGTTTAGACTGAAGAAAAATCCTTGCTTTTCTTTTTACGGCATGGCAAATATGGCAAACATGGCAAATACGGAAATATTTTTTTGCATCATTTCATATGTAAACTGCTATCATATTGCTTGCATGGTGGAGGGATGGAATGAAAGGAGAGTATCTGGAACTCAAATTTTTTTCAAAAATTAACCATTATAAATAAATTATTTTTAAGAAAAGAAACCTATCTTTCCACCCCTAATGATGAACAGGAAAAGGAGACTCACAGAAAATGTTCATAAAATATCCATAAATAAGGATTACATGAATAAATATGGAGTTTTTGGAAACTATCATTTTCTTAAGGATTTCAAGATTAAAAACATTATGAAAAAAAATTTTAAACTACTAAGTGGATGAGCAACTTATTTTTTGTTTAAATAATACCCTAAGTACTGTTTAGGATGAAAGATATAGCCACTCAAAGTAAAAATGGACCACCTTATTATCCATGAATTCCCCTTATCACACCAAGAAAAAAAAAGACAAAATTATATAAAAGGCATTTTTCTCACTTCATTCTAGTATTTAGTTTGTCAGGTAGGAAATGAGGAAAAAGGAGTACCTTTCAGGCTGCTCACATTTTCAGAAAAGGTAAGATTAGAAAATATTACCCAAGAGAGGTGAATGAAATCCTAGAAAATTATTACATATGTGGAGAAAAATAAATAGGGACAAAAAGGAATGCAGATTCATTTCAGCAGTACATGATATATTCTCAAAGACTGACCATGCACTAGGTCAGTGATGGGCAAACTTTTTAAAGAGGGGGACAAAGGAAAGGAAATGCTCATCTGACAGTCTGTTACTATGGCAACTCTTTCGAAGTTTCATTGTATTGTATCCTACTCATTGTATTTGTCAGATTAGGAATAATCTTGAGCAGCAAGATAGAACATTTCAGGGGGCCACATCAGGCCTGCAGGCCAGAGTTTGCCCCATCATTGCACTAGGACATAGAAATATGGCAAACAAATGCGAAAGAGCAGAAATAATAAATGCAACCTTTTCAGATCATAATGCAATAAGAATAATAATTAGTAAGGGCATATGGGGAGGCAAATCAAAAATTAATTGGAAATTGAATAATATCACTCTCCAAAATCAGTTAAATAACAAATCATAAAAACAATAATTTCATTGAAGAGAAGGACAATGATGAGACATCCTACCAAAATTTGTGTGATGCAGCCAAAGCAGCACTTAGGGGGAAATTTATATCCTTGAGTGCATATATTAACAGATTGGGGAGGGCAGAGGTCAATGAATTGGGCATGCAAATCAAAAAACTAGAAAGCGAACATATTAAAAATTCCCAGATGAAAACTAGAGATCATAAAAATTAAAGGAGAAATTAATAAAAGAGAAAGTAAAAGAACTATTGAATTAATAAATAAGACCAGAAGCGGGTACTTTGAAAAAACAAATAAAATTGCCAAAGTACTGGTCAATCTAATAAAAAAGGAAGGAAGGAAGAAAACCAAATTAACAGTATCAAAGATGAAAAGGGAGACCTCATCTCGAATGAAGAGGAAATCAAGGCAATCATTAAAAACTATTTTGCCTAATTATATAACAATAAATATAGCAATCTAGATGATATGGATGAATATTTACAAAAATATAAATTGCCTAGATTAACAGCAGAAGAAATAGAATACTTAAATAATCCCATATCAGAAAAAGAAATTAAACAAACCATCAAAGAACTCCCTAAGAAAAAATCCTCAGGACCAAATGGATTCACAAGTGAATTCTATCAAACATTCAAATAACAACTAATCCCAATACTATACAAATTATTTGACATAATAAGCAAAGGAGTACTACCAAAATTCCTTTTATGACACAAATATGGTACTGATCCCAAAGCCAGGTAGATCAAAAACAGAAAAAGAAAACTGCAGACCAATCTCTTTATTAAACACAGATCACAAAAATCTTAAAAAGAATAATAGTACGAAGACTCCAGCAAGTGATCATGAGGGTTATTCATTATGATCAGGTGGGATTTATACCAGGAATGCAAAGATGGTTCAATGTTAGGAAAACCATCCACATAATTGACCATATCAACAAGCTAACAAACAAAAATCACATGATTATCTCAATAGATGCTGAAAAAGCCTTTGACAAAATACAATATCCATTCCTATTGAAAATACTAGAAAGTATAGGAATAGATGGGCCTGTCCTAAATATAATAAACAGTATATAGCTTAAGCCATGAACAAGCATCATATTCAATGGGGACATATTAGAAGCATTTCCAGTAAGATCAAGAGTGAAACAAGGATGTCCACTGTCACCTCTATTATTTAAAATTGTACTAGAAGCACTAGCAATTGCAATTAGAAAAGAAAAAGAAATTGAAAGTATTAAAATAGGCAATGAGGAGATCAAGCTATCACTCTTTGCAGATGATATGATGGTCTACTTAAAAAATCCTAGAGAATCAACTAAAAAACTAGTGGAAATAATCAACAATTTTAATAAAGTTGCAGGATACAAAATAAATGCACATAAAATCATCAGCATTTCTATATACTTCCAACACATCTCAGCAGCAAGAGTTAGAAAGAGAAATACCATTCAAAATCACCCTAGACAATATAAAATACTTAGGAATCTATCTACCAAAACAAATACAGTAATTATATGAACACAAACATGAAACACTTACCATACAATTAAAACTAGATCTAAATAATTGGAAAAGCATTGATTGCTCATGGGTGGGATGAGCTAACATAATAAAAATGACCATTTTACCCATATTAATTTACTTATTTAGTGCGATGCCTATCAAATTACCAAAAAAACTTTTTTTACTGAATTAGAAAAAAAACTATAACAAAGTTCATTTGGAAGAACAAAAGATCAATAATATCAAGGGAAATAATGAAAAAAAAAAACACATGAAAGAAGGTGGTCAACAGTACCAGATCTTAAATTGTACTATAAAGCAGTGGTCATCAAAACAATATGGTACTGGGGGCAGCTGGGTAGCTCAGTGGAGTGAGAGTCAGGCCTAGAGACAGGAGGTCCTAGGTTCAAACCCGGCCTCAGCCACTTCCCAGCTGTGTGACCCTGGGCAGGACACTTGACCCCCATTGCCCACCCTTACCACTCTTCCACCTATGAGACAATACACCGAAGTAAAAGGGTTTAAAAAAAAAGAATTAAAAAAAAAACCAATATGGTACTGGCTAAGAGACAGACAGGAAGGTTAGTGGAATAGACTTGGGGTAAGTGACGTCAGCAAGACAGTCTATGGTAAGCCCAAAGAGCCCAGCTTTTGGGACAAAAATCCACTATTTGACAAAAACTGTTGGGAAAATTGGAAAACAATATGGGAGAGATTAGGTTTAGATCAACATCTCACACCCTACACCAAGATAAATTCAGAATGGGTGAATGACTTGAATATAAAGAAGGAAACTATAAGTAAATTAGGTGAACACAGAATAGTATACTTGTCAGATCTTTGGAAAAGGTAAGATTTTAAAACAAAGTAAGAGTTAGAAAAAATTACAAAATGTAAAATAAATAATTTGATTATATTAAATTAAAAAGATTTTGTACAAACAAAAACAATGCAACCAAAATTAGAAGGGAATCAACAAGTTGGGGAAAAATCTTTATAACAAAAAACTCTAACAAAGGTCTAATTACTCAAATATATAGGGAGCTAAATCAAGCGTTCAAAAAAATCAAGCCATTCCCCAATTGATAAAGGGGCAAGGAACATGAATAGGCAATTTTCAGATAAAGAAATCAAAACTATCAATAAGCACATGAGAAAGTGTTCTAAATATCTTATAATTAGAGAAATGCAAATCAAAACAACTCTGAGGTACCACCTCACACCTAGAAGATTGGCTAACATGACAGCAAGGGAAAGTAATAAATGTTGGAAGGGTTGTGGCAAAATTAGAACATTGGTGCACTCCTGGTAGAGTTGCGAACTGATCCAACCATTCTGGATAACTATGCCAAAAGGGCTTTAAAAGACTGTCTGGCCTTTGATCCAGCCATACCATTGCTGAGTTTATACCCCAAAGAGATCATAGGGGAAAAGACATGTACAAAAATATTTATAACCACACTCTTTGTGGTGGCAAAAAACTGGAAAACAAGAGTATGTCCTTCAATTGGGGAATGGCTTAACAAATTGTGGTATCTGTTGGTGATGGAATACTATTGTGTTCAAAGGAATAATGAACTGGAGGAATCCCATGTGAACTGGAAAGACCTCCAGGAATTGATGCAGAGTGAAAGGAGCAGAGCCAGAAGAACATTGTACACAGAGACTGATACTGTGGTAAAATCGAACATAACGGACTTCTCTACTAGCAGCAATGCTAGAATACAGAGCAAGGCTGAGGGACTTATGAGAAAGAAAACTATCCACATCCAGAGAGAGAACTGTGGGAGGAGAAACATAGAAGAAAAACAACTGCTTGAACACATGGGTTGATGGGGATATTATTGGGGTTGTTGACACTAAACCAATGATGGGCAAACTACAGCCCGAGGGCCAGATGGGGGGGGGGGGCCTGAAATGTTCTATCTGGTTGCCCAACAGTATTCCTAATCTGACGAATACAATGAGTAGGATATAATACAATGAAACTTCGAAAGAGTTGCCTTAGAAACAGACTGACAGATGAGCATTTCCTTTCCTTTGGCCTCCTCTTTAAAAAGTTTGCCCATCACTGCGCTAAACAATTATCCTAGTGCAACTATCAATAATATGGAAATAGGTCTCAATCAATAATACATGTAAAACCTAGTGGAATTGCATGATAGCTACAGGGGGCCAAGGGGTCTGAGGAGAGGGAAAGAGCATGAATCATGTAACCATAGGAAAATATTCTAAATAAAATAAGTTAATTTAAAAAAAGGGAAAAAAAAGAAAATATTACCCGAGATATCTACACAATAACATCTAGGGAAATATTTTGTCTTAGATCAGTATGAATAGCTAGCTCCCTAGGGTTAAACAATACAATTGCACTAATCTTTTGGGAATAAAAGTATTCTATGACTTAAAAATCAGAAGACTTGAAATCAAAGCCCTGCTCTACTAAATATTATCTATGTAGCCTTGAGCAAATGACTCATTTTCTCTAAGACTATTTTTCCTCATCTAGAAAATGATTTTAGATTAGATGATCTCTTCAGGTCACTTCCATCTCTAAATTCAATGCTGCTATAAAAGCCTACTTATGTCCAAGTCATTTCTACAACCAGAATGTAAACTACTTCCCACAGAACCTATAATTATACACATGTAGTCAGTCAATGGATATTTACAGAATGATTCAAATAGCTTATGTTTTCCTTGTACTTGTAGTTTATTTTTCCTTCTTAGCCTTTACTGAATGTCACATTATTTATTTCTGATCACTTCTCCAGTTTTCTACGGCAACTCTGAATTATATTTTTTCAAAGTGCTAACCTGACCTTTGACCCAATAGCCCAAGTCTGGTGTCCTATGCATGCTCTGTTTTAACCAGCACTAAAACCTACTTCACATCCCTTAGCAGCGTTACCTTTTTGCTCTATACTCAAGTTTAAAATCTCATCCCACTATTTGTAGATCTGCTTAAGAACCAAGAGATCTGGACTATATTTTCTCATATATTAATGAGGATGTTGAATGTTACAGAATCACAACCTTGGCAAAGCCAAGGTGTTTAAAGAGAAAGAAAGATTATCAGAATTTTTTCTTTAAATGTTATGATTAATCACTGTAATATTTCACTTTACAAAAATAGTGCAGGCCATTACACAGTATTTAGTCTCTTAAAGCTTTAGCAAACTCTTTTTAAAGTCAATTTTTCTAGTTTTGGGGGAGCAAAAGACCTAAGCATGCAATTAAGTAATAACCAGAGTTGATTCATTTTCTTTTTGCAAATAGTATAAAGTGAAACTCTGAGTCTTTTCTAATTCCCAGGTACTTCCTTAGTCCTCTACTTCAACACCTTATAATTTCATAAAAATGGTAGCTAGAAGCCCTACAGTGACTGACCAATTCTGTTACAATCCTGGGAAATTAGGATACCTAACTAAAACAGATTTTAACCTTACTAAATAACTTTTCAAAATAAAATTTATTTTTATTATAAACATATTAACTATTAAAACAAAATGCCAAAAAGCAACAGTTGAACTGAGGATAGGGTAAAACCTCAAATGAAACCTTGGTATTTACATGACTGTAAATTGTCTTTTATCTAGACACTTCTGTGCTCGGGCTTACTTTATTTTCCCTCTTTTCTGACCCATTCCAATTCACCTTTTAAAAAAAATTATAAGTATTTAAATATCTCTTTTCATTGTTCTCTATCAACTACTGATTTGGCTGATTTCTCTTCCTTCTTTACTTGGAATCCCTGAACACTCAGTAAATGTTTCTTTATTGACTGGAGGCTACTTTCACTTCAATTTGTCTCCAACTTACAAAACCTTAAATAATTCTTTATTTCCAAATATACAATCAATAACCATGCTCAAGTGAGTTGGTTTCCATACCCTAAGAGGAAAAAGAAAGGATATATGATCTGCCTTGCTAGTAGATACTCTCTCTTCCTAACTTCCCAATTCTTTCAATAGTTTTACAAATCTACTCTTTCAAACTAGTACTCTTGAGATGATTTCCTTTTTGTTCATGTTCAGTCTATCAGCAACTCTCAGGTGGCACTGCTGATAAAACACTGGGCTTGGAGTCAGGAAAACCTGAGTTCAAATCTAGAGTCAAATACTTCCCAGTTTTGTGACTCTGAGCACATCGCCTAACTTCTTCTTGTCTCATCATCTGTAAAATGGGAATAACAGTACCTCTGTTCCATGGTTGTTTTGAGGTACAAATGAGATAACTATGAAGCACTTAGCACAGCACCTGACACATAGTGTTAGGTATTGCAATTATTATTAATATTCATCTCATAATTTTCATTTTCACTGTTTCTACCATAGTTCAAGCTCTTATTTTCTATCTGAATTATATAACTCACACTAATTCACTCCTCTTTGCTTTTGCTGAAATATACCAAATCTCACTCAAATTTAATTCTTACCTCCTTCATAAAGCCTTCCCCAACTATTACGCTGTATATTAATCTCTCCCTTTCTCTCAATTCTGGTCCCACACATAGTCTGTATCACATTATTAGACATAGAAATAGTCATATTTTCTCACATATATAAATCTTATCTTCTTATCCATTTGGAAAACTCTTAAATGACTGGGACCATATCCATATTTCTTTTAGTAAGCAAAGTACTCATTTAGCATGTACGGGCACTTAATAAATGACTAATTACTCTTTCCTGAAGTCAGAGCAGAGTAGAAAGATCGCTGAACACACTCTGTCACTACCCAGCTTTGCAACCACAGACATGCTACTTCATTGTTTCCTACTATGTCAAATGAGAGGGTTGTATTCAGTGACCTCTAAGGTTCCTCTCAAATCCAAATCTGAGTATCAGATCCTCTTCATGACCTCACTTTCCTCACATGAAAATGAGGAGAGAAAACTAAATGATCTCTAAGGTCTTTCAATTCTAAAATTCAATTCAATTATATTAGTACACAGAAAGAGATACTTATCTCCTATTCTTGGTTTAAGTGGCCTACAGGAAATTTCTTGACCCTTTTTCCCTTTTCATATAATTCATAAACATTCTATCTATTTATCTATTCTGACTTTCTAGACTTAGGAATACACACACACATTTTAGTTAAAAAACATTCATTAAGGACACATTATATTCAAGATATTGCATTTGGTGTTGGAGATACAAAAGGAAAAGAAGTCCCTTTCCTCAATCAGCTTATATGTGAACACATATAAGTAAACACAAGATAATATGAGAAGGTAGAGAACACTGATAACTGGGGAAATACAGATTTTCCTATAGGAGGTGACAACTGAGACAGGACTTGCAAGGGGATAATTATTCCAAGAAGTAGAAATATAAAGGAAATGAATTTTAGACAGAAGAGATGAACTACAAAATTTGGGAACAGCTGGAAAGTCTGTATATTGCATAAATAAGAATAACATGAAATTCACTCATTAATAATAAACACTTATTAAGCACCTACAAAGTGCCAGGCATTGTACTAAGGGCTGGAACACCAGAAAGTTAAGTGATGGTGATGGTGGGTACAGGGTGGTAGTGGTGGAGTTAAATGCCAAGCTGAAGAGTTTGTATTTTATATCAGAGGCAAAAGGGAGCAACTGAACCTTCCTGAGCAGGGTATTGGGTGAAAAAGTCAGATGTGTAATAAGAAGACTATTTTGCCGAAAGAATTGGCAAGGAGAAAGACAAGAAAAAAGAAAGGGCAATTAAAGGGGCTGTTTCAATAGTTAAGATGAGAAATTATGAGGACCCACTGTGTAATTGGTGAAAAAAGTAGATACCTACAAAAGAAGTTGTTGATAGTCAATAAAATCTGGCAAAGTGCCTAGAAATTTGGGGTAGGTTTTGACTCAGAAACAACACTATTGGGTTTGTTTCCTAAAGTGATCAGGGAAAGAAGAAAAGAACCTATATGTTCTAACATTTATAACAGTTCTCTTTGTAGTGGCAAAAAACCTGTAAAGTAAAAGGGTGTCCATCAATTGGGAAGTGGTTAAACAAGTTGTGGCATATGACTGTGATGGAATACAGCTATGCCATAAGAAATGATGAACACGTTGATTAAAAAAAATATGAAAAGACCTACATAAAACTTTGAAGAGCAAAACGAGAGGAACCAAGAGAACATTATTATATTATATAATATTTTATACAGCAACAGAAATAGTTTGAAGAATAACTTGCATATGTCCACAACCAAAGAACCAATAAATAGAAACAAGAAAGATATAACTTTATATATGGACATATGTCTTTTTGTCTAATGATGCCTTCTCTAGTGAAAGGAGTAGAGATAACCTGAGAACTTTAATGGAACAAACAAACATTAATTAATTTTTAAAAAGAAATTTGGGATAGAGTGGGGCAAAGGAAGAGTCATGGATGTATAAGAAGAGGGTGGATGCCCAGGATGAATAGTGAAAGCGGATAATTTGTCAAGGTATGACAAGCAAAAGAACAAGAAGTAAGCAATTGAATGGTAAAAGACAGAAATGCTTAAGTTGGTCTTGTAAGTGGAGTAGAAGCAATGTTGAAATGAAGAAAGACCTGTCATCAGAACTAGGAAGGTTGGGTTTAAAGTTCCTCCTCTAACATATACTGGCTATATGATCCAGATCAAATCACTTAACCTCTTATAAGTTTCCTGATAGAGGTTTCCTCACATAGGGGTTCCCTTTTTCAGTGAAATCACAGATGCAGTTCAAATACCTCTCTGTAAGTAGAATGGAAACCTACTAACTGGAGGTACTGATGCAGAGGCAGGAAAACCATTGGTCTTGGTATATTGTAGTGGGTGGCTGAGGTAGAATAAAAATTTAGGTCAGTCAGTCAGTCAATCAATCAATAATAGATCAAAAGAATAGAAGAGACCAGAGATGCTAAAATTCAGAATTGTGGTGGATCACTTTCCCCAATATTTCTGGCTTCAGGAGAGATCAGTCAATCATTTAGTAAGTGCCTACTACTTGCTAAATATGCACTGTACTTACTAAGAATAAGGACTTTATGGAATGATTAGGATGACAAAACTAACCAACAAAACAATAAAAAACAATATAAGCTAGTAATGAAGGAAATATAAAGTAAAAGTGAAGACAAATAATAGGTCTAGGAGGAATAAAAGCTGAGGAAGACATGGAGAGCATAACTTTATAATCAGAGAGGGGAAGAGAACGAGTATTTATTTATCATCTACTATGTGCCAGGTACTTTGCTAAGTGCTTTACAAATATCGTCTTATCTGGAACTCACAACAGTCCTAAGAGGTAGGTGACATTATTGTCATCATTTTACTCTTGAGGAAACAGGCAGAGAACAGGTAAGTGACTTGCCTAGGGTCATACATCTACGAAGTATCTTGGGCCAGATTTTAAATAAGGTATTTCTGAACTAATAATTTCATCTATTATGCACTGTGCTAAATGCTAGGGAGACAAATTCAAAAATTTCCTGCCCTCAATGAGCTTACAATCTAAAGGGGGAAGAAAGCACATAGCCAAAACTACCATTTGTTAAGTATCTACCATCTACCAGGCACCGAGGAGTTAAGAGCTAGAAATACAAAGAAAAGCAAGAGAAAATCCCTTATCTCAAAGAGCTTAAATCTAAGAAACTGTGAAAGCCAATGACTTGGGAAGCCGAATGCTTTGAGGTCTCTAGGGCCATCTTTCATACTGAAATCAATCTATTTTTAGAGATAGAAGGGACTCTAAAATTTATTTCATTCCAACCCAGCATTTTACATACAAGGAAATGCAGGTGTAGAAAGGGCTGATTTAGTCAAGTTCATGAAGCTTGCTGGTGGCAGACCAAGCTGGTGGCTATGACCCAGATCTCCTAGCCTTATTCTTCTGCTTGTAGTTCCTAAGCAATGTCACTCTTTCCTTTCCTATGATCTCATTATGAGAGACATTTCACCATGCTTCATGCTTCAGTTAGTTAATTCAAGTTATTACCTTGGTCATGAATGAAACAAGATTTCAAATTTACCTATTGTTTAAGCTATGTATGAAGGATACAAAATCTCTGTGGCCTTATTTTCCTTCCTGCTTTATTGAGATTTACTATATTCCACATTTTATCTCCAAGTAACCAAACCCTCACTGACTAATTATCCAGGTTCTTTCATTTCAAAAGAAAACAAAATGTTTTTGTCAGTACCAGGTGCTAATCTCTAGGTCACCACTTGTGAAATCAATTATTATAAAAGGGTTAATCTGGCACAGCCACTTTTTCATGAAACCTAGAGAGTTAATTGTATGCTATTAAAGTCACATTATATGCCCACATCCACATCCACACACCTACCCATGAACATCCACACATACATATATATGTGTATTACAAAGAACCTGCTCATAATTATGTTCCTTATCTAATGATATAAAGACTCTTTATCATTAAAAGCACTCACAGGCTTGATTTTTCAAGGTCAAATACTAACAGCCAAAAAAGTATACAATACAAAGTTTTATAAGTGGATGGTTGGCTAAAATAAGTGCTTACCTTCAATCCTCTTTAAGGCTGAAAGGCACATATCCTGCCTCGGAAATTCAAAGGGATTATTGCAGGTTCGAATGGTGTCACATTCGCATTTCCCATTGATAATGTTGCAGCCCATGATAAGGTTTTCATTGCATGGCTCAAAACCAAGCAGCTGGTCATCGTCCCAGTTTTCATCTGTAAAACAATTAACAGCCAGATGGTGTTTGCTTGTAACTTCCTTCGTGTCTATTTAAGATTGAAATACACTGTATTGTCAGTATTAGACATTTTAATTTTATTTTTTGATTTGTCAGAAGTAGTTCAGCTAAATAATGGCCACAATAAAAATAGCTGACTGATTGACCTCTAAAAATCATTTTACATGGACTTCTAGGGCAGAGGTAAGATGGTAGAAAGAGGCAGCACCTCAGTCTAGCTCTCCCAACATTCCCCCCAAACAAAATTTAAACTATCTATTTAAAATAACACCTCAAATTGAATTCTGGATTATCAGAGCCAACCAAAAGCCAGGGTGAAACATTTTTCTAATCCAAATCAATTTAGGGAGTCAGAAGGAGAGGTTGGTAACATTGGGGTGCATATAGTGGTAATACCACATACTGTGAGATTTGGCAGCAGCAGAAGCTTTGGAAGCTCTCAACACAGAGACAAGTAGAGAGAAACATTTCAGTCACTAGGGAGCAGGAGCCCTGAGGAACAGTAGCACTTTCAGCTGCAAAGGATTAAGGCCACCCCACCTCCAGGTAAGAATAAGAGCTCAGATCAGGAAAGCAGGGACCATACCTCCCCCTGGATTACAACTTCTTGGAGGCACCCAAAACTTTCAAAGTCCCAGAATTAACTCTAAAAACAATAACACAAAAATGTCTGAAGCTTAGGACAGTCCCCCTTCCACCATGGAGAACAGAGTCCAATCTTAACATAAAGTTCAAAGTCAAGAAATAGATTGGAAAAATGAATTAACAACAACAAAAAAAAGAACCTGACCATAAAAATTTATTATAATGGCAGGGAAGATCAAGACACAAACTCAGATGCAGTAAGCTTTGTGAAAACAGAACAAAGAGCCTCAAAGATAAAAAATGCAAAGTAAATACAAGTCAAATAAGAATTCCTTAAAGAACTAAAAATAATTGCTTTTCAAAATCAAGTAAGAGAAGTAGAGGAAAAATAAGGAAAAGAAATGAGAGTATGGCAAGGAAATTATGAAAAGACAATAAATAGTATGGTAAAGGAAAAAAGTAATGAAGAAAATAACACCTTTAAAAAAGAATTGGACACATGGTAAAAGAAGTACAAAACTTTACTAATGAAACTAACTTCTAAAAAAAGTGGTATTGGTCAAATGGAAAAAGAGGTACAAAAGCTCTCTGAAGAAAATTCATAAAAATCAGAATTGAACAACTGAAAGCCAACAACTCCATGGGACATCAAGAAACACTAAAATCCAGTCAAAACAATTTTTTAAAAGCCACACAGAAGAAAATGTGAACTATCTCACTGAAAAAAAAACTGACCTTGAAAATAAATTAAAAAGAAATAATAAAGGTATTATTAGTCTACTTGACAACTATGATCCAAAAAAGGGCCTAGGTATCATATTTCAATAAATTTTAAAGGAAAACTGCCCCAGTATCTTAGGATCAGTAGGTAAAAAAGAAATTGAAAGAATCTACCAATCACTGCTGAAAAAGAACCCCAAATGAAAACTCCAAAGAATACTCTAGCCAAATATCAAGAGTTCCTAAGTCAAAGAGAAAATATTTCAAGCAGTTAGAAACCATTCAAATACCACAGAAAAACAATAAGGTTCATATGAGATTTAGAAGCTATAATATTAAAGGAGGCAAGAGCTTGGAATATGATATTCTAAAAGGCAAAACGGCTAAGATTACAACCAAAATTGACCCATCCATTATACTCAGGACTATCATCTTTAGGGGAAAAAGTGGGTATTTAATGAAATAGAGGACAAACATTTCTGAAGAAAAGACAAGAGATGAAGTCTGAGTGCAGACTAAAGCATATTTTCACTTTTTTTATTTTTCTTGTTTTTTTGCAACATGGAAATACACTGCATGACTTTACATGTATAATTGATATTATACTGTTTGCCTTCTCAGGGTGGTGCTAAAGATAGGGAGAGGATTTGGAACTTGATATATTAAAAATGAATGTTAAAAATAAATGGATGAATGGATAGTTTTTTAAGTCACTTTACAAGTATTGTCTTCTTGATTCTCATAAGATCATGTAGTGGTTAGGTAGAACAAGTATTATTATCCCCAAAATGAAAACAAGGAAATGGAAACTTAAGGAGATTAAATAATTTGCTCAGTCAGTAAACAACACTGGGTCTTTAGTTCCTATTTTTTGACTAAAAACCCCATTTTCTTTCCACAATAGCATAATGCCTTGACAAGAGAATTTTTTAAAAAATCCTTTTTTTTAACTGAGGAAAACAAACAAAATATACAGGCATTAAACAGCTACATATGTAAACAGTTCAACCTTGTCCTTATATTTATTAAATATATTAACATGTTTATACTCAATTATTCAGTTTAAAATATATTACTTTGTAAAATATTTTAGTTTCTAATTCTTCTGTTCAATAAAATCACTTGAAAGTTATGATGAGTTACTATTTTATGACAAAATGACTGGAATTTAAGGACAAATTTTTCATACCATTTGTTGAAGGTTTGCTTTCCCTCATGATCACCTTTATACTTTGGACATGATTTTTTTTTCCAAGATGCAAAGGGACTTTATTGTCTTAGTTTAAACCAAGGGTCTCACATCGAAATGTGTGACTGGACATGATTTTTAACAAGCAAATAATAAAGTAATTATTGTCCTCACTTTCCAGATATGAAAATTAAAGCAGAGAATGGCTTTGTCCAGGGTTACACAGAGAGTAAGAGCTTGAAGCAGAATTTGAACTCAAGCCTTCCTGTGTCTAAGACCAACATTCTGTCACATGCCACTTACTGGCATATAGAAGGAAAATAGATGAAGATATCCTTGTCACTTACAGCTATGGGGAGCTTCATTATACAAATCAATGGACAGATAAATGATAGGAAAACAAATATGTAATTTCAATTACATGAAATTGAAAAGCATTTGCACAAATAAAATCAATTCAGATATGACAAGAAGGGAAACTGCCCACTCACACAGGGAAGGACTTTGCACTAAAAATCTCTGATAAGAGTCATTAATAATAGCTAAGATATATAGGAAATTAACACAAACATTTAAGTCCAAGAAGCATATCCCAATGAATAAGTGAGCAAAAACATGAATTAATAGTTCTTAAAAGAACTACAAGTTATTAACATTTCTTTAATACTGTTCCACATCACTTATACTAAAAAACTCAAATCAAAACAATGTTCACGTTTTGACTAACACCCAGGGAACTCTCAAATATGATGAAAGATAGAAATAATAAACATCAGAGGGACTGTGAGAAGACGGGCTTATGAATTTACTGTTATTGAAACTATGAAATGGTCCAGACATTCTGGAAAGAAATTTGGAATCATGCTAAAAGCTGATTAAAATGCCCATGTCCTTTGACCTAGAGATCTTACTGTTAGGCATATGCCCCAATGAAGTTAAAAAAAAAAGAAAAAAATGGCCAATATATAACAAAACATTCATAACAATACTATGTGGTGGCAAAGAACTGAAACAGAATTGCTACCCTTTGACTAGGGAATGGCTCAGTAAACTGTGCTACATAAATACAGGATACTGTGTCATAAGAAATGACAAATATGAGGAATTTAAAAAATGTGAAGGCTTATATGAAAGCCGGACATACTTAAGCAGAACCAGGGAAACAATAAAACAATGATTACAAAGTAAGTAATAACACTAAAATGAAATGGAATACTTAAAATGAACGAGCTTGAACCTAGAGAAGAAATGGGACAAGGTAAATTCCTCCCTTAGAGGAATGCTCTCTGGGGCATTATGGGTGTGGAATATTACACATACTGTCATGTACAATAGATGTGCTGGCTTTGCTTAGCTGATTTTCTTTTAAAATCTTTATCATAAGGCAGGGAAGTGATACATTTGGAAATGAATGGGATGGGTAAGTCACTTAATCCCCATTGCCTAGCCCTTACCACTCTTCTGCCTTAGAACCAATAAAGAGTACTGATTTCAAGATAGAAGGTAAGGGTTTAAAAATTTTTTAATAAAAATTACCAAGTTCCTGTTAAAGAGTAATAAAACTAGAAGAGACCTTAGAGATCAATCCTTTTCATTTTACAGATGAACAAACTGTGGCCCAAAGAGATGAAATGATTCACTCAAGGTCACACAGGTAATAAGGGGCAGAACTAGAATTTGAATTCAGGTTTAATCTTATGACTCTAAGATCAGGGTTCTTTCTATTGTACCATGCTCCTTTTATATCAGGGCATTCTTCCACTAAAGTCAACTTCATGCCCCATTAAGGCATGGAAGTAACCCAGAGGTTCTCCAAAGCTATCTCAGACAGCTATAAGCTGGAAAGGCTTCAAATATGGTGACTCAGACATATGATGTACAGGGACTAGCCTAATTAAATTTAGAAGGGTTCAATACCAGGCTGGCCATGGGTTGATGAAATTTTTGGCTCCAGAAACTCATAAGGGCTATCTAAAAAATCATGGGAAGTTTGGGATTTGATTTAATGATGAGACTACATCTCCTCTCTTTCCTTACATTCCCCCAACCCCCCAAACCTACATAAATAAAAAATTATATTAGGAAAAGAATTTCAATATATATAATAATGTGCCAGTCTTTCAAGGAGATGTACATTTCTATGGATTTCTTTCAAGAGTGCCAGGAAGTCTGTACTGCACCTCAAATACATCCTCCACTTGCTTTAATGATACCTGAAATTCCATGATTACAAATACTTTCCTTTGTTTGCTGTTAAGGTGAAGTTTTCTTATGAAAGGTGATCCCTCAGGCCTTATCATTCATTTATGTCTTTCCTGAGTGAAGACTATGATAAGAAAATACAAGGGTTATCACCACTTAAGAGGGGGAAGGGGAGAAAATTCTAAAACCAATCTATGGCTACTTAACAATTTTGTTCAGGTTAGGCCATGTAAAAGATGGTTATATTTTACAACCAAATAAAATGACTAAAATCTTAATGAAAATTAGACTCAGCTCATAAGCTGTATATTTTTTCATCCTTATCAATTAATTAATCAATCGAGTATTTGTTAAGTAATTATGTGCCAGATACTGGAAATACACAGACAAAAATGAAAGAGTATGTGCTCTCAAGGAATTTATATTCTATATGGAGAGATACATGCATACATGTAATTACATATAAAATAAATACAAGATAATTATGATATGTATTTTGGCATGTGAACTACTATAAAACAAGAAGATGAGAGAAGATCATAACTTGTCTAACAAAGGAAGAAATTCTTAAACAGTGATCCATGGGAAGAGAAAATGAAATAAATACATAATTTCAGAATTTTCCTCCAAAATATCTGAAATGAGAAATCTAATATTAAGGGGGAAAAAAACTAAGACTTGTTTACACATACATGATGAGCAACAAAATTTTTCTAATCCCCTCCTTTTTCACAAATGGTATTCTTGACTATTGTCTTATCCCACATTTCCAATCAGTTGCCAAATCTTGCTGTTTTAACCTCAACAACACCTATCATAACTACCTCCTTCCTCTCTACTCACATAGCCACAATCTTAGTTCATGTCCTCATCACCCCTCACTTGGATTAGTTAAATAGCCTCTTAATTGCCTTGAGCCTCTCTCCACTCCAGTACATCCTCCATATTGCCAATTTAACCACAACATTTCCCTATTCAATAGACTCCCTCTAAAACAAAAGACAATGTATTCAGAAGAAAAAAGCAGCTCTGATAAATAAACAGCTGAGGAAGAAGGTTGTTTGAAGAAGTTTGCAATTGCTGAACTATAGCTTTCACTATATAAATAATAGGCTCCTGGACAGGGATAAAGTGTACCTTCAGGAAAATGATATTAATTTTTTGGTTAATGTTGATTAATATTGAGCTTATAGTCCCTGAAAATCCTCAGATTTTTTTTATGAGAATTAGTGTCTTTTCACACATCTCTCATGCTTTTTCCTGTGCAACTGATTTTTTTTCCCCCAAAGAATATCAATGAAAAGGTACCTAACTGGCCATCTAGGCCAACCTGAGCAACAACTTTTTATACAGCATGCCAAAGTGATGATCCAATCTTTGCCTGAGGGCCTTTATTGAGGAAGAATGCACTATTTCCCAAGGTACTCCATGACACTTTTGATTTTTTTTTCTCATTATACAGGCCTAACTCTACCTGATACATAGCAAGCACTATGAAAATGTTAGCAGTTATTATATTATTCATGATAATTTAATCTTTCAAAGAGTGAAGGAAGCAAGAAGAGGACCTGTGGATCTTACTTCATATAATAATTAGCTATACAACCCTGGGCAAGTCACATAAGCTCTTTCTGCCTCAGTTTCCTCATCTATAAAGTGAGAGATAATTATAGCACCTACTTCCCAGGGTTGTTGTATCAAATTAAAGATTTATAAAGTGATTTTTAAACCTTAAAGCATTATATAAATGAAAGCTATTATTATATAGCTCACAGGAAAAATATCTGAGGATTTTCTGGGAATAAGAGCTCAATATGAATCAACGGTGACTCAAGAAAGTAATATGATCATAGGCTGTATTAATAGAAGCATAGTGCCCAGAAAGAGAGGTTAGAGTGTCACTATATTTTGCCTTTAGAGTGTTCTGTTATGGGTGATACATTTGAGACAGGCCATTGACACACTGGAGAGTGGCCAAATGAGAATGGCCAAACAACACTATATAAGGATGAGAAGGAACTGGTGAAGTTTAGCTTGGAGAAAAGTCTTGGGGTGATGGTAGCAAGAGGGGTGTAGAATATTAAGTCTTAGAGCTGGAAGTGAAAATGGAGATAATCTACAACCCCTAATCTCATTTTATAGATGAACTTGAAGCAAGACACATATAGTGGCTTGCCAAAGGTTACAACAGTACTATCCTCAGGTTCTCTGGCTGCAAAATCATTCTTCCCATCACATCATCCTTCTTCAAATATCTGCAAGCCTTCCGTGTGGAGGGGGAATCAGTCTCATTTTATCTGTTGCTACAAGTAGGCAGATGAATAGAAGTGAGAGGGGTAAATTTAAGCTCTAAAGACTTGTTTGCTATCTATAGAGAGTGAGAAGGAAAAGAAAAAGATGGCTTTGAGATTTCAAACCTAAAGATTCAATTAATGGTGTTACTATTAACAAACATGGGAAATTTAGGATGGGAGTCAGTTTGGGGAAAAGAAATATAAGGTTGAGGAGAAGGCAGAAGGCTCAACTAAAAATATTCAACAAGAAGATGGCCATTTATGAGAGTGGCTTATAAAAGGTAAGGGCTAGGTATCTTGATATCAGTTGTGAATACAGAAATGACAGATGAAGTAGAGGAGCACTCCGAGGGACCAAATATAGAGAGAAAAGAAGAGAACCAGGAAGGAGTGCTCTAGTCTCCCAGAATCTAAATTTCTTACTGGAGGCCTCTATATGAATGATCTACTAATGTCTCAAACACAAAATATATAAAACTACCTAATAATAACCAGCATTTGTGTAGTGCTTACTATGTCCCAGGTACATGCTAATAAGTTATAATTATTATCTCATTCAATCCTCACATCCTCACAAAGTAGATGGTATTATCCCCATTTTAGAAAAGAGGAAACTGAGGCAAGCAGAAGTTAAGAGACTTGTCCAGAATCACAAAGCTAGTGAGTTTCTGAGGCCAGATTTTAATTTAGGTCTTTCTAACTCTAGGACCAGCGACCCTGCAGAAGAAACAGCAGGCTGTAGTAGAAAGAACCCCAGGGGATCAACATAAAAAAATCCTGTTTCAATTTTGTAGTTTTTCTACTTACTATTTTACTCAACCTCTATGACTTTTATATCTTTATCAGTAAATGAGAGAGTTAGTCAAGATTGTCTCTGCAGGCCTTTCCAAATATAAATATTATGATTATATGCCAGACATTGTGGTATATGTCTGTGATCCTTGCTACCAGGGAGGTAGAATGTAGAGGATCACTTAGATTCAGGAGTCCTGTGCTGCAGTGGGCTAAGTTGATTGGATATCCACATTAAGTCTAGAAAAAGGCCACCAAGCAGCCTAAGGAGGGGTGAACTGTTCCAGGATGAAAATGGAACTGGTCAAATCACATGATTCTCAAAAGAAATCAACAAAAGTTGGGTGGGTCTTGGGGAGGGAGAGAGAGAGAGAGAGAGAGAGAGAGAGAGAGAGAGAGAGAGAGAGAGAGAGAGAAGCATTATAGTGAAAAACTCAGGATCTTTACTGATTTTGGCCCCTTTGCAAGCCAGTCCAAGCCTTGTCAGAGAGACTCTTACACAAAGAAACAAAATCTACTGTATAAAATTATAATATATAATGAGAATCTGTTTCTCATGATTCACATGAAGATAGCAAGAAGGTGAAGATATTATCAGTCACTTGCAATTATTATTGCGAAATCCATGCAGTGTTGGTAACTAGGAATACTGAGAAAACACAAGATCACAGATTTAGAACCAGAAAAGATCTCAAAAATTGTCTAGTCCATTCTCTACTTTATAAGTGAGGAAACTCAGGCTTAGAGGTTACTTAACTCTCCCAAAGTCATATCCAACTGAAATGGCACTAGGCCAGTTAGACAAAGTGTCAGGAAATCCACAAGAATAAAGTGGAAGGCCAAGACTAGCAATACACTGCTGACAGGAGGAAAAGGATACTGAGGTAGCTTGTTCTGTCAGCCTTAGCTGTCTTTATCCTATCTCATATAAATTAAAGTTAACAAGACCTGAAAGTCTATAAAAGGTGATAACTGAAAATAGCTTTCTGAGTAGTGCATACAAAGTCTGGGCACATACAGGGATTTTTTAAAAATTTGGTTTGGTTTTTGAAGAAACAGCTTCTTAAACCTTTTTATGTAAAAAGGCCTTGCTGAGATACCTTGTGAAACATTCGAATGAAGGAAAAACTAAATAACAAGATGAGAATATCAGTTTCTCTGGAATCCTGGAACATTTCTTTCATTATAAGGAAGATCAATGCTATCATATAAAGAGATATCCTTATAGTTTCATCATCATCATCATCATCATTGTCATATTATGCAACAAAAATAATCCTGCTAGAATAACAAAAGAGGTAAGTTATTTAGCAACTTTTCCATAAAGACAGGAATATCTTTGAAATCAAAGCATGCAGCCCAAAAATTAATTTAAATTCTAATGATCCATCTACTCTGACCTACTGAATAAGTTTCTTGAATTCTTGAAAAAAAAAGTCCAGTTAAAGAGGTTGTCAAAGTTTAAATCTAATATTGATGATAAATCCAATGTTATCACTGAATCAGAGAAACAGTTTTATTCCTTAATGTTCTCCAAAAAAAAAAGAAAATCCCTTAATGATTATGTAATTATAAAATAAGAGACTATTTATACTAGTGAAATGCATAAGTACAAATTTCCAATAAGATCCTTTTGACCTTTCCTTGAATGTATTGTGTGGCACTTCCTACTAATTTCCAACTCCATCATAATTAAACTGTCCAAGATCCAGTGAGTGAGCCGTTTCTTTTTTACTTAGGATACATACTAAAATCTACAAGGCATTTATATTTGTAGTAATGAGAGAAGTTAGAGATACTTGTCCCACTGAAAATTCTAACATAGGGCATGCATAATAATCAGAAGGCATTTTTAAAACACACCAAGTCCTTGAAATTCATCATAAGTTCTCTCTAGAGGACAACCAAATGTAGATGACTGGGATTCTGAAGAACAAAACTCTAGCCTCCGGGTATGCCAAAAACTGAATATTAATATCTAGGTAAGATAGTGGCTTATATCACAGAAATAAAAGATTTAATTCCTAAGATACGTGTGAATATACCACAGAGGCTCAGATACAAGATACTAAATTGCAAATGATCCACTCCTTCCCTAAGACAAAAATTATAAGCATATGTGAAGATACAGTAGAATCATGAAATTACATTGAATTTGAAAGTCAGAAATGACTTTGACAGCCATCTAGTCTGACTCTATACAAGAAATGAACCCTCACTGCAGCTTTTCTCACAAGTGGTTATCCAACCCCTATTTGAAGACCTCTAAGGAAGAGGAGCCCACCACCTCTCACTAATTAGGACATTATTTATGATATTAAGGCTAACTTGACTTCTGCAAGTTCCATAGCAAGATCCTACTTCTGCCCACTGGATCCAAGCAAACGAATCTAATTCAAGTCTACCACATGTTGTTTTTCAGTTGTTTCAGTCATGGCTGATTCTTAGTGAACCTATTTGGGGTTTTCTTGGCAGAGATACTGGGTTGGTTGGTCATTCTCCAGTTCATTTTATAGATAAGGACCTGAGGCAAATAAGGCTAAGTGACTGGCCCAGGTCATACAGCTAATAAGTGTCTGAGGCCAGATTTGAACCCCAAAAGAAGAGTTTTCCTGACTCTAGGCTTGGTAATATAATCCACTGTGCCATTTATCTGCTCCCCTTCCACAATACCATCCTTCAAATAGCTGAATATACTTATAATGTCCTCTCTGATTCTTTGCTTCTTCAGTCTAAACTATATTAAGCTACAGTTAGTTTCTTTTTTGATAGTTAACTAAAAGACTCGTATACACAGAAAATGTCTGAATATAACCAAATGGGTATCAGACCACCAAATATCACCATAACCATGGGTAAGTCTACCTGATATTGGAGATATCAGTGTTCTCTATCAGAAATAAGACTTTCTTTAATACCTTTCCAACTAAAAAGATGATCAAATGCTATGACAGACAAACAACTGCTGGCCTTCTAGTTATCTAAGTTTGGACTCTCTGTGTTTTGATCATTATTTACAGTGTCTTTCTTTCAGAAGTGAAAAATTAGGAATAAGTCTAGGCCTAATTCAAACCTACATCAAATGGATAACTGCCCACTGTCACATTGTTTTTTTGTTTTTGTTTTTTCCTGCTGTACTACAAAAATCAAAGATATGAATTTATGTGTTTGTACTCAAATATATTCTCTCAATGGAAGCAACCTTGGCGGATAGAAAGCGAACTTCACCGTCTACAACACCTGAGATCAAGTCCTTCTTTGGATGTACTAGTTGTGTGACCCTGAACAAGTCACTGAATTCTTCAGTGCCTGAAGAAGCTCCACTAAATTTTAATTTGAGAAAATACCAATCTGCTTTGGTACAGGAAATTACTTATGTCATTGAGATCACAGATGTTCAAAATACTCCAGTATTTTTCTGCAACAGCTGACAGAAATGATATGACATTTGCATCCAAGAAAGCAAAGAAATACTTTATGAAGACTAATAATTTTTGCACATATTGAAGTACCCATATACTTTGTCACTAGTCAGGTCAGATTAGGTTCCCCCCCCCCAGATTTGTTTGCAAATCCTTCAAGATTATCATGAACAAGCTCAAATTCTACAGCAAAGGAATATTTTATACAAACCCTTCAACTAATAAATTCCCAATCTTACAGAAGTTATATCTATTCAAATTTCTGCTTGAAAGGCAGGAAAATGTTACTTGACCATCTGTTTTAAGGAAATCCAGCAAAAATTTCTGGAAGTGATAACTTTTGGTTACAATAGAAAGTCTAACCAAATACCCACTTACCCCTAATGTTAGGAAATGAGGCATTCGGATTAAATAAATATTCTGATCAACTGCTAGTTACCACACATTGTATGTAAATAATAACAAAAAATTAGAAAATGGGTAGTCTCCAATTTATGATCTGGCTATATTCAGAAATCTCATTTGTAAGTGTGATGGTTATTTCTATGAAAATCAGATTTTGCAATTATAGTTAAGTTCCTAGAATAGTCCAGAAAGGCCTATTCCTTGTGAGGGGTTCTCTTCTCTGAAGCCGATTACATCTCTGAGTCACAGAGTCATCGCAAGGCAGGCTTGAACCCAGGTCTTCTTAACCCAAGCCCAGAATTCTATTCACTATATCCACTATACTACATACTATATCTTTTAAAATTTAATCTATGGGGAGCAGCTGGGTAGCTCAGTGGGTTGAGAGCCAGGTCTAGAGACAGGAGGTACTGGATTCAAATGTAAGCCTCAGACATCTCAGCTGTGTGACCCTGGGCAAGTCACTTGACTTCCATTGTCTAGTCCTTACCATTCTTCTGCCTTGGAATCAATGCATAGGGTTGATTCTAAGGTGGAAGATAATGGTTTTTTAAAAAAGATTTAATCTATGATGCAGGTGAAATAGTAGAAAGTGATACCTATTCTAGTCATTTTTTAATTTTAAACATATCAAACATGTTGATATGAAGGGAATGAAGCATGGCACAGTGGAAAGCATGCTTAGTTTCTCCATTCAGTCGCCTCAGGGGACCTGAGTTGAAATCTTTATCCTGCCACTTACTTCCTGGGTGACCTTGGGTGATGTACCCCAACTCTCTGAACCCCTCAGTTTTTTCATCTGTGAAATGAGACCACTGCACTAGATGCCCTGTATGGCTCATCACAAAATGTATGATCATATGCTGCAATACTAGTGAATAAGCAAAACTAAAAATTGCGTATTTTAAAATTGACCACTGATGTTTGAGGGAAAACAAGTTTGAATACATAGAGAAAGGAAAGAAGATAGAGAATCTTCTAGAGATTATGAAAGAGACTACTGGGAAATCACAAGTACTTTGGAAACACATGGCACAGGTTCTCATTCACAATTTATTTCACTTTGAAACCTGCTTATGGCTTCCTATGTCATTACCTCGGGCACATTCATAGTTTGCTAACTAGCCTCTTACTTGCAGTGTTAGGTGGGATGTTTTTGAAATCTAGTTTTTCACATCTGTCTCATTTTTAAAAAAAAACAAAGCTCAAAACCTTGTAGAAGGCTGCTCTCTGGGAGAGTTCTTGATGAGAAGAGCTGGAAAGCCTGGTTACTGAGGTGCAGTGTGGAATAGGGGTTTGTGACATTCCACTCAGCCTCACCAGATCTGGTATCAGCTAGTTGCTATAGGAAGCAGCAGGGTATACCTGGGACTGTAGCCCAGCAGGCTGGTGTAATACTTAATCAGAACCTGACCCTCTCCCCCCACACCCAGTAACCATTCTGAATGGTTTGCACAATTTCATATGGAGGCAAAGAAAAGAGAATTGGTCAAAAATCTAAGTGAAAGAAAAAAACATTTAACTTCATCGTCTAATCCTGTTGTGCCATTTGAGAACAGTTAATGTATTCAGATTGAAGTTCCTCTAGCTGGTGGTCATGCCTATCACTTTAGGTGTCGCCAAAGCAGAGCAGTTTCTGAGACTCTTTCCTCCCAGACAGGTGTTCTAGTGTAAGAAAGATGGAAAGCTTCTGCCCACAGCCTCCATTTCTTTTCTTAGAGCTGGAATTTAATTTTAAGCCCTCCCAAAGCAAAATTGGCTGCTACCTCATGGGTGTGCCTCATATGCAGTTTGGCAACCACCCAGAGTGAAGCCCCAGTTGTAAGTAAGAACACAGCCCGCCCATTGAATTCCACAAGGGTTTGCACAAATCCCCGCTGTGCTTAGCTCTGTATCCTGGCTCCTCAAAATGTTTTGATTTGAAGGGAGGTAAGACAATAAGATCCTCTTTGTCTTGCTTCTATTCACGGGGGAAGCATTTATAGAGGATTCTAAATCCAAATGAATACATACCTAATAAGCAGAAAGCCTCAAAGCCTCATGATTCCATAATTAGATGGGACTCTGGACATTGTGGTTACCCTTATCATAATTAAAAGGATTGATAAATAAAAAGATTCAGAGAAACCTAGGGAAGACTGATATGAACTGATACATAACAAAGTAAGCAGAACCAGGGAAAAGTATTTACATGATGGCTGCAAGGAAAGTAGCACTAAGAAACTTCAGAACTGATCAATACAGCGTCCAATGATGACTTCAGATAACTGAGGATAAACACCTTCTGCCACTGGGTAGAGATGGTGAACAAGAGGTGTAGACTCAGACTTGCATCATAGTTAATACACTGTTTTGCTTTGCTTAACTTATTTGTACAAGACAGCTTTCTATTTGGGGAGGGGTAGTCATTGGAAGGCACAGTAATGGGAAAAAAGAATCAATAAAACTTTTTAAAAATAAAAAGAAAAACCTGATTTCTCTAAGAAAATTTTCCCCAAAGGCTTTCTCAGTGATTTATCAGTGTCAGATTTCTATCTGACAAGGAGGGAAAGGGAACAAGATAAGCAGTAATTTGTTTTATTCAGTACCTGTTCCTTTCCACCCCACAAGAATCAATTAAGTTTGGGCTAGACTCAGAAGCATTACCAACTATTGGGGATCTAAAGTGGAACAAGGGGATAGCAGATAATATGGTTATTTGGGAAAAGATCTTTTAAAAGCCTTAATATATCCAATAATTTAACAAGCATTTAATAAGCACCTACTATGTGCCAAGCGCTATACTAAGGGCTAATGGTACAAAGACAAAAGAGATCCCTGCCTCAAAGAATTGTCATTCTAATGTGAGGTAAGATATATGTCTAGATATATATAAGATCTATACAAAATATCTTTGGATGGGAAGGAATTGATGGTTAGATACTTGTTACTCTAACTCAGTCCTTTGGAAGCTCCTGTAACAATGCTTTAATTCTTGCCTTTCTTCTCCTTGAATTTGGGACTTGATCTCTCTCTCTCTCTCTCTCTCTCTCTCTCTCTCTCTCTCTCTCTCTCTCTCTCTCTCTCCTCTCTCTTCCTCTCCCCCACCTTGAATTCAGGACTTGACCTCTCCTCTCTCCTTCTCTCTCTCTTTCTCCACCTTTTCAAAGGCTGTCTTCACCTCACAGAAAATTCTGGCTTCTCACCTCTGCCACTTAAAATTCCTAGTTTCCTTCAAAGCTTAGTCCATATGCCATCTTGATTCCTAACCTACTAACCTAGCTGCTCTTCCCTTGTATCTCCAAATTACTTGGTGAATTATTTGGGTATATCTCATATAAATACTTATAAATGGATGTGCTGTCTTCCCAAAAGAACATAAACTCCTTCTGGGTAGGGACTTTGTCCATTCTGTTTGTGTATTCCCTTTGCTTTCTACCAGTCAGGACTAAAGCAGATACATAAATGCCTACTGACTGACTTCCTGATTTTTTAATTGACCTCAGACCCTTCAGTTAGAGATGTCTTTTCCCCTATTTTGGAGAAGCTGTTCTACCCTTTACCAGAAGTGAAGAGGCATTGTCATCACTTGTTTGCTGCCCTTGGAAACCACCCAGTGACCTGGCACCATAAGAATTTACCAAGCCTGCTTTACAGAATTCATTCTGCCCCAACAATATCTTTCCTTCCATTTTAGTCTGAGGCCAAAAGGCATGTTCTCCTGGAGCAGAAGCTGCTCAGTTCCCTAGAGTTCTGTTCACCAGTCCTTCCTTCACTCCACCCCCAGCATCTAAGGCCCTTCTAGGACACAGAGAAACTCAGAGGTCATAGTGCTGCATTCTTTCAGATGCATGCCAGGGCTCCTAGTGGGGGGTAAGGGTGGAGAGGAGGAAGCTCAGTGGAGGTTTATTCTGTCTGCCGTGGCCGGCACTCCTTGTGCCCTCGTGCCCTTGATCAGCAGCGGGAAAGCAAGAACAATCTTAGGAGCTCCTTTTGAAAAACACACACAGATGTGAGGGTGCACATTCACAGAAGTGGTGGCTTCTTACTCCCCTGGCTCAGCTACCTCGTCTGCAAAATAAGGGCATCAGAGTAACTCTGATTTCTTCTGGCTTCTACATTCCCTGACTCCATGCCCGTTTCACTTTCAGGTAGTAGGTGCTTATAAATCTTAAGTGTTTCCTATTCTGTTTCTTAGGAGGCAATGGAGCATTACTAACCTCAGAGCAAATCCTTCCTCTCATTCTGTCTTGGAATCTCTAGATTAATCTTTCTATCTCTTTTGGTCTCTCTCATTACTTTTCTGTGGTAAGACTTGAAGATCTCTAAGGTCTTTCCCAACTCTAAACTAAGATCGTAGGATTCTCTCCCTGAATCCTCTGCGCCTCCTGCCTCTACCTCTTTATCTCATAGACTCTGTGTCTTGGGTTTAAGTGTCAGATGGAGGTCAGCATTCACACTGACCTCAGACTTTGTTCTTATAACAATCTTCTATCTCCTCTAGTTGGCAGTTCCTTACAGTTTTTAAAAAAAATATATATATATATATGTTTTTGTTGATAACTTTTGTTTTTACATTATCTACATTTTCCATGTTATCCTTTATATCAATGGACAAAAAAGAAAAAGGACAAAAACAGCTCTCAACAAAACTTAAGAATGGATCAAAAAGTACATTAAAAGGACAAAAAACTACATCCATAAAATTTTTATGCATACAAGAAGGGATCTCAAGACTACATTACATGAAGTTTCCTGCATTAATGCAATGAATAGACTCCAGGTCTAGATTCAGGGTTGCAGAATGACCCAACTGCTAATTCCAGCTTTCCCATTTTTTGTATCTGGATGACTTTGAGGAACTCATTCAATCCATTGGGGATATCATCTGTAAAATGAAAGGAGGTAGGTCTAAATGACCTCTAAGATCCCTTTCTAAGATTTATGATCCCACGAAGGTTCAGTTATAAAAGGGAACCACATACATTGGATGGCTGAAACATGAAGTGCTTCTGCATGTCCAGTCTGGACCTGAGTCTTGACCTAGAGGGTGGATCTGGTATCACTAATTGATTGTCTAATCCCTGAACACAGTAACACTCCTAGAATCCCAACGAAAAAGGAAAGGCAGTCATCGTGATGGTGTGTGGGAAGGTGGGAGAGACACAAGAAAAAGAAGGTAGTTGGGCTAATATCTCCTGAGCCTGAAAGTAGTAAGGGAGGAAAGGAAGGGCCAAAATGCTGAGAATGGAGAGATGTGGTCAGCAAAGCTGAGAGGTAAGTCCAAATGGCCAGCTAGTGTACCTGCCTCTTGGACTGGCTGAAGCAGAGGAAAGCATGAAAGGAAAGACAATTACTAACAATAACAGGGGCCATGGAATAGAGGGGAGTACTTGACCAGTATAGAATGGTTAATTGTGTAGAACAGGCAATTTTAAGTATGAATTACATAAATTGGGAACTGCCTCTACAATAAGATATATTAAAAAACACTGAGCTATCCTCAAAGAAATCAAATTAAATCAACTTTACTTTTTTAAAAGTGCCTTTTTTTTTTTTTTTTTTTTTTTTAATTTTAAACCCTTAACTTCTGTGTATTGACTTATAGGTGAAAGATTGGTAAGGGTAGGCAATGGGGTCAAGTGACTTGCCCAGGGTCACACAGCTGGGAAGTGTCTGAGGCCAGGTCCGAACCTAGGACCTCCTGTCTCTAGGCCTGGCTCTCAATCCACTGAGCTACCCAGCTGCCCCAAAAGTGCCTTTTAAAAAACCTTATACTTTTTTATTTGGTTAATCTTCACTAACAGGAAACATGACCCCAAAATAAGCAGCATATCTATGGGACAGATAACAAAAATGACTGTCTGAGAGATGCCTCTATAAAATTTCATATATTCTAAGTAATTGCTTCTATTGAAACATACAAAAACCCTGTAACTGCCAATTACTATCCCCAGGAAACTATGCCAGTAATTCAATATTGAATGCTCCTTTTGCTTAATAAGGCTGAAATACCAGCCTATAGAGCAAGTCTTCTGTGTAGTGAGTTATCTGAAACTAAAGAGAATTATATTCTGCTCCCTGCCCAGGTATAAAATATGTGTTATAAAAAAATCATTCAATATACAGTTTTGGTAAAGATAAATCACTCATTTGACCTTCATGCTCTAGTTTTCCTTTCACTATCAGAGATTATGATTGTATAAAAATCAAATACTTTAAATAGTTCAGCCATGAAAATGATACAGAGTTTTGAACTTTAACAGAAAGTATTCAATGGTTCATCAAAAGTGTGACCTAGGACAGTTCTTGCTTTCATAAAGTTTGGCCTTTAAATGGACTAGGTAAGGAAAACATGAAAGAGAGAAAATATTCCATGTTTTTATGATGATGGATTCTTCACCACACCTTGTAAAATAACCATATCACATAGTTTTAATCCAATTATATTTATTTAAAGAGGGGGAAGGGGTTGTTGGTTTTAAAAATTCTGGAACAAAACTGGGCATCTAGAAAAGAAAAAAGAAAAAGCAAGTTAGTAGATGATAGCAAACTCAGTGGAGAAAGCAACACAATCTATAAGGTGACCTAATGTAAGTTTACCTCCATTTAGACTTAACACAACAAAAGAATTTGTACTGAAATTTTCAATCCTGTTACAGAAACATTTTAATAACGAAATGGAGTACTCACATCTGTAGAAGAAAAAAAGGGCTTGTATCTTAGACGTGGCTATCCTTGCATCACCTTTGTCAAATCTGAGATAGGAAATTCCTCATTCTTAGGCTTACAGCCCCTACTGAAAAAGCATAGAGACAGAGACAGAGCCTTTAGCCTCAATTTTCACAATAAAATAATACCATAATGATCTTTTAAATGAACATTCTTAAACAATGACTTACCTTCTCCTCTTTTGGAGCCGAAGTCCTCATCCAGAGTAAGACCCATGCACCTTACTAAGATGAATAGCAGCACCTTCTCCCACACCATTTCCTCAGGATCAATATGGAAGACACAGCTTTCCTCTCAAAACCAGTACTGAACATCTGTCTGTACAGCTCTCCAATTCAATGACTGACAAGATCAGAGACCAAGGTGCTTTGAGTGATGCCTGTCTAAATGTAGAGCAGTGATTCCCAAAGTGGGGGCTACCGCCCCCTGGTGGGTGCTGCAGCGATCCAGGGGAGCCGTGATATCCACAGTTGCATTTATCTTTCCTATTAATTGCTATTAAAATTTTAAAAATTAATTTCCAGGGGGCTAAGTAATATTTTTTCTGGAAAGGGGGCGGTTGGCCAAAAAAGTTTGGGAACCAATGATGTAGAGGAACAGACTAAGTCTCTCTTAATCTTCTCTAAGTCCATTCTATAATGTGTGTCTAAGAGAAATAAAACCTCATTCATTCATTCATTCAACAAAAATTTTGAAGGGTCCTCCTATGTGCAAGGCGGGAAAGGTGTTTGGAACTATGCAAAAAGAGATGGACACATCGTGGAATACTCAACTAAAAAGCACCTTTTACTTCACCACTTCCACCCTGAAAAATATAAACTAAGATAACAGATTTAATTCATAATGCAACAAAAATCCAACTACATAAGTATTTCTAGAGTGTTTGAAATATTATAATAACATGACCTACAAATCATAGAATATTAGAACTGGAAGAGACTATATTAAAAATTATCTACTTCATCCTCCTTTACTTAAAAAAATTCCTGCTAATTCATAATGTAAGAAATAAAAATGATGCTAACCACAAAATGATTTATCTAGATTTGGGTACATATGTACTTTTCCTCTGAGTACAACTGATGCTTATCTTCCTCTTGAATATGATACTCTGAATACCTCCAAAACCTAACTCTGTCTGTGCTATTCATGAACACGAACACACACACACACACACATGCTGTAAATCTTGTAGGATATTTTCCTATTTAAAGAAGAGCCACAACACCCTGCCTGAAAATCTTGTACAGATGTACTCTGAGGGTCAGTAAGAGCAACACTAATGAAAAGGGTCAGTGAACTATGATGCTAAGGAAAAGGCTATTAGTCTCAGTCCCTTTTTGGTATGGACAGCTCTCAGCTCACAGATATTGGTCAAGAGTTAGAGAAGGGCAGAAGCCTCCATATAGTTTATTCTTAACCGAAGCAGAGATGATATACTAGCTAAATGACCTCACAGTATACATATGAAACAGGAAATGAGAAGGCCTATATTCTTTTCTGATTGCTATTGTTGCTAATGATACATACTTGCAGAAACACAGGCAGAGACACGAGACTATATCAAAACTATTTCAAAAAAGACTGTCCATCACATTTATAAAGAATCCTTCTTCCAAGCAAATTGCATCAGGATTCTAGTTTGCCTTTATAAAAAAATTAAAAAAAATCTAATCTAACGACAGAATTGGAAAGTTACATTATTGGACAAGAGCTGGGAAGAGAATAAAATCAAAGTGTGACAGATAATATGTTATCACAAGATGAAAGTTTTAATACAAAAAAAAGATGAAAAATTTCAATAACTTTAAATCAATCAATCAGCAAGTATTTAATCAACTACTATGTACCAGTACTATTCTAGGCAGTGGCTCTATAAAGATGTATAAAAAGTAGCAATTGAACTTTGGAAGGAAGCTAGGGATACTATCTGTAATTCAATCTTTATTGTTGTGTTTACTATTAATTGTCACAAATCTGCACATCTTATTAACTTCCTCCAAATTGATGATAATACATTATCTCCAGAATTCCCAAATAAAGAAATTCTCAAAGGTGGGCTACATCCCCAACTGATAGTGGAGTGATACTAAATTGTTTAGGTTCTATGTCTATGTAACCCAAGAGAGGAAAATATTCACTTCATAGTAATAATAACTATTTGACATTGTCAACCCTGAGATATGATATCAAACTTAAATAAATTCAATGTTAAAATATGCTAAAATCCAGTGGAATATCAACTTAATAAGTTTAAAATTAGATTATTCACATTTCATTACATTGGAAGATTCTGTTTTAAACCTAAAAGAACATTTGATAGAGATAATTTTAGTCACTATTAATGCTCAATGCTACTGCTGCAAAATATGAATTTTACCCTAGAAAAATATAGTTTGAAATAGTCAAAGAAACAGTAATTCCTGATTATTCTTTCCTCCATGGGTTTTATCTCTTGGTTTTCTTCCTACTTGTTTGTCTACTCCTCAGTAAGATCAATCAATGTCTATGCACACCCCTAAAATGTGGATGATCTGCCCAGAGCCCTCTCTCTCAGTGATATTTTCAGTTCCCATAGATCAATGTATCCTGTCTATTTTGGATGACTCCTAAATCTATATATCTATCCTTAGTCCCTCTCAGAAATCCAGTCCCTACATTACTAATTGCCTCTTAGATATTTCCAAATAGATGTCCCAGAGGCATTTCAAAGTGGACAAATCAATATCTTGTCCCTCAAACCTTCCCCTCTTCCTAATTTCCTTATTTCTGCTGATCCTTTCAGTCACATGGTTTTTCAAATGCAGTGTCAACTTTAATTTTCTCCTATTCTTTGCTCCTGGTATCCAATCAGTTGCCATGTTTAGTGTATTCCACCTCTGTAACACCCTTAGAATCCATTCCCTTCTCTCCCCTCACGAAGCTACAACCCTTTCTGAACCCTTCATTACCTTTTGCCTAGAGCTATTGCAATGGCTACCTAATTATTCTTTCTTCTATTCTCCTCTCTTCTTTCCAATTCACCTCCCTCCCCCAAAAAAGTTTCTCCTAATAAATCAATATTTGTAAAGCTGTCCTCTGCTCAAAACTCTCTACAGGCTCACTATTACCTCTGGGATAAAATATAAGCTCTATTTATTATTTAAAGTTCTTCACAACATAGTTCCAACTTCCTGGGTTAGTCTTTTTGACATATTTTCTTTGTTCCAGGCAAACTGGCTTACTTGCTTCTCCCCGTAAAGGATATTCCATCTCTCATCTCTCAGCCTAAGATTAATCTTTCCCCCAACTTAATCAATGTCTTGATTGACTTCTGGACTTCAGTTTCTTAATCTATAAAATAGTGCTAACCAATTGTTTTAAGAAAAAAAATTAAAATTATCAGATAATAACACTGAAGTTGCAAATTCATCTCAGAGAGGATATCTTTTCCTTCTTTATATATCTAATTAGTTAGATTCCTTTTTCTTACAAAAATAAATCTCAGATAAAATAATCTGCCAAATTCTGCAAAAATCTACCAAATTATGATGACCCTATTGAGTAAGTTTGTTCTTTAGAGCAGGCATCAATGTCTCCAAATTTGTTTTTTTTTTTAACATTTATGGTGCACATATGATATGCTCAGTGGACCAAACTGATGTGATACTAGCAGTCACCAGAGGCTTTTGAGAAACTCCTCATACAAAGAGCCATGGAAAACATTTAAGTGGACTGAGTTATCTTCCCTATTGCATTACAGGCCACAAAGGGAACTCTTGGAGAAGGAGAGATTACCCAGATTTAAGGATCCAGTCGTCTTCCTGATGCCAGATTTTAGGTGCTTTAAATTATAAAACTACAATGACTATCCCTTCCAATTTCAGATGGATTTAAATATTTCTCCCTCTGGTCTAATACAGGTAAAGGCCTAAACTTGTTTAAAATGATCCTGGAAAGAAAGAAGGAAATAGAGAGTAATAAGATTCTTTGGAAAGAAGCATATTACACCTGTTTGATTTACCCAATACTAGAAACCTTATGAATAAACCGGGACTGTGATTTGGCAGCAGCATATAGAGTTGCCTGGGAAAATAGAAAATCAACAAACAATGGCAGGATAGCAGGAAGGAAATTTAGATAACACCTTTCTGAAGGAATGTTAAAAAGGACAGGTTCTCTTCCTATATAGGAAGTCACTTTCTCACATGCCAATTACCTGAAATTAATCTTTTTAATATGGAAAGTCCTAAGGAAAATCTATATTGGCCTTTTTAATGCTCTACCCTTTCCAAAGAACCTAAAAATATGTCTTTCTATTAAAAAATAATAAATTTAAGGAATGGCATGGTGCATGGGGTATCTTGGGTAAAACACAAAGGATGGTTTTGGAGTATCCATATCTTATCCTTAGAGCAGTTAAGTGGTACAGCTGACAGAGTGCTACACCTGAAGTCATGAAGATCTGTGTTCAAACACTGACTCAGACACTTACTGTATGACTAGGAGCAAGTCACTTAATGTCATTTGCCTAAGTTTCCTCAAATGTAAAATGGGGATTATAATAGCACCCACCTCCCATGATTGTTGTGAGGAAAAAAATGAGAATATTTGTAAAGAGCCATGCAAACCTTAAAATGATGCCTCATCATAGAAACATAGGATTTGGAATCAGAATACCCCAAGTAACTATCTAACCCGTCTCTTTAAATAGTTGTATAGTCCCCATTTGAAAAGATACAGGAAGGGAACCCAGTTCTTCTTGAGAAAGTCCATTACTCTTTTTGAATAGCTCTACTTGTTATCAAGTGTTTCCTGACATCAAGGCTCAATCTGCCTCTTTAGAGTTTCTACCTACTTTCACTTATTCTGTATTTATCTTTGCATATATTAGTTTATATATTGACTCTTCCACTACCTGAGGGAAGAGACTGCTTTTAATAAAAGTTCATATTTATATAGTGCCAGGAATTGTGCTAAGTGCTTTACAATTATTATTATGGATGATCCTAACAACGACCCTGAAAGGTAAGTGTTATTATCATTCCCATTTTACAGATTAGTAAACTGAAACAAACAGAGGTTAAATGACTTGCCCAGAGTCATAGGGGCTAGTAAGTGTCAGAAGCTGAATTTGAACTTCCTAATTCCATACCATCGCTGTCTTTTCTTTGTATCCTTAATGCTTAGCATAGTACCTGGTACATAATAAGTATTTATTAAAGTGATTGCTGATTGATTAATGTTTCTCCTTGCTCTACCCTTTGAAGCCAAACAGATCCAGCCAAAGCCTTATTTCATAGCCCCTCCTTCAAATACCTGAATACCACTATATGCCTTTCTCCTTCTTTTAATCTTCAATTTTCTTGTTTTTTCTTCCCCAGGATTAAAAATGTCCAATTCCTTCAACATATTCACATATAACATGAACAAAAAACCCTTTGCCATTCTGACTAGCCTTCTCTGGTTATTCTATAGTTTAACAATTTCCTTCTTAAACCATGATGCTCCTAGCTATGTGACCCTGGGCAAGTCACTTAACCCCAAATTGCCTAGCCCTTACTGCGTTTCTGCCTTGGAACTCAGTATTGATGCTAAGGCAGGAAGTAAAGGATAAAAACAAAACAAAACTGTGATGCTCAGAATTGAACCCAACAGTGCTTCAGATAAGGGTCAGATGAGAGTAAGGTAACAGAGGGAGACTCCCTTTTTTGGAAAGTTAGAACCCTCTTTAACAGAGGCTAAGATCACATTAAGTTTTCTGTTTTCCTTTTGGCTGTTCCATCACATGCTAAACTCATATTGAGCTTGCAGTCCACAAAAACCTATGGCTCTTTTTTTCAAAGATTCTGCCTAACCATTCCTCACCCATCTTGTGCTTGTGACATTGATTTTCTTTTTGTATCCAGGTACAAGACTTCTATTCATTACTACTGGATTTCATCTTATTTGATTAAGCCCAATGTTCTGACTTGCTATGATAATTTGGGACTTTTCCTCGGGGTGTGGATATGACTCTGATTCTCAAAGGCTATAAGAGTACATTATATGCTCCAAGGATTTTAAAAGGTTCTTTTAATTTGCATTGTCTTCACCTATAGCCATATGTAGTCTCTGATCACAGCAATAGACTCTGTTTGCATTCTGAGGAAGAGTTTAGCCAGGTAGCTCATTACTCGTGAATTCTTTGGTCATAGCAACAAGAGATGAATTGCCATATGTATCACTGGGGGGGGGGGACCCATATCCATAAGACTGTAGATCTATCAAAGTATTCATTAATATCAAGAATGGACATTGCTGTCATAAAATCTGGGAGTCATAAAAGCAACAGCATTAATAAAATGTTTTAAGATTTGCAAAGCATTTTACTTGCATTACCTCACTTGAGGCTCACAATTATCCCATGAGCTAAGCACTACACGTGTTATTATGTTCACTTTACTGATAAGGAAGTTGAATCTAAGAAAGTTTAAGTGCCTCCTCCATAGTCTGACAGCTAGTAAATGCTGGAGATAGGAATCCGCCTTCAAGTTAAACACTCTCTCTATTAGGCCAACATGCCTTCCTTAATAGCAGTTAATATCATCAACAATGGAGAACAGTAATAAAATATTAGTAATATCAGTTAGGAACTCCGTCATCAAAGAAAGAGAAAAAAACAAGTTAATTTTAGTAAGAAATAAGAACACTTCCCAGTGTTGTAGAATCTATGACTATTTATGTATGTGTATGAATTGCGTATTCATATAGTAAGAATGCATTCACCCACATATTTGAAGAGAAACACATATATTGTTGGGGAAGGGGAGAAAAAAAGAAAGTTAACTTTATGTCAATTATCTGTATACTCCAGTGACTTTTTCCCCCCACAACAAATAATAATCCCATAGATTTCCTTGATAAATTTGATATGTTTCATGGGGGATGAGACTTGTTCACTTTCTTTCCTCCATTGTGAATACAGCATCTCTTTCTAATATTGTCTCAATCTAATAATACTTCAGGAGCTAGACCACACAGTGAACAGAGAGCAGGGTATGAAGTCAGGAAGGTTCATTTTCCCGAGTTCAGATCTGGCCTCTGACACTAGTTGTGAGACCTTGAGCAAAATACTTAACCTTGTTTGCCTCAGTTCCTTCAGTTGTAAAATGAGCTGAAGAAGGAAATGGCAAACCACTCCAGCATCTCTGCCAAGAAAATTCCAAATAAGGTCATGAAGAATGGGGACACAACTGAAATGACTGAGCAACAACAAAAATAATACTTCATGATTTGGCTGTAGGCATGAAAAGCTAATCAAACAAGGAAGTGAGAGGGTATTATTTCCCCAATTCTTCCTTCAAATACCTCTCTGAGGTTTCTTTAGGGACTCACAGCATTACTTTAGGGGGACTGATAGAAGGACTAAAAATGATATTGCTGCAAAATGCCTCACACATAGGCTAGCCCTCTTTTTAATGCTGAAATAGCTATTGTTCATCAAGAAGGTTGTCTATCTTCTCCAGTGATCTCATTGTTGTCCCCCTGTACAAGAAAAACAATTGAAAGGGAATTACTAAAATTAAAAAGACAATCATAAAGGGATTGATGGATACTGTGTTCCTCATCCTGATTCAAATTCATTTTTTCTAAATAGCTTAAGTTCCCTTTCTCTGCTTTATTGTTTGCTTTTTGTTCTGGTAGTATGGTACTTACCAATAAGGGCTGCTGTAGCAGCTAGGAGAATTCCCTGGTGTTTTTATCTATGGTTAAAATTATCAGATGTTTTCTTCCTCTCTATCAGGCATAACTAATTCAGAGTTGACTCCAGTATTACTATTCAAAAATAATCTAAGAAGCAGTAGATTTAAATAAAAAATGGGCCTTAGAAGTCACTTAGTAAAAACTTTTTAATTTACAGATGAGGAGGTCTAAAGAAGGTATGTACACTATGGAAGGTCAATCTGCAAGCCTTAATTAAGCACCTACTATATGCTGAGCACTGTGCTAGCCTCTGGGAATACAAATATAACACATTAAATAAACCCAATTACATCCTAACAGACAGGTAAGTGGTGGACCCAGGACTTCAGATTCAGCAATCTTTCAACAGCATCTTATTATAGGTGCCAGGTGCTCCAAGCATAATATTTACAGGGAAGATGTATTAAATTTTAGTAGTACTTAACCACTAAGTAGTATTCTTTCACAGTTTTTATAATCTTTAGGATAATGGAAAAAGGTGAGAAAGAATAAAAGGAAGAAGAAGAGACTTTTAGTGAAAGCCAGTTTGGAATCCTGGCAAAAGCACTGGATTTCAGTTCAGAGGACCTAGGTTTGAATCCCAGCTCTGCCCACTGTATCTGTGTGACCCTGGGCAAATCTCTGTCCTTCCCTGGGTCCTTGATTCCTCATCTATAAAGGGAAGGACTTAGACTAGATGGTTCTAAATTCTGTTTTAACTCTGAAGGCTAATATAAGGAAGCATTCACTGGATACTTCTACTTGAACACTTTAAGGATTCCTTCTTTCAGTGGTGTGGATACCATCCTTTCAACAATTCAACAGCCATTTACTAAGCACCTGCCATGTACCTAAGAGCTACAGATACAAAGAAAGGCAGAAACAGTCCTTACTTTCAAGAACCTCACAATTGTGGGATCCGTATTTCAGAGAGGGGTTCAAGCTGCAATACAGAATTCCATAGTGCCCCCCAGAACTCTAAGAGAGGGGGCACTATGGAATTCTGTGATGCAGCTTGAACCCCTCTCTGAAATATGGATCCCACACAATCTAAGGGGAGAGACAAGCAAATGATTCATCACATCACTCTACAAATTAGTAGTAGATGGTCTTCATGAGTCACTGTAGTCAAAAAAATGCATCACCCCACAGCCAAGCCTCTCTAAACATAGCTAGCAAAGTCTTCAGATGGTAGAATATATTTTTTATATTCAAAGTCTTGCCTGTTTAGTAGGTAAATTCTGGTCAGAGACTATACTCTGCTGGTATTGCCTTGAGCACCCAGGGTCACTTCTAGACTAGGACATAATGAAGTACTTATAGAATGGCATTCTGCAAACATTTAAATGGGATGAGGGAAGGAAAAGATAGAGACCTGAATGGAACTGGGTATCTGGCCTAAAGAAATATTTTACTTTGAATTCATTCTCTGGCAAGCTAACTCTGAATTATCTGTTATCCGTGTTTTAGAGATAAAAAGAAGCTACATAATGACTGACACCTTCACTAAATACGCCATTTTCCCCTACAGAAGATTTTAAAGATTCTGGAAAATGTTCTGTCTTGGGCTGCTGGGCTGGTACCCAGCTGTCATATTATCAGAGTCAACAGTTGCAATCAGGACTGGCAAAGGCTTCCTAAAATTGGGGACAATCCAGAAAAGACATATTTCAAAAGAGGACTGGCAAATCAAAGTGAGGACTGCTTTTAGTACTTGAGATCAGTTACAAGAAAATTATGTCTCTGGAAGTGAATGTGTAAAGTTTCTTGTGTCTTAATATGAAACTTCCACAATCTTTTCACCCTAAGGTCTGGTAGAAATGAGTTCAGGGGCTATTTTTGTTTTTTTCTTGGAATTTCCAGCACCCAAAATAATTTCTGATATAATCAGGGCTTAGAAATGTTTAACTAATTGTTTGATTTACAAAGTCTTTATATATATCTTTCAATGTCTCATTTTGTATCCTTTTAATTAATTAATTAATTAATTTTAAGACCTTTACTTCTGTGTATTGGCTCCTAGGTGGAAGAGTGGTAAGGGTGGGCAATGGGGGTCAAGTGACTTGCCCAGGGTCACACAGCTGGGAAGTTTCTGAGGCCGGATTTGAACCTAGGACCTTCTGTCTCTAGGCTTGACTCTCAATCCACTGAGCTACCCAGCTGCCTCCAGTATCCTTTTAATTTAAAGGTCACATCTAGTCCATATGGAAATAGGCAGGGCTTAAATCTTAAAAGAAAAAATTTTAAATTCATGATTGACCAATCCTTTTCTTTTAGACCTAGCACCAAGTAAGAATGGTATTTCCGTATTGCTTAATGACCAAAAAAAGAACTAAAGTTCTAACCACTTGTTATAAAAAATTCCATGGTCTCCCATGGCAGGCTATTAATCTGAATGAAATCCAAATCGGAATTCTGTTTCCCTAAATTCATCATCCAGTGGTTTCTCTTAACTTCCTGCTCAAACCTTTGCAAAGCATTCTCATGACGTATAGTAATAGACTTCCCCCTTAAAAGATGAATGTTTCAGGAATTTCCTGCCTCACAAAGACCTTGCAATGAAATTCTTCAGGGCACTTTTGAGATCATCGGAAGCACCAAATAGTTTTTGCTGTCTCATTCTCAGAACATGTTTTAGGAATGTCAAATTAATCTGAATAGAAATATATGTGTGTGCTCACTGAGATTAATGCACAATACTACAACTTTTGCTAGGTTTAGAATCTAGTGACTATGTTACCATTATTAGACATTTATGTAATCATTTGAAACATGTTTACAAAGCAATTCATAATCGTTTATTAGTTATTACTCACAACAACTCTGTCGCCATAGTACCTTAAGGACTCAATGCAACAAACTCTTGGTAGTGAGGGGGAAGTTGCCACCCACCAAGATTCTTACAAGCAGATGAGAAAGGACCATTGAAAGTAGAGACTTCTGCAACACAAGTGTGGGAAGAAGTTCAAATAAAGAGCGAAGTATTTCCTTTAAATCCCCTCTCCCAACTTTACTTTCCAATATCAAACTCAAAGTCAGTCCATTATGCAATGACTCAATGAATTGCAAAAGAATGTATGGAGAGAAATACACACCACACACACACACATATACACACACACACACACACACACACACACACACACACACAATACCCTGTGTTGAATTGTTTGAGTGCAAAACAATTCTTAGATACTTAGTTCTTTTAATAAATAAAATGATAATGAGGGGTTCACTTTCCAGATAATCCAAAAATCAAAGGTCTCTCCAGCCTTTATCTATTCCAACATTCATTTCCAGACACACAACTTCAAGAACCTATCTTAAAACCAAAGTCTTGAGAACCCTTATTTAGCCCTCAAAGATTTGGTTACAGGAAACCACTGGCTTTCAATGGGTAGGGTGAGTTTTACTAGATGTGCCACTAACTGTATGAAACTGACACTTGCAATCCATATATGTGTCTATCAAAATAAAAAAATAAAACTGTGCCATAAGCAAAAAAATAAATAAATAAACATTTGAGAACCGCTATATTAGACAATGGAGTGAAGAATTTGAGTCAACTTTCACTCCTCTTTTTGGTCCTCCTCATGTTCTGGCTACTCTATTTGGACTAGCATTAGAAAATCTACAACCTCTGAGATAAGACTTAGAAGCTGGCACTTTGGTTTCGTCCATAAGTTGGTTTCACGAGTGACAATGAATTGGTCTCCCTGGCTTGACTTAGTTTTCAATCCTTTCACCATGTAGCTGCCAAAGTGATTTTCCTCAAGGGCAGATCTGCCCTTGTTATTCTCTTCCTCAATAAATCCCAATGGCTTTCTTTTGCCTTTAAGATAAAATATAAACTCCTTTGTATGATCTTTAAAGCCCTTCACAACACCTACCTCCAACGAATACAAGATAACACAACTCCAAAAAGAAAAACTTCATGCATAGTTTATTTCCTATTTGACCCGTTTAAAATATGGGCTAGATTTAAAGGCTTGATATTGGAAATTAAAGTTGGTTTGTTTGGGTTGAAGGTGAGGGGGTTTGTTTGTTTTTTGAGGTATACTTAGACTATTTATTTTAACTTCCTATTCATGTCTTAAATATTCTTTTTTAGCAATCCCTTTTCACCTTTCTATCATTATTATACATTACCCCTCTTCCCATATACTACAGGCCAATCCAACTGACCTTCTTGATGTTCTTCACACACAGCATTCCATCACCTGACTCCATATCCTTGCAATGTCTGCTTGCTTTGCCAATAACAAAGTCCATCCTCACTTCAATTCTTAGAATTCCTTTTTTTCCTTTAAAACTCAGTCCAACATCCACCTTCTTATAAGAGCCTTTTCTTACCCTTCAATGGCAAGTGATCTCTCCTCAGATTATCTTGGATTAAATTGGTATATACTTATCTACATATATGTTGGCTTCCCCAATATAATGTAAGCTCTTTAAGGGCAGGGACCATTTCATTTTTGTCTTTGTATCCCCAGTACCTATAATGGTGCCTGGTACATTTTAATAAATGCTTCTTAATTGACTAACTAATTTCTACTGAGGAATTATGGAGAATAAATCACCTGTAGTACTTTTTATCAAAAGAAACAAGAATCGGTAGGGGCACAAAACTTTTCCCCTACTTAAAAGCAACAAAAATGGTCACTACAACTTCTTTACTTTTATAATCTTTTCAAATCTTAGTTTCTACCTCTCCAAACACATAAGGCAAAGCTTTGCATCACTGTATATACTTTGATGTTCATAAAGTTTAAAATTCACACATATGCATAAATATAACAACCTGTGTATGTTCAGTACCCTATATATATGCAATTTTTGTTTGGCTTAAGATACTGTGAAGGTATAAGACCAATACATATTTTCTTTTCATTTTTCTGTGGCGTCTAGTAAAATGGTCCAACACAGTAGGCACTGAAATGTTAAATTTTTCCAACAAAATTATTTCCAAAACTCCCTTCCCCCAAAGACAATATTTTCTTCTCCTACAGAGATCCACCTAAATCAAGTAACATGTCTTTCTCATTATTAAAAGTTCCACTTTCCTATTCTACTATTTCCTCCCCAATTTCTACATGGCCTGGACAAGAATCATGCTAAAATAAGCATCTAGTATACCTTTAATTATGAAAACAAAAACTTAGTGATAACAATTCTCTCTCCTGGACACTAAGAAAATACAATAATTATTTCTTTAGCAAGTAAAATGTAATGAAAATGCAAATACTCCTATTAATGAGGCAAGTTACAGCTTAAAATATGATCATTAGAAAATATTGTTCAATTACAGTAATGGAGACAAATAATCACCCTAAAATTTTTTTATGACATGAGATCTGAAAATTCATTTTTTGAATGTTCCAGTTTGTAAAATGGATATTGTCCAACCTCTTAAAACACAATTAGAGACCATAAGTGTGCCCTATGAAGTGTTGTTAATAGAATACACCTTTAGCAAGATTTTAAATGTATATATACATACATATGTGTATGTATGTATACACACACACACACAAAAGCAGAAACAAAATTAACTCTATTAGAAAAGGAGTAATTATTTACAGAGTTTGTTCCAGGTCTGACCCAATGCTATATTAAGAGTAAAAAGTTGACTACTCAAATTCTCTAGTATTCTTTTTTTTTTGTTTTTGTGTCAAGTGTGGCCTGTGATTTCATTGGTATATGGAACATCCAATGAGGAAACTTACTCTACCAGTGCAGACCAGTTGTTTAGCAACTTACAATCTTCAGAGTTGCCTAGTATAAACTAGGAGTTTAAATGGTTTGCCACTGCTAGTTTGCATTGGAATCCAGGTTTCTGTGTCTGTGAAAGCAGTACTCCATCCACTATGCTATACCAATCTCTCACTGCTGAGTCTACAGTATGGTTTTGGTGTCCTTGCTCTGGAAAGTTCACTACCACAACCTTGTTTCATACAATTCTGCTACTTTAAGACCCATTGTTTCATTATGTGATGCCACAGAAGAGGGGCAGGTGCACCCTGGCATTCTGGTAAGGTCTTGTACTCATACCCACCCTCCTCCACCACCCTGTCACTGGAAGGGGCTACTTATGGTAGACAAACAGATGGCAAAGTCCTTTTCTGTGGGTGTTTTTTTTAAACCTCCCCCTTTCAGAGTTACCAACGCCTGTGCATGACTCTGCTGGGAAGAATGTGGAGGCCAATGGAAAGATTGTTGGAGAGCAGTTCTCTGAAATGGTTTTCAGGGCACCTGATATCCAGCAAGCATGGGGGTCATGGCAAGGATTTGCCACCACACAGCTGGTGCCAAGAGAACAAAGCAAGGGCATTAAAAAATAACCTGAGAATAGAGGTAGCTAGTCCTCCCAAATGGAATCTAATTACAGCAAGTCCCTTCCATTTTCACTGCACAAAAGTGTTTGCTGCACAATCAATCGTTCAGGCATTTCTCACACCTTTTCAACGTTCCACATACTAGTGTTTCAAAGAGGCAGGAAGAAAACCAAATAAAGACCTCTTTATATCGCCAAAAGGAGAGTAAAAGTGAGAACTCATCCTTAGGCAAAGGATCAGGTTAGTAATTGACACTACCCATCCCCTCAATGGCTATTTCAGACACAGTCACTACTACTAGCTGTCCAGAATCTTCATTAGAGAAAAGGGTGTATGTGTGTGTTCAAGTAAGCCACAGAATTCTAGTCTTGATAGACTCTAAGCAGAAGGCTCAAAATGGTCTGTGAGATAGTATATTACTAAGCGTATAAAATGAACTTGTGTCCAAATAATAGTTATTAGAAAACTATAACAATATTGTAAATTGTATTAAAGCCTTTTTTTTAAAAATACTTCTTTATTAGGGGAAATGTTATGCTAAAATTAATTCATCCTGGTCAGAATGGGGTAAAATAGTTTGAGTAAGAAGAGAGGAAGAATATCCTTCACCACCCTGGGCTATGAAATTTCTTCTTTTGTAATTCCTTATATCCTTTCCAATTCTAAATCCTAAAATCCTATATGGAAATTTTTTAGTGAGCTTTCCATCCAAAGGACTTACTAATGAGAGTCCAACTGGAATTAATTAGCCTCTTATTGCAATGTATTTGCACCTAGCAAAAGTTATACCAGACTGCAAAGTGAAATCCTCACTAAGCCAGTGAAGAAAATTAAAGAATAACAATTATTGCATCTTTACTGCCATCAGTTTTCCTGCATCTAAGCTTATTCGGTGTTATGTGGGTGATGAGCATAAAGGACAAAAATGTCATTTCTAGACACTTATGCATATACCACTCTATATAAAATATACCATGCATATACCACTCTATCTAAAAATCAGTAACTCACATTTATGTAGTGCTTTAGTGTTTACAGAATGCTCTAATCACAACAGGCTATGAGTGAAGTACTATTATCCCAATTTTACAGATGAGGCAATTGAAACCTAAGTTTTCACAGCGGTCAAGTGACAGAGCTGGGATCTGAACTCATGTCTTTAGACCCCCCCCCCAAATTCAACACTTTTAGAAAGAATATTTGTTCCACCACATTCTTGATATTTTATCCTCTGTTGAGACAGACAGAAAGAAGGGTGGCATCTATGTGTGTTTGGGAGTGGAGGGTAACAATCAGTTTCCAGTTTCCACTAGACATTGCATTACCCTAGCAGTAGAATATAAAGGTGCTACATTCAGGCAATTTGTATGTAGCCATCAGTACTCCAATATTCAAATGGATCTGTGATCTCATCAATTTGAAAATTCTCCCCAATAAGTCAGACCACAACCTGCCCATCTTATATAATTCTCATCCATAGTCCCCCCAGAGTTCTCATAGGCAATCTACTCAGTGTGCTAATCTTTCCTTGCTTTCTCTCAATGATGCAAAGGTACAAGGGGAACACCCTGGCTGTCTACCTGTCTATCATCCCTCCTGTCATGTGACCAGCCCATCCTCTTTTTCTTTCATACAACTCTTGGATGGCATCCCTTACTCCTGATCTTCAGAGTTCCTTGTTGGTTACATGTTGCAGTCAAGCTTTTACCCACCATCTGCCTTTAATTTTTTGGAGGCAGTAGTGTTCCTGTTCTTGCTACCATGCAGAAACATGTTTAAATGTTTGTATTAAGAAGATGGGCTTTTGCTGTTAAAGAAAGCAGGGTCAATATTTTGAAGTTCCTGAATTTCAAGTATTTTGAAAGTTCCCAAAAGCTATTGTTGTCCTCCCTTTTCCACTTTGGGCTCAGCTCTTGTCCATATGTTCAATGACTCTCTGATAATAAACATTGGGCAAGATATAAAGCGGGGAGATATACACTTGCCAAAAGTATTCTCCATTGTAATAGCAGACATCCATCTCAGAGTCTAGGTCAAGGGGAGAACTCCTTGTGAACAGTGAAGTCCTCCAGATGCTCCTCTTTTCAGATGACATTATCATAACTGCATCAAAGTCCTAAGACACTGCAGAGCCTCTTAGAAGAGCTCTATAATCACTCAGAGGAGTTGGCCTATCCATTCACACAAAAAAAACCAAATGGATGAAGAATGTCTACTACTCAAATTTCAACAAGCCCTGAATGAAAATCCCATAGAGATTGTACAACATTATGTATATCTGAAACAGAAAATACAGATTGTTACAGCATGTCTCTTTAAATTCATTCCACTCTTTAAGAAAACTGCTTGCCCAGTGTCTGGTGGGAAACTCCCTGGCAAGTGAAAACAGCAGCAAAGGTAAAAGAATGTTGAGAATTTGGCTGCTGCCTGTAGTATTAGGATGAGCAGCAATTACTCAACTGCCTCTGACTGTCAGAGACAGAAATGAGCATGTAAATTTGGGCAAGTTTTGGCCTGTCTTCTTCACTCAGGTTTCCCTCTTTGCAGTATTTGTCACTTACCTGCCTCATGACCACACTGGTTAATAAAGTAAATGAGGAATCTGAGAAAATAGCAAAGATAGTTTTACCCCATTTAGCAGTCTAAAGCAGACGTTTTCATTCTCCCTTGAATTCACATCAGGTCATGCAGTTAAGATGGTTTCTATATTTGTTATTTTAAAATATTCCAGATAATGACCATGTTTTGCAGTCTTAATTACTTCATATGAAATATAATTAAAGAAGAAAGTAATATATTCCCCTAAATCAGGGTTTCTTAAACTGATGCCCATGAACTTTTTTTAATTTAAATTTAATTTTTTGTTATATTAAAATGCCTAGTTAACTCCCTCCTTCTCTCATTCCTTCCCCTTAGAGAAGACATTATTTGACAAAAAGATATATGTATACATAAAACTATATCTCACTTCTATGTATCAATTCGTCTTCTAGAGGTGGATATATACAAGCCATTCTTTAAACAATATTTCTATTGCCATAACTAATGTTCTCTTGGTTCTGCTCATTTCACTCTTTATAGTTTTATGTAGATCTTTCCATTTTCTAAAATTAATTTGCTCATCATTTCTTATAGTGCAGTGGTATTCCATCACAATCATATCTCATAACTTTAGCCATTTCACAGTTGATGAAATATCTTTATAATTGCATTTCAATATAATCAGCTTCCTTTGTAATCCTAAATATTTTATTTTATTTGTTTGAAGACATTATTCTGAGACGGGATCTGACATAAGCTTCACAGATTGCCCAAAAGGTCCATGATACAGAGGTGAAGGACCCTAGGGCTAAATAAAAATATTTGTAAAGGACTTTGCAAATCTTAAAGTATTATGCCAATGTCAGTTATTATTACTAAAACTCCTTCCTCTTATTCCACTTGACTAAAACAAATGCCAACAACCCCATATCCCCAAGAATCATAGACTATCACAACTAGAAGAGACCTCAGAAATCACCTGCTTTAACATCCTTGTTCTAGAGAAGAAGCTGTAGCAGAGTAGTACTTTGCTCAAACATACATAGCTGGTACCTATTTTGGGTCTGGAACCCATGTCTCTTGACTCCTGTACCCAAATTCTCTCCTTTACCACATGCTACTTCTTTGCAGTCAAGAGGTAATATTTAACCTTTTCCTAGTACTTCTGTCACTGGAATGGACCTCAGGTAAACATCTGCTCAAGTCTCTTACCATCAGGTAAAATATTCTTATTTTCGTTTTGTAGATGAAGGCCCTGAGTCCAAGAAGTTAAGTGACTTGCTCAGTGCCATCCAGTAAGTATCCCAAGGAGGAATCTGTGGCTTCCTATACATTCCCTTTAACTAATCAATCAATAAACGTTTGTTAAGTGCCTACTCTATGTCAGGAACCATGCTAAGCAGTGGGCTTCTACTGCAATGTATTATGGATGTTCTGGGATTATCATGTATAGAAATTTAGCCATGTGTCTACAATATTCACCCTTTTTACTAAAATACTTGGACAGTTTCTGGACTTGCATTTTATGTCATAGATATTGAAAGCAGAGTCACCAAAGTGTGCCTAAAATGTAGGAATCTGGGTTCAATATATGAACATCTAATGGTTCAGAGCAGAAAAAAAAATCCCTTTTGTTCTCAACTCATATCTAAACCACTGGCAAATCCATTAGCTTCTTCCTTGAGAACATCTTTATAAGATCAATCTGCCTTAATCTTGCTACAAATACCCTGCCTACCTTTAGAGCAGAACACTGTATGGGCCCCGTCACTGGTGATGGCATAGGACAGTCCAGTGGATTTTCTTTTAGAGTTTTTAAATTCTGGGTTTGACAAGATTATGGGAATCTCCTGTCAGTGAAGGATTATAAGCATAAACTCTTACTGGAAAAACACCATGTGTTCTGTATGTTCGGTTAAAATTCCTAGCACATTACAAGCACTTGATTATCCCAACTCATTTGAACAAAGTTTAGTTCAGGTCATACTTCCTCCATGTAGCTCTGCCTTAAATCACCAGCTCCTACAGTTTCTTAAAGACAGGTGTTGCATCTCTCCAATCTGGAGATTCTTTTCTTTTTATCATGGCTGTGAAATGTTTGTGAAATGTGCTTGCAGTCTTTGTATGGGAAGCTAAATAAGTTACCTCTTGCAGACAGGGACCAAGTAGACTCAGGTTTCATCTATCCCTGCCAGAAATTCCTTTCTGTTTTGAATCTGAGATGTTTGTTTATGGTTTTTTGTTTTGAAATGCTAAATAAGATGGGCTCAGTTTCTTGTTACAGTCTACATCCTTTTTTTTTTACTTCACTATAGCCAAAGAAGCTGGCTGCTATAGAACTAAAGCAAATAAAGAATTTAAAAAAAAAAAAAGAAACCTTTCAAAATCTTCCTCTCCTTCCTTAGCAGCTAAGAAATAAAATCTTATTTAAAAGGCCAATATTAACCAATCAAATAATGTACTTAATGTTTATTTTTCTATCTTTACAGCTCAAGTAAGTATATTCAAGATAATCTATGAAATTCAAATGTTTTCTTAGTTTGATCAGTATACATGCACACATGCAAGTGCACACACACATATTTTTATATATGTATATATATATATATGTTTTAAAAAATAAACCTCATAAATTTTAAGGAAAGGTGGGTAGTGGCTGCCTCTGTGCTGCTATAAGTTTAAATTTACTGTTAAAACACCTTGGTACTCTAGCAATAGGGCAAGGTGGTACAATGATTAGACTGCCTGGCCTGGAGTCAAAAAGACCTAACTTCAAATTTGTCTCAGACACTTACTAACTGTACGACCCCAGACAAGTCATTTAATCCTATTTGCCTCAGTTTCCTCATCTGTAAATGAGCTGGAAATGGCAAAATACTTCAGTATCTTTGCCAAGAAAACCCCAAATGGGATCACAGAGAGTCAAACAGGGCTGAAAATGAGTGAATGACTATAGTAACATGTCCTAGAGAAATCCTTAGTAAATACTCAGAACTTATCAAATTATAAACAATTAGTTTCAAATTCTAGGTGGCTAAGTTAGTTTTTTTTTAAATTTTAAATCCTTAACTTCTGTGTATTGACTTATAGGTGGAAGATTGGTAAGGGTAGGCAATGAGGGTCAAGTGACTTGCCCAGGGTCACACAGCTGGGAAGTGTCTAAGGCCGGATTTGAACCTAGGACCTCCTGTCTCTAGGCCTGGCTCTCAATCCACTGAGCTACCCAGCTGCCCCCTCTAAGTTAGTTTTAAGGGCCAGAGAGTTATCTACTTCACGCACTCTTTTGTAGTCCCATATACTCAATATAATGCTAGGGATCCTCTAGGAAGTCTTTAAGAAAAAAATGATGTTCATTTCCAGATTGGAAGGCAAATAACAGTTAAAAGTTTCCTATCCAAATTTTCTAAAAACCTTAAGGAGATACTAAAATGTCAACAACTATTAATACACTAATTTCAAGTCAACATCTTATCTGACTCTGAGGTATAAAGGTTTACAAGTGGTACAACTCATATCTTCAGCAAAGGGAAGGAAGGAAAGCTAACTGGCTGGCAGAAACCTTCACTCACTCTCAAACTCATCTGAAAATGTACAGTAACTTCATTCAACATTGCCTGCTTCTGTTCTTACTGTATGTAGTGAACCCTAAGCCTTGTTTTATAGATTCAAAACTATCTCCATTTATTTCAAGAGATGTGATAAAATTTTAAAACAAAATGAAGTTTGTATTTAATAAATGTATATGTGATCTAATTAAAAATATATGTGCATTTTTCAGAGAGTTGGTCACAATAATAATAACCTATATTTATTTGACACACAGGGATTTACGAAGCATTTTAGCACAACAAATCTGAGAAGTATGTAGTACAAGGAAGTATAATTAAGTAAAGTAATGCTATGTCTTCCACTTCATGGGATTTGGAGTTAGAAGACCAAAGTTTGAATCTCTTCCCTCTGTGACTTTTTACAAGTTACATCCACTAAAGGCCTCATTTTCCACATTTGTAAAATGAAGGAGTTGGACTAGGTGACCTCTAAGGACATTAATAGCTGTAAATCCTTTGATTCTATTATTCTCATTTTATAGATGATGAAATTTAGGTTTTTTTTTAATCCAAGTTTACTGACCCAAATTTCAGTGTTCTTTCCACTATCGTTTGTAGCCATCATCAGAGTTATTTTATATTTAACACTAATGCGCCTATGGAGGTATTTTTAGTTATGACCCTGTTTGAATAGTATTCTCAATGCTTTTCAACCCTGATTCTCAGATGTAACTTCACATGTTTTTATTATTATTAATAATAATAGCAAACATTTATATAATGGCACTTATGTACATCTCATTTGACCCTTTGGAATAGGTATTATTATTATCCTTATTTTTTAGATGAGGAAACTGCAACAAAGAGAGTGTAAATGACTTGCCATTATATGACACAGCTAATCAGTATGTGAGGAAAGATTTTAACTTCTTGATTTCAAAGTTTAGCATTTAATCTATTATATAACTTGGCTGTCATCCTTAAGGATCAATTTTGTTTTCAGAGGTATAGTTTGTGTACATGGTGATGTGGGGAAGGGGAGGAAACAACCTTTTAAAGGGGATGTGCTTGGCTAAGAATATGAGAATGGAAGAGAATGGAGGGAAAAGGAGAAGAGTACAAAAAAGAGGGGTGATAAGGCAAGAATAGGCTGAATTTCTGCTATTTGGGGGAGGTTGAGGGGAAGGCTAGACCAATCTGTGATAACTGGCTTCATTGTTACTAGATGTGAAGATTCAAGGGTTAGAGCTGAGTGACAGATGGGGCTAGATCCCCTGTTGGTTGCCACTGCCACAGACTTGTTTGATTAGAGTGACCTAACCAGTAATGTATCAAGAGTGACAGAAACACTGAAGGCCAACTGTCAGAGAGCAAGAAGTCATGCACATAGGCCCTCTCTGCAAATTATTCTACAGGCTGTCTGTAGTCTAAGGATTTTTCAAATATAAAGTTAGCCCATTGGTACACAGTTAAGTACAGGCCTTCTCAAGGACATGGCAAAGGCTTCCTAATCTTTGATTAACTCCCAATTTCTCCACTAAAGTTTTGTTCTGATACATTCCTCATGTGGAGATGAACTTGGGTTCTAGAAGGCTATGCTGAAAAGTCAATTATTCAACTTGCAGAACGTTAAAGAGAATGAGGAAGATTGACCTAGCCAGCTCTCTAGAAGCATATTCCTCCCAAGGAGCTGTTAAATTCACTGTGATAGGACTGAGCATTTGTTTATCATTAAAAAAAAAAAAAGAAAAAAGATTTAAAGGGGTTTTTTTGGAAAGTTTATTTTTCTTTTTTTGTTTTTATTAAGGATATCTTTAATTACTTCTCTTAATAATTCACTAACAAGATATTTCCCCAAGTACCTGAGTGCTAGAGCAACAACAAAAAAAGAATTAGTGGGTGGAAGAGTGCATAAAGTTGAAAGTTAAATAAAGTCAAAAGGAAGTATTTTCTCAATGACACTCAATTTCACTGTAAAACTAGGTATCATTTTCCCACTCAGAAAAAGAGAAATGTCATAAAATCATAACAACTCTTTTGAACTACAGTTCAGATTTGAGAACAAAAAGTGATTTCTTACTTTTCAGTAAAAACTATAATTTGAACTACATTTTATAAACTTTCTTAAAGCTGGGAGAAATTCTTCTCTACTCTCCCCCCATCAAAATCATGCCTATTTTATAAGACTAAACTCCAATAGCTTCCATTCCTTCCCTCATCACCACATCCTTAAAGGAAACTCTCCTCTCACTTTCAATAACATGATTTTTCATACCATTCATTTAGCAAACCCATGTTGTCATGATATGACTTCCAACTACTATATGAACTATTAAGTTTTAAAAATTAACTTTGTTTATGTCTTATCTTTTTAGAGTGCAAGCTCTTTGAAGATAAGCACTATGTGCTACACCTCTATGCTGCCTTGCATGTCTTCCAGACTCCCCTTTCAAATCCATCTATCCCATTTCTGCCAAAGCAATTTTCCTACTGCATATCTCTGATCCTTCCCAACATTAGTTTTTGTTGTAAAATGAAGGAGTTGATCTAGATGATCTCTAAGGACACTTCTAGCTATAAATCCTTTAGTGTATGTATGTGCACACATATCTCTAGCTCTGCTCTCTGTATCACAGACTTTAGAATGCCTGACACATATAGCAGGTGCTGAAGAAATGCTTGTTGATTGATTGATCCTTTAAAAAAAAACACTTTACTTTTCTGATTTATTAACAACTCTAAGAAAGAAAGGCAAGCAAAGAGGACTAGGCAAATGGAGTTAAGTGATTTTCCAGTGTCACACAGCTAGGAAGTGTCTGAGACCAGATTTGAACCCAAATCCTAACTCCAGGCTCAGCATTCTATCCACTGTGCCACCTAACTGCCCCTGATGGATTGATCCACATGCGATTCCCTATTAAAAAAACAACAACAGGGGCAGCTGGGTATCTCAGTGGATTGAGAGCCAGGCCTAGAGACAGGAGGTCCTAGGTTCAAATCCGGCCTCAGACACTTCCCAGCTGTGTGACCCAAGGCAAGTCACTTGACCCCCATAGCCCACCCTTACCACTCTTCCACCTAGAGCCAATACACAGAAGTTAAGGGCTTAAAACAAACAAAAAAACAAACAAAAAAACAAAAAAACAGACAAACCTTGAATGGTTCCCCAATGACTAAAGTCAATTGTCTCCCTATTCCTGGAAACTATGCTTCTTTTAATGTAGCCCAAGATCCCATTAGTTTTTTTTCCCTACCACATAACACCAGTGACTCATAGTATGCATGCAATCCACTAAGCTATCCTCACCCCCATCCTTTTCAGAAATCGCCATCTGACTATATTATATTTCTGAAGTTGATTGATTTTTTTTTTGGTACTGTAGTAAAAGATCTTAGGTTTATCCCTACTGAGATAAGATTATCATATCTTTCATCATATGAGATTCAACCCAATGTTACAGCCTTTTAAAGTTTGGGGTACTAACTGGATAACTATATATAATACAACTTCCATTGTGTTAGGTAACCCTCCCATATTAAAGTCATATGCAAATTTGATGATTAAACCATTTATACCTTTGTCCACATTATATTGATGAAAATCTTAAAAAAAAAAAAAAGCACAACATCAAGCACAAATCCCTCAGGATTCAAGCCATTAACAACTACTGAATCTATCTCATTAGATAATCATAGAATGCACACTTCTCCGTCTTTTCCACAAGAAGTATCTAAGATACTTCATCAAAAGCTTACTAAAATAAAGCTAAATACTATCACAGAATTCTACTAATAGACTGATCTAGACGTCCTGTCAAAAAGGAAATGGTCTGATATGGCCTTACTGGAGTCATATTGGCTCTCTGTAATCACCACTTTCCTTTCTCTAATATAATATTGGTTCACTAATCATCTCTTTAATGATTTGTTCCAGAATTTTCTCAGGAATAAAATTTAAGCTCATTGGCCTATAGTTTGCAGATTGTTCTTTTTTCTGTTTTGATAATCAAGTTAACCAAGGTTTGGAAAAGTTAAGTGGCTTGCTTTTGTTGATGGGCTTCAACTATCTGATAACAGGTGAATAACATAAACATAAGGGCATGTTTACCAGAAACAAATGGAAGGTAAATTTTTCACAATACATGTTACCATGGTTTTTATAGAGCAGCTTTCAGAATGTCTACTGTTATGGTTTAAGTACTACAAACAAACCCACCCTTATTTTCCAGATATACCTGTATTGACATTTGGAATACATTGGAAATTACTTTCCAAAGAATGATTTACACTATTCCAAATTCAACTCACCATTCTAATACCCTTATTCAAAGAATTATGGAAGCAGAATGTTCAGGAGATTCAAAAGACCTAATAGTCTAACACCTCTTTTTCAGGTATTTTCCCATTCTTCACTCTCTCCTATCCATGCTCTGTAACTGTCTTGAGGTGATCTGCATATTGCCTGTTCTTTGCAACTGCTTTACAATAATTCCTATACACTTAATTCACAAACTCTACATTCATTCACCTGGGTCACCAATATTTTAATAAAGTAAATCTTTAGAGGGCATTTATATCACAACACTAAAAATCTGCTAGAATTGGACAGTGTGACTATAGAATTTAAAGTTTTTCAGATAGTTTTCCTTATAAATTCAGGTATTTGGCAATTTATAATCATATTGCCTTCCAAGTATTTATGGATTATCTTGGTTGTTAAATGAATTTAGTGAGTTAATGCATTATGCAACATTTTTTCTTTCAAAAAATATGAAATTTGTTTAAATTTTAAGTAATTTGACTTTTCAAAGATACTGAATTGATATTTCAGTAGCCTGTTAGTCTTTTGTACATTAATACAGACAAGTGAAGGTCACTCAGTCCTGAAGATTTGTATATGTTTTACAAGTAGTCCCCGGTGTTTTGTCAATATTTACTTTTGGAAGAACTAATTATTTCCTTATTTACTTATATTTGTTTCTCTTCCCATACTGCATTAACATAATTTTATTAGATCTTTGTTTATTTCTCTCCAGTGGCAGCTCAGAGATTTTTTTTATTGAAAGATCTTAGTGATGAGAATGAAAAACACTACTTGGAAACAAAGTTTAAAGCCTTGAATTGTACGATTTTCCTAATTCTACTAAAAGCCTATCAATTTCCATGCATCCCTTTCTAGTCACTAAAATCAAAACCATAATAATTACTGCCTTCCAAATTATTAATGAGAATGTCTACCAAACACTATGTAAGATTTATAGATGGTCTTGTGTAGCATCCCTCCTTCGACCTAGTCATTCTCAGTTTTCCTGGTCTCTGAATTATCTTTTTAAAATCAAAGTACCATAATAGCAATTATTAAGATACTGAAACAACTTTCTAGCCAAAATAAGACTTGTTGCTACAAACATAATTGAGGTAGAGAGAAAGATGCTTTGGTAAGGTTTCCAAGCCCTGGAATTTTACTCTCCTAATGACTAGTTAGGACAAAAGAATTGTGCTCTTTTGAGGTCTAGAAAGCTTTTATTTTTCTCAGATTCCAGTAGTTGCTGATTTTTTTTAATGGTTTTGGAAATAATTGGAGCACAAAGTAGAAAAACCATCATAGCAACATCTCATTTCATGTCTCTTTGCTAAGGTGATGTCATAACTCTTTTAATCCCTTTATGTGGGAAATCAATCAGAAGAACCATAAATTCTTAGCTACTCCAGCTCCAACTACTACCTACCTCTCCATTCCCAAAAGTGGTATAATGTTCTTATCTCTGCATCTCTAGATTTAAAAAAGTTGGATCCATTAGGTCTTCCAATTCCTTTAACATATTTTTGTTGTAAAAAAAAAAATCCTTTTACTTCCCCCATCAAAACTTCTCCAGAAAATTCAACTTGTATAGAACTTAAATTGCTTCCTAGATTCCCAAAGATACCCTGAAACAATCTTCTTAGTCTCTTTGAGCCCCAAAATTCTTGTACTTATTCTATACATTTCTCTATAAAGTGTAAGCCTTTTTTAAGAAAGAGTAGCAATTTGTTTTTGTCCAGAGCTGTGCTTTAGTGGTTATAGAGAGATTCTTTCCAACTAATGTAGATTGGCATCTGGTAGATAACTGAGAGGCTTATAGATGTGCAGAAGTTGTTGAATGACCAAGAAACGTGTTTAAGGTCATGCAGCTCATCTGCATCAGAGACGAAACTCAGAAAAGCCTTCCTAACTTCAAGATGGAAACTCTACTCATTAGGCCACATTGCCTTATCACAACCTAAAATATTAAAAGGTTAAATAGGATGAGTCACAGGGGTCAGCAACCTTTTTGGCCGTGAGAGCCATAAACGCCACATTTTTTAAAATGTAATTTCGCGAGAGCCATACAGTGCTTACAGTGCGCACTCCTGTAACAGCGCCTGAAAAAAAATTGACTTTATGGCTCCTGCAGAAAGAGCCATATCTGGCCCTCAAAAGAGCCAGATATGGCTCGAGAGCCATAAGTTGCCAACCCCTGGAACAAAGGGTAAAGATGTGCTATCTAAAAATCTAGAATAGAGTTTTTAGACTGAATTTAAAGAAAGCTGTAAGCATTCAATATACTTCAAGGAGAAGCATTCAAAGATGTTTCATTTGAACTACTGGATTTCAGAGTTGTGGCTTACCAAGAAAAGGAAAGGTACAACCCTTAGTCTTCAAAAAGAAAGATCTATATCTTATCTAACTGCATATGTGTATGTATGCATTTATAAATATATATGCTTAAGTGCATGTTCTTGATATTTCTTCTAAACTGTGATGCTTCCTTATAATGTGGGGAGACCTAGCACTTAGCATTGTGCCCTACACATAAGAACTGCTAAATGAACTGAATTGACCAAGGGTACTAGAAAGGCTTCAAGAACAGAAGATGACAGACTATTGTCTCTTGAGTAAGCACCAATTTAATTTAATTCATAAGTTCATCACCTGAAGGTTGATCACCAGGTTGTGGTATGGGGTTATAATCTACATAAATGGCAGAAGAAATCAATATTAGTGAAATCAATAATCTAGGAAGTACTACAATGTACATAGAAGTGTGTATACACACACACACAAACACACACACACACATATATTTATTTCTTGATATTTTTAGTGGGATATGAAAACTCAGAAATTTTTAAGTGAAAACATCCTGAATAGATCAAACAGAAGAAACTGTTGTGTTGCCTATACTTCTAAAGAAAAATGTTCTTCAATTATTCATTCTTTGGTACCCATAGGACCAATTATCCAAGAAAAAGTTTATCTTTAAGATCTAAGGTAAAAAGAACAAATCCATAATCCAGTTATGTTTTTGGTTCTGTCATTAATTTATGTGGCCCTGGTCAAGTTACTTAGCCTTAGTAGATGATCAATTCCTCATTTTTAGAGTATGGTTAAAAAATACTAGCTTTACAAAGCATGTGAGAAGCAGTAATTAAAATTATTATGAAACTGCACATACAGTACTCTAACTTAAATAATCAGCTCCTTGAAAACAGGTAAGTGAGATATGATAATATTTCTGTTATGTATAATATGTTTTCTTATTGAAGCCAAAAGGAATAACAAAAAAAAAAAATAGATATATTTTAAAGGAGTTTACATTAACAGATACAACCAGTAGGGGTCATTTCAGTGCAAAAATTGCAGCAAAGGAAAACACTAACATGAACAAAATATATAGAATATTGTTAATGCTGCATACAATAATTACTATATTTCCGCCTGATGAATATCTGAATAAAACTGGAAAATGGTGAAACACCTGTCACTGTGAAAGTTCTTGCAAAGCAAAAGAAACGAAGAGAAAAACAAGTTTCTTCTGGGCAATTGTTAGCACATTAAGGATTTTCTTTCAGTTCTGCACAAAGGAGAACAATAGTACTTCTCTATCCTATTTTTTTTTTTTCATCAAAAGAGTAGTAAGCTCTGAAGTCACCTGAAATTTACAATATATGGCTAGTCTTAAAGACAAAATCAATCTGATCAAGCATCAATATAGTTTTGATGGTATGACCAAATCATATATAATCTGAATCTGTGTCTATGTGACAAACTTTGAATTTCTCCAATTTGGAAACAGAAATGTTCGCTACTTTCAAATTTTTAAGAAAGCTTCTGAAGTGTTACTTGTGGTAGTTGAAACAAACCTGCTAGAATTAAATACATTGCTACAGAACAGTAATTGAAATCTAATCATGTCAAACAACTCTTCCAAGCATTTTCCATAATACCAAATGCATGGAGTGTTACCAATGGAAATGAAGCTATGTAGAAATTGCATCACTTCAGAGGAATGAAATGCTCACCAGCACTGCCAAAAGAACTCCATACTGTGGCATGGTAAAAAATGTGGCCAAAACATTTGATTACTGTAAATATTCACTGTGCTCTTCCATCCCTTCACCAGATTCAAGGGAGAAGAAACAAAACTAAGTTAGAAGCAGATGTCAAGTACCTGTAAAAAAAATTAAAGCCAAAGAAATAATCCCTCCCTGAGACTAAAGCAATTTTTCCTGTGCATTCACAATTTTCTTACTTTACATTTTCTCTGTAGATAAATTTTTAAAATATACATTCTGGATGACAACAAACTAAAACTTTCCCAGAAGATCTGTACTTAGAAGTACAGTAAAAACTTTATTCATGTCAGAAACTGATACTAAAGGTTTCATTCCATGGTAGCAAATAAATGAACCTGAGCTAAGTCAATGCCATAAGGGCAATCCTGTCTTCTCTCCCCTTGTTCTTTACAAATGTCGGAGCCTGGCCTCCTTTAAAAAGTTTCCTATCATCTTTATGGCTATTAGCTTCCAAACCTTTTGACTACTTCCAACTTTCCATAATTGTCCAGACTTTCAAAAACAGACAAGGTATCTATATAATCTATTCCCAGATAAAGGAAAAATGAACAGTCACTATAAACATTTTTGTCTTATAATTTGACAAACTATTCCTGAACAAGAAAGGTACTCTCAACTCCCTGTTTGTTGTTAAAAAAATATAACCAATTTTTAAAAATCCACTGAAATTATTCTTCTCTCACCACCTCCCAAGTGAACTATGGAGGCAACTGACAAAGAGAAGGGGGCTAGTTTTCCCTCTTCCCTTCCTGTACCATTTCCACAGTCTTCCATTGGCAGGGAGTGTGTCTGACTTTACGGCTTATTCAGCAAAACGGTACCAAATATCGGCTTTAGCTCAAAGGGGATTCCTCTTTCCCTTGATGTCTACTAGAACTTCTTTAAGCTTTGCTGCTATAGCCAAATAAAATTAGCTTTATCTCTTTCCCCTCTCCTCCGTTCCTCCCCTTCCTGGGCAATGTGGTCAACCTTGGGAGGGAAAAGCAAGGAAGCCGGAATTTAGGCTGACATCCACCAACAGTAGCTCACCAAACTAAGAAAGCTACTGCTCTTCTCACTGAGGGCTACCTATGTCAAAAACTAGAAGGGGTGTGGATGGGTTGGGGGCAGCCTAATACACAAAATGCTGGTGAAGCAGTAGCAGAAAAATCAGTGCTGTCAAAAAAAAAAAAAAAAAAAAAAGGATCCAGCTCCAGGATCAAAAAGGCAGGAGTTATCTGATTCTGAAACCAATAGCAAATAAGGGGCCCCCAGCAACCAGCAGCTCCCTCATTCGGGCTTCTTGGGCTCCTTTTCCTTGAGGTGAAAGAGAAGCCTTTGGACCGTTTTCAATAGACAAATAAATGAGTAACTACAGTATGCAACTTCCCCAGCGCTGACATATTCGGGAGCTGAAATTGATTTATATGCGCAGGGAGGAGAAAAGGGGAGGAAGAGAGGCACACACAAGGAGAGGGAGCTCCATCAACAGAGGAGAGACTTTCGTGTATGGTATTCTGAACGTTGTTTCACACTGCAGTATCTGGAGGGAGGGCCAGGGAGGAAGGAGGGGAAAGGAGAAGGAGGTAGGGATCAAGGCCGGGACTTCCCCCACGGAGGAACCCTCGGGTAGCCTCTGCAGTACCCCCAGAAGAAGGCGCAGCAGCCTCCGGGACCAGAGTCTGCACCACCCCTCACAGGACCAGACTATCCAATCTACGAAAAAGCGAGGGTACCCTCCTTTCCCAACATAACACAAGCACATACACACCCCAACCAACACCCCAACGATCACTAGAAGGGTGTGTGTGTTGGGGGTGGGGGGAGGACGACCGCTCTACACTCCCCCTTTCCCCCCCCAAACTCGACTGCAGCTGGCAAAAGGGACAAGGAAGAGAAAGGAGGCGGGGGTTCTCTTGGGGGCGGCGGCCGCCTCTTCTCCCTCCTCTGGCCCCTTCTTGTCTCGGATAAAGTCTTAGCTAAACTTTGTTTAGCAGAGTGAGTGCGCGCCGATATTTGGGGTTTGGGGGTGGGAGGATGGAGGATAGGAGATCTGTAGCTGGGCCTGGGCTGGGGAAGGAGGAGAGGAAAAGGTGTGGGGAGGGGGGGGGGCGCTCACAGTACCTTCGCAAACGCCGACTTCGTACTCCGTGATGGAGTCGCCATTGAGCGGGGGGCGGATGACACAGCGAAGCCCCCGGTCGCAGGCTCCGTGGAGCCCGTACACGCCGCCGCAGCTCTCGTTCCTCTGCCGGGCGCACATATAACAGCAGCCGCAGATCCCCTGCACGATGCTGCCTGGGCAGTTCTTGGGCTCTTCGCACTTGGACTCGTCGCAGGGCAGGCACACTAGCGCCCGGGTGCCCGAGCGCGCCAGCAGCAGCAGCAGCAGCAGCGGCCCCAGCAGCGCGACCAGGAGGTGCCCGCAGCCGGCCAGCCCCCTGCCCCCTGCCACCAAGTACATCCTCCTCTAGCGCCGCCGCCTCCTCCTCGCAGCCGGGCCGGGAGTGGAGCGGGTGCCTTTCCCTCCTCCTCCGGGCACACTCGCCCCGGCCGGCGCCCTGCCGGAGCCCACGGTGGCCGCAGCCGTCGCCCCCCTTTGGCTCCCCCCGGGGCGCGACTCCACAGCCGGGGCGAGTTCCCCCACTCCCACTTCGGGCCGCGCCGACCCCAATCCCACTAAGCTTTGGCGCCTGCAGCCGCAGCAGTAGCTTCCCCTCCTCCTCCTCCCAGGAGGGAGGGAGAAAGGGGGGGGAAAGAAAGAGAGAGAGAGAGAAAGAAAGAGAAAAAAAAAAAAAGTTTCCTTTAGGCAGCTCCGGTTCAACCCAAACTTCTGGCGGAGGCAGCAGCGGCCGCGCTGGGC
>NC_058131.1:219669436-219726067 GCF_016433145.1 Gracilinanus agilis
CCCCCCCACGCCCCCTTGCCTTCCTCTCTCTACCCCCTCCTCCCTCCCTTCCCAGTCTACCCTATTCCTTCCTCTCCTCACTTGCCGCCTCCTCCCTCACGCCCCTTTCCACCCTAAGCCGGCCCCGCTGCGACTACAACCAGCCCGCCTCTCTTCTCCTGGAAGGAACACAGGGGCTGAGACTGAGATTGAAGTCTGCCCTAGGCTCGCTCAGGCTGAAACCCCAGGGGTCTCGAGCCACCCCCATGCTTCGGAGAGAGAGGGGCGTGGGTGCGCAAAACCAGATGAGGCTGAGTTGTGGTGTCCCAAACCCCAGCAGTGGTGACTCCAACACCAAGACTGTCTGCACTCTCCCAGCAGTGGCCTGGAAGCCCAACTGAGACACTTTCGCATCCAGAGGCAGCGCTGAGTCCGGATGCCGGGTGGAAAGAATGCAGCGGCCCGTCTGGGGGGGCGGGAGGGGGGGAACGGGGGCGGACATTGAGACCTTAGGGAGTGGGGGACTACCGCTGCCTACACTTATGTAAACCAGCAGGACCAGGGCACTCGTTGCTGCTACAATAGCCCAGTATGAGTCTGTGAAACTCAAGGAGGATGGATAGGAGGTGGGAGAGGGAAGGCGAATTCCATCTCAACCCTGGACAATGTATTTAGATACCATCTTCCTTTGGGCATGAAAATATGCTTTCCAAAAGGTGTTATGTAATGGAATCTCCTGAAGCAGAAGGGGTCTACGTCTAATCTACTGGTGATCTAAGTGATTAAAACCGTCTAGGTAAATATTATTCAGGAGTAGAAATGTTAGGTTTTGTAACTAGAGTTGAATTTTTTACTGCCCTGTTTCTATACAATTGCATGTCTATTCATTCTGCTGTTTCTGCTGATCTGCAATATTGTCAGAGAAGGGTGACCCCAAAATAATAGAACTGACTTTTTTTCTTTCCTAAATAAGTTCAGGTATAGGTTTACTAAAAGCCCTAACATGCTACTACATGTCATTAACGATTTTAATATGCCATAAGACTTTGTTATCAATTTTTTACTAAAGCTCATAGAGTGAAATGTTTCTATCACAAAATTTAGGAGTTAAAAATTAAGGTATGTAATGTTTTGTATCATCTATCACATACAGAATTTATTCATTCATTAAGCATCTGTTAAGATACTAGTATGTGCCAGGCTGTGTGCTAGTTTCTAGGGCTATGCAGATATAAATTGAATGAATGAATGGACAGACTGACAAAAAGACAGGATAGATAGATAGATAGATAGATAGATAGATAGATAGATAGATAGATAGATAGATAGATAGATAGATAGATAGATAGATAGATAGATAGATTAGAAAATGAATAAAGTCCCTGTTTCAAGGAGAAACATTTGAAATTATGAAAAGTGCTTTCACTGAGAATGTTTATATAAAAGATTTTCTCAGGAATCAGTTAATTATGATCTGAATGGAGTCAATCAAATGAATGAGGGCAGACTTTCTAATCAACTTGGGGAAAAATATGTTTCTGGGATCATTATTTATGGAGTGATTCACTTATTATCCATAGAGATTTAGGCTGCAGAAAAGTACTGGCCAAGAAGATACTGAACAGTGGAGCAGCAACAAAACAAAGTCAAACTGTAGAGAAAAGAAACAAAGACTCCTTTTGAGATCATCTGGGGATCAAGTTGAATCTTAGGAAGATTTATAGTTTAACCACCAGGATCCTGAACTGGTATCTCACAGTTGCTACAGAGTCACCAACATTTGATGCCAAGTTTTCTCCAAATGCCAAGATAAAAAAAAGTGACAAAAAATCATGGTCATTTATAACCACCGAATTAATCAATATTAAAATAACAAGCATTTGTTAAACACATTTTACATGACAGGCTCTTGGCTACATACTAAGAATGCATATATAAAAGGGAAGCAATCACTAACTTCAAAGAGTTTACAAGATACCACACAAGGAAGGGAACTTTGGTCTAAGCAATCACAAAGATCTTAAGAAAAGCCTCTAGATAGTAGATTACCATACTCTTTCCAGTAGCAATAGTAACATTCATTTTATTATTGTTTCCCATATGGCAAAAAACTGGAAAGGATGGGAGGAGGCAAGAAGGAGAAATGGAAAAATGCCTGTCTTGGTTAGGCCATTGGATAGATGGGATAAAGCTTCCAAGAGGTCAGTTAGACTTCTGACATTCAAAGGCTTTAAAAATGAAACAGGAGGTCTTGGAAAGAGTTTAAAAAAAAAAAAAGAATAAACGTATGATGATCAGTTGTGAATTACTTGACTATTATCAACAAGGCAAGTATCCTGGATATTTCCAAGGGACTCATGATGAAAAAGAATATCCACTACCACAAAAGGAACAGAGTTCGAATGTTCAGATGGAAACATACCATTCTTCACTTTAATTTCCTTCATGAATTTTTCTCTAATATAAGCAATATGTATCTTGTTTCACAACATGACAAACATGGAAATGGGTATTATATGATAATATATGTACAACCTATACCATATTTCCTACCTTCTTGGGGAGGGGAAAAAGAGCAGTGAGAAGTAAGGGAAAAAATGAGACATAGATTTTTGGCATAGCTAATATGAGAATTTGTTTTTCTTGGGTAAGCCTATTGATCATAATGTATTTTATATTTATGTATATAACTATATATATATAAATCATATACATATAAAATATGTATATAATGTATATAGCAAATCATATGTATTATATTATTATGTTACATACTATATTATGTTTTATATATATGTATATATATATATATATTAAATAGTAACTAAAAAAAAGGAATGAGAGAAAAGTGTTTAACCAGAGACAGGGTGACTCACCTGTCAGAGATGGGGGATTCCTGCACCAGCTGGGAGGATGGAATAGATGACATCTCTAGGTCCCTTCAAGGCATTAAAATTTAATAAGTCGGGGGCAGCTGGGTAGCTCAGTGGAGTGAGAGTCAGGCCTAGAGACAGGAGGTCCTAGGTTCAAACCTGGCCTCAGCCACTTCCCAGCTGTGTGACCCTGGGCAAGTCACTTGACCCCCATTGCCCACCCTTACCACTCTTCCACCTATGAGACAATACACCAAAGTACAAGGGTTTAAAAAAAATTTAATAAGTCTAAGTCCTTTCCAGAAAATATAATTCCAATTGCCAAGAGACTCACTATTAGCAAAACTAAAGAAGAAAAAATCCTCACCTTGTGGAGTATGATTGATTGGTTCTTTCATACACCATAGCACAGAATTCACAGATATGCTTATATAAACCATCAAAGAATTGGGTTTGCTATCCTGGTTCTGTGGTACAAGAGATCTGCGTTACACTTAAAATACAAAAATGTAAGCGGCTTATGTTGTAAAGTCCCACTAAAGATACTTGAGTAGATAAGCTCATTTGCATCTTGGGAAATAGGTGGAGCCATAAATAAATTATATAGATATAGATATAGATATAGATATAGATATAGATATAGATATAGATATAGATATAGATATATCTTCCCTGTAGGTCTCAGTGGACATGTCTAAGAGCAGTGGCAATAAGTAGGCAAAGTCACAATCAAATCAGGGAAAGACAAGAACAAAAAATTAACAACTTGTAAGCTAGATGGTGCAGGGTCTTGGGCCATATTGATAAACCTATGGTAGCGCTGGCAGCGCTGATCCCTTCCCCCTCTCCCTGCACCTGAGGACATTTCTCGTATGACCAACCCTTCTGCCCAGCAGCCCAATGGAAGTATTTCCTCCTTCCCCCATAGGTGGTAAGGGGGCAACTCACATGTGGTATAAGGATTGCACTTTGGTTCCTGTCTCTAAAAGGTTCCCCATCACTGGTCTAGGGCATGAAGGCTGGAGTCAGGAAGACCTGGATTCCAATTTTACTTCAAAAACTTACTAGCTATGTAAACCTGGGCAAGTCACTTAACTCTGCCTTAGTTTTCTCATCTATAAAGTGAACTGGAAAAGGAAACAACAAAGCTTTCCAGTATCTTTGCCAAGAAAACCTCAAATAAGATCACAAAAAGTCAGAAACAACTAAATAACCACCACAACCCGGTAGGTATGGTACCTTGCTGGGTAGGTACTAGAAACCCTGCCAGTTTTCAGAACAGAAAATCAAGAATCACTCTTCCTGGGAATGTCAGAGAGCTAAGATTCTATGAATGAAAAGTGGAGATAAGAGCATAGAGCAGTCAAAAGATTCAAAGTCAGAAGGTTCAAATCCTAAAGTTTAAAATCTGTGACCTTGTACAAGTCATATTGTCTTGGCCAGGGGTTCTTCATCTGTAAAACAATGGGGTTGAACCAGATGACCTCTAAGGTCCTTTCTAGCTCTAAGGCTGTGGTCCTACCAAAGGACAATATGATGGTCATTATCTTGGCAAGACTTCAGGATGGTTGGACCTGCTTGTTTGATAAACAATAGGTAAGGAAGCCTGACTTTGAATCGGAATTAGAGCCAGCCCCAAGAGCTGGCTAGAGAATATGCTTAAGACAGTTTAGAACAGAAGAATCAACATTCACTAAGAGAGAGTGCAGGACCTTTTGTTTGGGCCAGGAAGAAAACAAGGAGCAGAGAGAATAGGATTTCCTGAGTCCAGGAACAAGGGGAAACCCTATAAAGGGTGAAGGAGACATGTGAAACGTCAGTGTTTCTGGCCTGAAGCCAGTGGGGTAAATTGGGACCCAAATAGGAAAATAATTTTTCCAGGGGCTAAGAGCCAGAGGGAATCCCAGGAGCACAGAGGAGGTGACTGACTGCAGAGTGAACATAATATGGCTAGAATCCAAAAGGGCGAGACTGGCCTAAATCGGAAAGGACTTCCCTCTAGAGGACAAATGGTGCTAGTTGTAAACTGGCTCAGTTCAAAAACAGAGGCAACATGGGGAGAGACATGCTGCTGTCTAGTCCTGCACAAGAACTAGGAACAATCTGTCCAGATTTGAATTTAGAAACTGCTGAAGTATATGAGGAGAGAATCCAAGGCTAAGATAGGAGGCAACACAGTTTGTGGAAAGAGTTCTGCCACACTTGGTTAGGAGATCTGAATCTGAAACCTAGCTCCACTAATTTCCTAACTATGTGACCATGGAGAAATGCCCTTAACCTTTTTGAGTTTGTTTCCTCAACACTAAAATGGTAGTAATAATACCTATACTATTTGTGTCATAGTACTGTTTTGGGAGGAAAGTATTTTGTAAACTTTAAAGCACTGTATGATTATATGTACATGTATATAAAACAGATCATGTTATATGTATGTAAATGTATGTATATGCATACATAATGTGACAGAACTATTATGAATTGGATATCTATGGTACTTCACAACTTCCTCTATATCAAGAATTCTTAAGATTTTTTTTGGTGTCAAATAAGGACCCTTTGGGGAGCCAGGTAAAGTCTATTGACCCCTTCTCAGAATAATGTTTTTAAATGCGTAAAATAAAATGTATAGGATTTGTGTTAAAATACCATTATCAAGATATTTTTAAAATAAGTTTCCAGATGCCAAGTTAAGGATGTCTTCTCTATAACCCTTTAAAAAAAAGCTACTTTCTACATATATGATCTGTATCTTCCATATCAGAGAAACCAGAAAATCTAAAATGGTTGAAGATTGGGAAAAAGGAAAGAAAACTGATTGCATTCCTGGAAGTTGTGCTTAATAGAGAAAAAAGTACTGTGAGTTGTATCACTTGGAGGGGCTGAGAATGAAAGAGACTAGAAATCAAAAGATGGGTTCTCTGATTCACTTTACAATTATAGAAACTCTGTGAAAGAATATAGCATTAATATTACAATCCGTTCTTCCTTCTTGATTCAATCTTTAGTTACAGGTTAAATTACTATATTCACCTGATCCAGGTCCCTGAATTTTTTCTTGATCCTGAAAATGGAAAAAAAATGCTATTATGGATGTATAAAGTCCCAAACAGTCGATTTTCATTTATTTTTGTAAGTACCAAGTAAGATGAGATACATATATTAGATGGAAAGAGAGCATTTTAAAGTGATCAGTATATTTTATATAATTTTTTAACTTTTCAGACATGTTTTTCCAACATCTGTCTCTCTTATCTACTTCATGGTTTTGTAAAAGAATCAAATGAAAGAATGTAGATAAAGTTCTTTGTAAAATCTTAAACTACTACATCAGTTTCAGTTGTTTTAGTGGCCAGGTGTGGAATTGAAATCTTGTACTCTGTACCCACTTGCTATGTAATATACACATTATGTTTATCAATAAACTATTTTACAAAGCTATGAATTATGCTTCATATTTAACATTTTGGGCTAAGGGTATTTCTAAAAACCTCTCACTTATAGAGCAATTCTTACTTTTGAAATGCCTCTGAATCAATTTTTTCTTTTCATCATTAAAATACACATTTGAATCTCTTAGCCAGTTAGTCAGTCAATAAACCCTTATTAGCATCCATTATATGCCAAACACTATGCTAAGCTATAGATCAGGGAGGGCAAAATTAATCCTATCTTTTACCATATCAATCAACTTGTCAAATCTTTCCCCTTTAAAGGTATTATATAAATTTTTAAGAAAAAAGTTTTCCCAGGGAATAGACTTACCTTGTCAATCAATGTATTAATCGATTATTCAAGAACTGATTAAGTGTCCATTAAGTGCTAGGTCTTGTGCTAGGTCCTTCTGTTACAAGGATAGTCTCTGTGTACAGGGAGCTTATATTTGTTGATAGTAAATAACTAGGCTAATATAAAAGGTGAAAATGGTACAGTCACAAACCAAATTGGTGTTTTAGCAACTGGTCTATCTTGTAGATGATACTTATAGATAACTAGGAGAAGGAAAAGGGGAACTAGAATAAGCATTTATTAAGCACCTATTACTACGTGGCAGACATTTTGAAAATATCTCATTTGATCCTCTTGACTGGGGAGGGGGGATAAGTGCTTAGGTAAACATTTTAATACCTTATACATCTCAATGATTCTGAATCCCTGTAAATCATCATATAAACCCCATTCCTTACTTCTCACCAAACAATTTTTTATTTCTATCCATCTCAACTCTCCTCTCCCAAAGTTTCAACCAAATACCACCCACTCTTTCTGGAACACCTGTTCCACAGGTAATAAACTTCCCTTCATCCTAAAGTTTTTCCTTTCTTACTCTTTCCATCTACCAGCTATCACCAAAACCTGCTTCTCTCCCGATGACACAGTCCTCCTGGCCATCCTTTCCATTACTGGCTGTATCTTTATTCATTCACTTATTCTTCTTGTCTCACTGGCTAGGATTGGGGAACTAGATTACTCCTTACTCCCCTTTGCCACTTCAACCTTCTCCATCTCCATCACTCAATAATTTCTCCTCTTTTGAAGTTCATGCTATCCAAATCTACCACTCGATCAAAATCCTGGTAGGTGTAGTCTATAGATCCCCAGGCCACTCCCTTTCCTTTTCAGCGAATTAGGTACAGGAATCACAAATGTTCTCTCCTTCCTCCAATATTAGGAGATAGCAACAAAAATAATGACTCTTTCAAACATCCTAACTATTCAGATTTTCAACCTATTCACTTCCCATGACCTACTCCTCTACCTCAGCCACATACAAAGATGGTCACATCCTTGATATTGCTATTGCCTACAAATGTACCATTTCCATGTTGAAGAATTCTGAAATCTCCTTTTCTGACTATAATATATTGGCCTTTTACCTCTCCCTCTGCCTTTCTTTACTAAACTGTATTCTTCATCTATATCATGACTTCTAATCCCTTGACCCCTCAATTCTCTCCTGTACCATCTCTCTTGTACTAGCTACTCTTTTCTCCATCTTAACCAGTTGAACTCTACACTATTATCCTCTCTTGAGTGCCTAGCCTCATTCTAATTTCACCAATTGTACCCTTCTAAGCCTAACTCTTGAATCACTTCCACCAATCATCCCCTTTGTTTCTATACATATACTGCTGAATGATGATGGGAAAAATCAGGCAGCTATTCTGTTACAAATTTCTCTTACTGCTGCTAGACAACCCTACTATACCTGCTTTATCAGCTCATAGTCCTACTCTTCATAGTGGCTCTTCCAAGCTTTTTAATTCTTCCTCAAACTTCTCATGGTCCCCCTTCTCCCTACCTTCTCAGCTGAAAACCTTGACTCATGTTTTATAGAAAAAAATCAGGACATTTGCAGTGAGCCTTTTCTTCCCAATCTTCCTCATTTTGCATCACTTGCATGTCTTCTACCACTATTGCCTTCTTCACCCCTTTTCACATGATGGGGTGACTTTGCTCCTTAACATGGTTAAGCCCCCTATTTGACAATGATCCCATTGTGTCTCCTTAAATAAATTTCCCACTCTGTCATCCTCACTAGCATTTATATTCAATCTCTCCCTGTTGGCTGGCTCATTCCCTACTGTCTACAAACATGCATATCTCTCTCTTATTCTAAAAAAGAACCTCACTTGATCCTCCAATTTTTGTTCACTATCATCATACATCTTTCCTACTCTTTGTAGCTAAACTTCTTGTAAATGTCACTTACAATAAGTACCTCCACTTTATCTCCTTTCACTCTCTTCTTAACCCCTTCCAATCCAATATCTGACCTCCAATTGCTCCAAACTGATCTCCAAAATTATGAATGGTCACTTTGTTGGCAGATCTTGTGGCCTTTTCTCAATCCTTAGTCTTCTTGATCTCTCTTCAGCTTTTGACACTATTGATCACCGTCTCTTCCATGATACCTTCTTCTCTCTAGGTTTTTAGGACAACAGTCTCTCCTGGTTCTTCTTCTACTTATCTAATTGTTTTTTTTTTTCAGTATCCTTTCCTAACTGCACCTCCCCCCCCCCCACCTTTCAAGTAGTCATATTTTACTCCTCACTCTGTCCCACCCAAATAAGACATCCATGGCTCACCTTCAGGTACTTTTTCTAACCATCTCCCATGCTTGTGATATTCTTCCTTCTCATCTTAGCGTTCTACCTTCCCTGTGTTCCCTTAAGTCCCAGTTAAAATCTCATTTTCTGCAGGAAGTCCTCCCATCCTGTCTTAATTCTAGTGTCTTCTCTCTTAATTTACCCCTATATAAACTGCAAATAGCTTGTTTGTGCATATTAGTTTGCTTGTTCTGTCACCCCATTAGACTGTGAGCTCCTTGAGACCAGAATTGTCTTTTGCCTTTTTGTATCCCCAGCACTAGTGCTTGGCACAAAGTGGTTGCTTAATACATGTTTGTTGATGGACTGCTATTGCTACCTACACTTTATAGAAGAGGAAATTGAGATTTGTACTCTAATTACTTCTTTTCAGGCTCTTTTCCTAACTCTGGCCCCCATGTACCACCTTTCAAGTCTTCTTATATTTTACTCCCAACTCGGGGTCACCTGAGCATCCAAGTATAAAATGTTATTACTAAGTGTCCAGGGCAGAATTTGAATTTAGGTCTTTCTTCTTTAATCTCTTACCTTCCGTCTTAGAATCAGTACCGTGTATTGGTTCTAAGGCAGAGGAGTGGTAAGGACTTGGCAATGGGGGTTAAGTGACTTCCTCAGGGTCACACAGCTGGGGAGTGTCTGAGGCCAAATTTGAACCCAGGACCTCCTGTCTCTAGGCCTGGCTCTCAATCCACTGAGACACCCAGCTGCCCCCTGAATTTAGGTCTTTATAGCTCTATCCACCTCTATTCAGTGCTCTATCTACTGCTTCACCTAGAAGCCAGAAGATAATCGGGTGTACTACATCTCTGTTCCCCCCCTTTCAGAAAAAGCCACCCACAAACTATTATTTGGATAAGGCCTTCAGTAGTACTTTTCATCTTTAATAGAACCAAAGTGCTGCAATTTCTCAAACCTCAAAAGTAAGAGATGAAAGTGAAAGATGATTGAATTGAGCTTCTAAATTAGAACTATATATCTGAAGTAAGAAATGAAATTAAGTTTAGCAGAAATCTACTTACTTCTTTACTCATCAATGCGGATATTTCCTCAAATAGTGCCAATTACAACCCATACACTACTTTTCATCTTTTGTGACTTTTGTCTACCCTTTTTCATAAACCTTCCACAGAGGCTCTACCAAATGTGCTAGGAGCCTTCCTCTAGGTCTCAACATTAAGTAGGTAGCAATACAGCCATAGAAATGATCTTTTTTTTTTAACCCTTAACTTCCGTGTATTGGCTCTTAGGTGGAAGAGTGGTAAGGAGGTCAAGTGACTTGCTCAAGATCACACAGCTGGGAAGTGTCTGAGGCCAGATTTGAACCTAGGACCTCCTGTCTCTAAGCCTGACTCTCAATCCACTGTGTTACCCAGCTGACCCCTAGAAATGATCTTTTGATTGTCCTTGTTCTTTCTATGTGACAAGCTAACTTCCTTTTTCAGACTTGCATTTTTGGATGAACTCTTTTTGAATCAAAATTCACCAGTAATAATATATTGTAGCCTGCTTATCAATACCATATGCCTCTTCACTGTACTTTGGGTGACCTGTTGTTGCTTTAGTCATTTAAGTCATGTTCATGACTCTATTTTTCATGACTCTATTTCATATTTCATGACTCTAGTTTTCTTGGCAAAGATAGTAGAGTTGTTTACCATTTCCTTCTCCAGCTCATTTGACAGATGAAGAAACTGAGGCAAATAGGGTTAATTGACTTACTCAAGGTCAAATAGCTAATAAGTGTCTGAGACTAGATTGAACTTGGGAAGATGAATTTTTCAGATGCCAGCTCCAGCACTCTACCTACTATGTCACCCAAGTGACCATAATTATGTGATTGTAATGATATAGTCTGCTGTTAAATAATCTTTCCAAAATCCTGACTGTGTTTCTCTCATATTTTCAGGAAGGGTATAGCTCAACCATAGGTGCTTACCTGCTGAGGTAGAAAAATAAACATTTTTTGTAAGTATTTATTTTTTTTTAAACCCTTAACTTCTGTGTATTGGCTCCTAGGTGGAAGAGTGGGAAGGGTGGGCAATGGGGATCAAGTGACTTGCCCAGGGTCATACAGCTGGGAAGTGTCTGAGGCCAGATTTGAATCTAGGACCTCCAGACTCTAGGCCTGACTCTCAATCCAGAAAAATAAAAAACTTAGATAGGTAGTTACTGATCTTTTCCTACTTGACTTTTTTTTTTCCAGTATTAACTTGATTGACCTCCCTGTCCCTTCTACTCAGTCATTTGCTCAGCTATCTTAAAAATGTATCCCCCCCCCCCCCGTCCCCTCACAATCTGTGTTATGTCCAACACAAACATCCTCTGTGCCCCTCTGGTCCTGAAAATTGACTCAGCAACTCTCTCTTCCTGCAAATCAAGCCCATCTTAATGTATATAGCCCCAGATCTGGTCTTGTTTTTCTCTCCATCTTTGTTTTCAGTTCTGCTTTTTTCCACCTAACTTCTTATGTATGTAGCATGTCAGAGACTACAGTGTTAGACTGGGAATCTAGTGGCTCTGCTATTTTTGATAGAGAAAATTGTTTTCTTATAGAGGTGCTGAAATATCTATTCCGTTTTTCATCTATTTGGTTTCCTTTCAGTTATATTTTAAGTGTCCTTAAAATCATATTATAGAGTCTGTGAAATTGTGACTCCCAGATTTTTTCAGAGTATATGAACTGTGGTTCCTCTGACTCATTATATATTATTTGTTTTTTACAATTCTATAACTGCACATGCTATACTGAAGAATGTAAATTAATCAATACTATTTGTGATAAAATGTATACATATACATATGGTTATATGTCTATATTAACAAATAAGCTTTTATTCAGTTATTAGGATCTTTGTATATTAAAAGTTTATTACTCCTTTCCTATGGAATTTAATTAGCATTTAAGAGTCCCAAGTGAGTAGAGAGGGAGGGACATAAGTACCTCAAAATGGCCTTTGATTCTTCACTTGAGTGAAGGAATTAAGGATATTCCTCTGGTTTATGCCAAATAATTTAAAGAGCTCTGAGATTTATTCCCATATCACTTGACTTGTTTCCTAGAAGTTTTGGTTGTGGTGTAATGGGGATCTGGCACATGGGCAGACCCGTTAGCTTGCTCAGATTGCAAGCTACCATGTGGGATAGGACACCAGGGAGGGGATGGTATCCCTCCATGTGGAGCTGCTTCTGGGAGAATTGTGATGACATGTTAGAGAAGTGCCTTGGAAAGACTGCCAAGTAAGTGGAGCTTCTGGAGCTGGTTCTGGTTGGCTTACTGGTCATGTGGTTGAGTAGAGTCTTTTGCATAGCTGGAAGAAAGAAGCCTCCATTAGTTTTTGTCATCTGTCTGTTGCATTAGTATCTGGGAGAGCAAGGTGACTCCCTCACTCATGGTGTCCAGTGAGAGATTATGCCGTAATGGAAAAAGCCTGAGGGAATTCTTCCTTAAGATGCCATATGGGCCCAGAGTTCCCATGGCCTATGTGCTTGGCATTTTTGTTTCCATTTTAAGTGCAGTGAGTAGAACCTCTGATCTCTGTCAAATGAGTCAGAACCCAGGCTAGCTTTTGCAACCATCACAGCATCAATGCCCCAAGGAATGAGGAACAATCTTCCCAACCCTGTGAAAGGACTTAAATTTGGTGGGAATAATGTCATAAAGGAACTGAGCCAAGTTATGGGTCTATTTCACCCCAACTTCCCACATATATGCAAAAACAGTAGGGAAGGTGATGCTCAGGAAGTTATATGTTCTTGATATATCTTTTTTATTTTAAACCCTTAAATACTTCTGTGTATTGGCTCATAGGTGGAAGAGTGGTAAGTGTGGGCAATGGGGGTCAAGTGACTTGCCCAGGGTCACACAGCTGGGAAGTGTCTGAGGCAAAATTTGAACCCAGGACCTCCCATTTCTAGGCCTGACTCTCAATCCACTAAGCTACCCAGTTGCCCCCTCTCGATATATCTTTGAACTAAATATTCCTTTGGAAAAGCCAGCAAGTATTAAGTGGTAAAGTGGAACTAGCATGTCCCTTACAAATGTTGGAAACTGGTCCTTAACAAACAAGAGGAATACATTGGTGGGAGTTTAAGATCATGGCAGAGAGGAATGATACCTTACACACCACTCACAAACCTGAAACTGGTAGGGAGATTAGTCTACCTGGCCCTAAAAAAGTAGTACCTGAGGAGACAAATATGTTGCAACAAAATCACAAAATTTAAGAATGGTCAGGGAACTTGGGCCATCTAGTTCAATTCATATATAAAAGAAACCCCCACTATAATATACCTGACAACTGTTCGAAGGCTTCCATGGAAGGAGACTCAACCATCTCATGGGGCAGAATTTTCCACAACTTTTAAACAACTCTCATTGTCCAGAAGTTGTTCTAGATTAAATGTTTCTCTTTGTAATTTTCACCTACTTGTCTTAGTTCTGCCCCTGAGGGTCAAAGAGAGTCTAATCTCTATTCCATGTGATATACAAATACTTGAAGACTACTAGCAAGTTTACCCTGTCTTCTCCTGACCTAACATCTCCAACCTCTTCAACTTTTCCTCATATAACATGAACTAAAGATCCTCCACCATTCTGTTTGCTCTCCTCTAGACTTACCACAGATTATCAATGTCCTTTATAAACTCTAGTGTACCAAAAACAATGGTGCTCCAGATGACACCCAAGGAAAGCAGAATACAATGGGACAATCACCTCTCTATTCCTGCAAATCAAGCCCATCTTAATGTAGTCCAAGATCACTTTAGACTTTTTTGGCTGCTAGACCATAATGCTGACTCAATTGAGTTTTCAATCCAATATGACTTTTATATCTTTTTTGGACAACTTCTGTCTAGGTTATGCTTTTCCCATCTTAAATATGCAAAGTTAACTTTTTGTTCCCACGAATACAATTTTATATTTATCCCTACTAAATGTTATCTTATTAGATTTAGCCTAAAGTTCTTTCCTGGATCCTGTAGGAGTCCGAGTTTAGACTGTTATATCCATAGTCAGCTATGGTCACCATGCTGGTTTTTCATAAATGTTTTTCTTTGTCATAAGAGAGGACAAAATTGAGGGATGAAAGCATATCTGATAATGATAGCAAAATAAAAATAATTGCATCAATAAAACATTTAAAAATAAAGATGATATGTTTGAATTTAAAAAAAAGATATTGTGACATATAGACTTGAACCTTTGATATAGTGTATGAACTTTTGGCCTCTTGTTCCTGAATTTGGATCCATGTTTTCCAGCATATTAAGTGGTAGTATAACAAGAAAACTAGATTTGGAAGCCAATGACATGGGGAGGTCAAATTTTGGGGAAAATTTACTATTGTTATTAGTCTTACTTCAATGTATCATGTAAGTGATCTAGGTTCTTTTAAGGCTATCCCAGTAGAATACAAAGGCCATCAGTACCTGTGAAAATAGAAAGGTTTCAAGTGTGGTTGCGGGAGTTAGACTTCAGTGCTGTTATCTGAGAAGAATCCTAGGTAGATTGAGAAAGGCTTCATCATTAGAGGATTGGCCAAAAAATGATAACCCCAACAGCTGATAAGGTTGGTGTGCTGTAGAGCGAAGAAATTTCAAGCTACAAAAATGAAGGGAATATCCTAATTGATAAAATCAAGATTCCTTGAAGTACTAAAGTACATATTTATTTTCATTTATTCACCTGTGAGTTTGATATTCACAATGGCCCTGGGAGATAAATGCTCTATTATCTCCACTTTACAGATGAAAAAAAATGAGGCAAGCAGAGGTTGTGACTTTCTTAGCAGTTCTAGTCCTAATCTTTGAATGCCTCTGTCTATGTATGAGAGGGAGCCAGCATCAGATTTAGGATGATCTTGCTTTAAGGTCTGACACTGACTCTGTGACCCTAGGCAAATTACATCACATCTTGAAATCCTCGAGAAAACATTTTAAGAAATATAAGCTGCTCTGCATTTGTAAAAAGAGAGTTTCCTTTCTGGGGAGCTCCTTATACAAATGAAATCAGAGGTCTGTACCCTACATCTATATCTAGATCTATATATCTATAGCTATTATCTATTTCTATCTAGGGCATATGTGTATGTGATGCCATTCTGGAGTACATAGAGAAGTTCTTAGAGAAGATGTTATGCTGTTCTTTGTCTTGACTCCAACATCTACCTCCCTCAACAATTTCCTTCTCTTCTCTAGGAATATTCACCCTTAATTCTAGTTCTTTCTTTCCATTTATACTATAGTGTGGTGTAGTAAAAGGGGGAAAAAGTGCTGGACCTGGAGTGGAGAAATATTTAGGTTGGAATCCCAAGACAGAAAGTATACAAGCTGTTAGATTGTGGGCACATTCCTTAACCTCTCTTAGTTTCTTCTTTTTGTAAAATGGGATTAGTAATACCCATCTAACTCAAAAGGTTGTGAGAAATTTAACTGAGATAATGTGTGAGAAACATTTTGCAAACTCTGTAAATGTCAGCTATTATTATTCCATTCCCATTATTTCTCTTACATTTCAGGCTTCAGGATTCATATCAAGTTTTCTATCTTTCTCCATTGCCTTCTTCAATCTTTGTTTTCCCTTTCTCCCACATCCTCTCTAACTGATCTCTGAGAGGAAAATCCTCATCTCAACCCTTCCCCATATGCTCAACTGATCCAGAATAGCTAACTGGAGGGAGTCAGATATGAGGGAAATGTCAATTTATTCTAAGGAAAACTACAGGATCTAATCCTGGTTAGTGAATCTGTCATGTCATTGCTTAAGAACAATTTGGGGGTTGGGGGTTAAAAGGAAACCTATTTGCTTTGTAACACTTAGGAAAAAGTTAGAACACATTGCCTTCCTCATATTTTACAGATAAAAAAACTGGAGAACTGATTTGTGTAAGATATAAAATGCTGTGATTCTACAGGTATTATGCGTTTGGGCAGATGTAGGGGGTGAAAAAGAGGAATATCATATTTGTCACTTAGCATTGATTGGATACTATTTGAATTATATGTCCTCCCTAGTTTAAGAAGGACTTTGCTAAATTAGTGGACAGTTAGAGGAAAATGAACAGGACCCTTAAGGGCTTGTAAACCATGTTACATGAGGGACAATTGGAGTCACTGGGAATTTTTTACATAGAAAAGACACATAAAGGAGACATGATAGCTGTCTTCAGATATCATATGAGCTATTCAATGAAAGGAGTAACATTTATGCATCATTCATTCAACAAACCTTGATTAAGTAATTACCATTTGCAAGATGCTGCTGTAAGACAGTGGAAATGCAAAAGATGAAATGCTAAGATGAAAAATGGCACTCCCTACCTATAGAAGTTAATAGATTTAATAAAAGGGTATCATAGATAGATTAGATAGATAGATAGATAGATAGATAGATAGATAGATAGATAGATAGACAGATAGACAGATAGATAGACCGACAGATAGACAGATAGACAAATAGACAGACAGACAGACAGACAGACAGATAGATAGATAGATAGATAGATAGATAGATAGATAGATAGATAGACAGATAGACAGATAGATAGACCGACAGATAGACAGATAGACAAATAGACAGACAGACAGACAGACAGATAGATAGATAGATAGATAGATAGATAGATAGATAGATAGATAGATAGATAGATAGATAGATAGATAATTATGATACAAGGCAGAATGTACTTAGGACACAGGAGAGAGAAAAAATCCAAACAAGGTACAACAGGAAAATTTGGAGAGAATTCACCATTTTTACCTGAGAGAATCAGGGAAGCTTCATAAAGGAAAGAGTATCTGAGCTGAGTCTTGAAGGATTTTAAGAGGTAGAGATGGGCAGGGAGTATATTCCAGGTAGGGGGAGGGTCTTATAAATGCACAAGGGCAGGAGAGGGCAGGTTAAATCAGGAAACAGCTAGTAGTCCTGTTTGTCTGGAATGTAGAGTATGCAAAGGAGAAATAAGACTGGAAAGGTAAGTTGGTGCTTCATTGGAGAAGGAGCTAAATGCCAGGCTTAAGTATTTTTATTTTAACTTAAGGAATAGGGAGCCATTGAAGCTTTTTGAGCAAGGGTGTGATGGGGTCAATGTTATGCTTAAGAATGTTATTTTTCCATCTGTGGAAGAGTAGATATGAGAAGAGAAAAATTTAAGGGAAGAAGACTTAAAAACGAGAGTCCAAAAGTACAAGTGAGAAGTAATAAAGACCTGTACTATGAAGATTGCATTAGAAGTGGAGAGGTAAGATTGGATATGAGAGGAGGTAGAATCAACAGGACTTGATAATTGATTAGATAACTGGAAAGGCAGAGATGAAAGAGAAAGAATAGTCATTAAGTCTCTGAGATTCTGAGTCTGAGTAACAGGGGAAGAGGTGAAATAGCATTGTGGATAGAGTAAAAGTCAAAAAAGTGTGGCTCAAATCTCACCTCTGATAATACTTGCTAATTGTGTAATGATTGGGCAAGTTATTTAGCCTCTACAAGTCTCAATTTCTTCATCTATAAAAAAGAAATTAATAATAATTCCATTACATACCAACTTGTATCCTTGTAAACCTTATATTACTATATAAAAATGAATTGTCTTTTCTAATAAGGATGTAAGCACATTTAGATCAGGGACAATTTAATTTTGTTTTTGCTTCCCTAGCACTTAGTAAATATTAGATATTTAGTGACTTTGCTTATTGAATTGAATTGAAGGATGATGATGCCAAAACCAGCAATAGAGGAAGGTGAAAGGTAGGGCATGTTTTTTAGAGGAAAGATAATTAGTTCAGTTTTGGACAAATTGATCTCTCTTCCCTTGGTGCTCCGTTGCTCTGTTGTTTACTTTTGTGTTGCTATTTTCTAGTTGCTCATCATTGTGGTCCTCAATGCTGTTTGCTGCTCTAATTTCCTCATCACTGCCCTAACTCCCCACTTCATCACTTCTCAGAAAATGGTGCCAGATTTCTAGACATATCTTTTTCAATTTGGCTCAGGAAAACTTTGAAGAACCTTTCAAAAATAATTTTATTTTCTCTGCCTTCACCTAGGTGAGACCTGGGATCATCATTCCTAGTAGGAAGCACATATTCATATCCATACCCACTGACATCCATGTTCACATACACACATGCATGAGCACACACAAGAAGAATTTAGGAGAAAGATCTTACATGTGTGTGTGTGTATGTGTGTTAATTTGGCATGTCATTGAATCACAAACATTTATTTAGATTAAAAATTATATTGGCTTTGAAATTCTTAGGAAAAATGTAGACCTCATCTTTTCCAAATCTTTAATTTTACAGATGGGGAAACTGAGACCTATGGAGTCCTTGGGGTACCTTTTTTAAATTTTATTATTTTATTTTATTTTATTTTATTTTTTAAACCTTACCTTCCATCTTGGAGTCAATACTGTGTATATTGGCTCCAAGGCAGAAAAATGGTAAGGGCTAGGCAATGGGTGTCAAGTGACTTGCCCAGGGTCACACAGCTAGGAAGTGTCTGAGGCCAGATTTGAACCTAGGACATCCTGTCTCTAAATCTGGCTCTCAATCCACTGAGCCACCCAGCTTCCCCCTTTGGGGTACTGTTTTGAGGGTCCTATGCCTTGAGGGGATCATTGAAGCCAACCAAATAAAGTTCACCAAAGGAGATAGTCTAGGGAAAGAAAAGAAAGCTCAAGGAAGAACCTTTGGGAATAGTTATCCTTGTGGGTAGCAGAAGGAATATGAAACAATGCTGAAGACAAGTCAGATCAGACTAGAAAAAAATCAGGAAAGAGCAATGTCATAAAAGCCAAGGGAAGAGAGAATAACCAGAAGAGGTGTTAAAAGATTCAGAGAAGTCAAGGAAAATGAGAACTGAGAAAAGGACATTGGATTTGACAATTAAGAGGTCACTGGTGACTTTGAAGAGAACAGTTTTAATAGAGTAGTAGGGAAAGAAGCAGCGTACTGGTAAATGTTTGACAACCAGTTCTCTGGAAAGAGAAAAATGTATGCGCAACACACTTTTAAGTTTAATCCATATTATTAACATTTTTTCCATCACTTTCTTTAGCCTGGACAATTGGTAGAACAATAAGTCAAGCTCCAGTGTGTGGGATTTGCCAATTTCCACACTGTAAATGTTTACATTGAAAGTGTTTAACAACCAGCTTTTACCAAATGGTTAGAACTGGCTCCAGCATACTCCTGGACAGAAACCAGATTGCATAAAGCTGAGAGGTGAGTTAGTGGTGAAAGACTGGAGGTGGTAAGTATAAAATTTTGTTTCTAGTAGTTTGTTAGTGAAAAAGAGGACAGAAATAAGAAGATTGTTTATGGGACTGAGGGAAGCATGGGGTCAAAGGAAGGGAGATAATAACATAGAGGATATCACCCACTTCATTTTACCTTTCAAGTTTGCTTGTCTAGAATTCCAATTCAATATAGTAGGACAAGAGATGAACATATTAACTTCTGTCAAGACCTTGCACTGAATTAAAGTACTCCAATATGTGAGATTATGTGAGATAGACTTGCTTAACATAAAGATTTCATTTACATTCAAAGGACCAAAGAAAGGTATGATAACAGTGTGGTTATGTCTATATTTTCACTGTTGTTTTCCATGAAAACACTGAGGCATTGTTCCAGGACATAAGGAATAACATTCCGGGGAAGTGCAAAATTGGCATATTTTTAGTGTTTTGATCATTTGGCGGAATATGGAAGCTCCTTTTTATAGGGCATGTGCCAGGGTTAGTTTTGCAACAGAGGTTCTCTCCTGACACAAAGAGATGGATAGCCTTCTACCTCATCTGGTAATAGCATTTTATGGTGGTCTCAAAAGGGTGGTCTTCGGTCTTCCTTTACAAGCACTCAGATACTCAAAGCATCAAATATGAAGCTGTCTTAATTTATACAGCAAAGGACAAAGAAAGGATTTATATACCAATCTACAATGAGCAAGAAATTCTTTTTGTTTTTTTTTCTAGTGGACCTTTGCCTCTCTAAATTAATCCATATAGTGTTCTCATCTAGGTGGGACCCACCAACAAGGGTAAAGAGAATCAAATAACTGCTTCTTTTGGGGTTGAGAGGAGTGGAGTGCTTCTTGGGAGATTTGTATTTGTGACTTACAGTACTGGCCTGGATGTGGCTCACACTGAGACTCGGGTTTGCTTCTCCTCTGTAGAACTCTGTGATTCATTGCTCCTTGGCCAGCAAACATAGAACTTGCTACCCCTTGGCATTTTAAAAATTTCTCTCTGTCTCTCTGCTTCAATTGGTCTATGGCTGACTTCTCTCAGGGTTTCATTATTTAGTTGCTCACCTCCATGACTCCACTGTGTAATTATCCCTGTGGTCCTCATTGTTGTTTGTAGGCCTCAGTTCTTTGCTGCTTTGCCTCTCAGCTACAAAGCTTCTCCTCAGAAAATTATGCCAGATTTTTGAGAGTTTCAGCTCTTTCTGGCCCAATGTCAAAATGCCAGTGGGATATTTAAGACTTTATACTATTTTACTCAAGTCCTATGGTAAAATCCTCTTTTCCTTTCTAAGTTTCCTGCCCTGCCCCATTCCCTCATACCAAGGATGAAGTTTTCTTGCTTGAATGGCTCTAAGGAATTTTTGTCTTCCACTCTGGGGCAGCTTATGGTGAGTCCATCTCAGTTACTTCCTTTTTTTAATGCTTGGATTTGAGTCTTGGAGTTCCAAGGGATTTCCTTTGCTCCCTCTCCTCAATTGATTGTTTTTTCATTTTCCATATTTTTCTGTGATAACTATTCAGCTCTGTCATGCAAATTCATCCAGGGTGAGTTTGAGGAAGTACTGGAACCTAGGTGAACAGAAAAAATCCAAAGGCCAAGTCACAAATAATACCAGAATGGTTGTGTGCTGTCAATAGCCAAGAACTAAAATGAGTGGAAGAAGAGGTACAGATCCAAAAGACCAAAGCCTAGGGATCCTGCCAAAGGTTAGGGAGCCCAAGTGCAGTCTGCTATGGAGGTACATTGTCTGGATAGTGCTCCTAGAAGCTTGTCTTTTGATTCCAGGGTCTTGGTTCCCTCCTCATGCTGGACACCTTTGCCATTCCTAGCTAGCACTTCTGTGGCATTGGGAAGTCCCTGTTGCCACCTGATGACTTCCTTTGAATCTCAGGACTGTGGTCATTTTATAACATTGACCTCAAGGGTATATATTAGAAATATCTTTCAACTTCCCCTTCAATGCCCTACTGTGTATTTATACTCCATAAACTTACTTTCTTGAACTTATTTATTTTGTTTTAATCCAGTTATTACATCTTAGGATAATAAGTTCCATATATTTATTACCTGCTCTATAATACAGTACTTACTTTATTGATGCTGAATGTATTCCTTCCTAGCTTCAAGGGGGGTATATGCTCATTCTAGTATTCTGAGATTTGCTGAAAAAAGTCCATGTTCACTAATTCGTTCATAATTTCATATTTCTTTTCTTAAACTATCCTCTTAGCTCCAGGCCCACATTTATATTTGTTGAAGGAACTTTTATACCTAAATCTACCACCAACATATCAATCTTAAAATATTTATGCTGAGCAGGTAAAATGAATTCACTGGATTTATTACTTTTCCTACCAAACCTGTCTTGATCTTAAATGTTAAAAAAAATTTCTTTTACTGAATGTTCTGTAGGCATATTATGCCCAATATGTCCAACACTGAACTTATCAGCTTTATTTCCAAACCTACCCATCTTCCCAATTTTCTTAATTCTATGAAGGATACTATCATCCTTAGAATCACCAAAGTTGGAAGCTTTAGGTTCACCTTCTACTCTTCATTCTCCCATCACCTATAAATAGTCAATTGCTAAGTTTTGTCAGTTCTACCTCCATGACATCTTTCCCATCAAACCCCTTTTCTTCACTCATATAGCCACCACTTCACTTTATACCCTTATCACTTCTTTTCTGAACTATTGCAATGACCTTCTAATAGGTCTCTACCTCAAATTTCTCCTTTATCCAATCTATTGTCCCATACATCTGTCAAAATGGTGATTATAAAGCATAGGTGTGACATATTAATCGCTGCTCAAGAAGTTCTGGTTTCTGCCTCTTCCCTCTCTTCCCTCTTCCCCCAACCCCTTGACAAAATTTTAACTCCTCTATTGGTATTTAAAGTCCTTCAGAATCTGACTACCATTTGTTACCCATTACAACCTGCAAGTTCCCTGAGGTCAGGGGTTATCTTTTCCCCCTCCATTTTTGGATCTCTAGTGCCTGACATCAATTTTACATATAATAGACAATAAATGATGTCTAAATTGAATGGATTATTTTCACTTTGCACTTTCTAGATCTGAGTGTCATAATCATTTTAGTCTAGCCTCATAAGGTAGTCAGTTCCTCTATCTTCTTGACATATTAGTCACCTTTCTCCAAACCTTTTCTACTTCAAAATCAAGTTACTGCACTAAATTGAGTTTCATGAAACAATCATCATACACATTACTTTCCAATGAGCTGTGTAACACAAAAAGCCCTGCTGGTCCGAGATGATCAAGAAAGGTTACAAGGGGGAGCCCAAACCTATAAAGCATTTAGCCAAATAGAAACAAGGTAGATGGGAAAAGTTCCAGATTCTTCTCTAGCAAAAGATGTTCCTTGTCTGAAGACCTTGGCATGTTCTCAGAGAGGTTCTGTTATAGCTTACATATTTAGGGTCATTTTGTAGTCTGAGATGTTAACTCTTAAGATTTAGAGCTCTATTCTATAAGAGAAAACTGAACCCTGAAAGATTAAGCGATTTGCTCAAAATTATCTAAGTAACAAGTGGCAAAGTCGAGTTCTGAATTTGGATCCTTCGACTCAAAAGTTTACAATTAAAACTCCTTGAAGTTTCAACATTTTGAAAGATATAAAGTTTGGAAGTTTCTGATCAGGCTAGGCACTTTCTTTCTCTGGCTCTTTTCCCTCCTCATTTTAAAAGTGAGGGGATAGTACTTAATAGGCTCTAAGTACTCTTCCAGCTCTAATATTTCTATGACTGTATGAGGAATTCTTTCTCAGAAGAAATGATCATCCTCCTTGTCAAGTCTAACCCCTCTACTGGTGTCCTTGATTCCCTTCTCTCCTGCCTTTCCTGTGATTGCTTAATCAATCATTCTCTCTTTCTCATAAAACTTTAATTCCCTTTTCTTCACTAACCCCATCCCACTTTTCCTCCATCTACAAACATATTCAGATTCCCCCAACTTAAAATCCACCAAAAAACCCCAAACCGAAACAAAACCTCTTCTTTTGAACCTGCCATGCCTTCAATTAATCATCTTGTCCTTCTTTCTCATTGTTAGACTTCTGTTTAAAAGGTCTTGTACATTAATTACTGCCACTTCAATAATAACAACAGCTAGAATTTATACAGCACTTTGAGATTTTCAAAGCATTTTAAAAACATTATTTCATTCTATCCTCACAAGAGAGGGAGGTGCTATTGTGATCCCTATTTTATAGGTGAAGAAAAAGATCCTGAGAGCAGTTAAGCAAATTGGTCAGGGTTGTCTGTCAATAATTGTCCGAGACTGGATATGAGCTCAAATCTAACCTGTCTCTAGGTACAGAGAGCTATCCATTGACCCACCTATTTACCTCAGTTTCATAAAGCATAGTTTCAGTCCCCACCACTTTCTTAAAGCTTTCATGTTTATGGGTCATTTATGACCTTTTAATTATTCCTTGGAATGGTTCCTCCCTTATTTTATTTTATGTTATTTATGGGAGGAAGGTCTTTATGCCCCTATTCATTATTCCATTTGACACAGTTAAATATCATCTTTTTTCTTGATCCCCTCACTTCTCTTGGCATCCATGACACTCCATTCTGATTAACACTATAATTACAGAAGCCCCAGGGAGAAAATGGAACCCCAAGAACTACCATATAAGTAATTGTTGCCATATCTAGGGTGGGCAGAGGCAGTATGCATACCCTGGGGTAGTTAAGGAGTAGGAAGGGCTATTATCCTTGTCTAAGAAGGGCTATTATCTCTTTCAACAGTGGATAATTAGGCTAGCCCCCCTTTGGTGCCTTTAGGTTGTTTGCATAGTAAATGAGAGTCAGATTCATGTAAGCCTTTAGGATTCCAGAATGGTCTAGCTGAATTGTCCTGGGGCCTGAGAAATATGCCTTAGGTACCTGTTCCTTGGGTTTTCTTTCTAGATGTGCTGACTGGGAGGCAACTGGGCACCTAGCATGTGTGTCTATGTTCACCTCTGGAATGTGTGTGTGTGTGTGTGTGTGTGTGTGTGTGTGTGTGTGCGTGTGCGTGTGTGCTTGCTCACAGAGACGGGTGCTCTGTTTTCTAGTAAGGGCTGAGTCTGTGATTTATTATTTTGATAAAATGGGTTTTTGAGATTCCATCACATATTGAATAGATCTAACATCTTTCATGTTACTCTTTCTGTCTTGAGATCTTTCCTTCTTTGACTCCTTGGTTGGGTGCTCATCCTTCTAAATATCTATGCTTTCCAACTTCCACCACACCCAAAATCTAATCCAATATTTCTGCGTTGCCCCTCTGCCTTTTGATGACTGTGAGATGTTTCTGTCTATATGTTCTACTGAAACTTAGTTCAACAAGATGAAAAACAAAAGACTTCTCCTTTTCTCCCTGATATGTCCCTTCCCTTGATTCCTCTATTTCCATTGAGGACATCAGCATACTCCTTGACATCTGTATCTCTAATCTGAGAGTTGACTTTGAATCTTCACTTTCCCTTATTTCCTACAATTAACTGCTAAATCCTAAAACTTGCAAAGTCTCTTTCATTTTCCCTTCTTTTCTACTTCCACTGCAACCACTACAGTTTAGGTCCCTATTATATCTTACAACAAGGTTATTGTAATGGCCTTCTTACTGGTATTATTTCTTTAATCTTCTAATTAAGCATTTTCAGACTTGAGCTTCTGTAATCCCAGTCCAAGCTCTGATAATGTCACTCTAGTATTAAACACACACACACACACACACACACACACACACACACACACACACACACACACACACACCCTTTTAGAATCTCTCCATTTCCTTCTGAATTTCCTTCATAACGGATTCAATCTGCCTTTCCAAGGTTCCTTCTGAAAATAATGGAAATACCTTTCCAATTTGATGTTTTATTTTCAAATGAAATGGACTTTGTTCCATCCCCTGATTCTTCTCCTGTCTACTTCTAGCTCCATACTTTTCCTCACTCTGTTCTGCTCACCTAGAATGGAGGCCTCATGTAATAGCTGCTGAAATTTATCCCTTTTATTGACAACTGGTTCAGGTGCCTTCGAAGGGGTTTGATCAAATATTTGTTTTTTAATGTCAAAAAGTGATTTCCTCTGCCTCTTTTACATCCTTTCTGAAACCTTCCCTCCTGCAACTCCCTCCTTCCCCCAAATGATGGTAGTATGATACAATAGAAAGTGGGCTGGATTTGGAGCTAGAAGATATGGCCTTGCCAGTGTTGTGTGACTTTAGGTATCACTTAGCCTTTTTTGAGACCGTTTCCTCACCTGTAAAGTGAGGGGGCGGACACAGATGGCTTCTAATATCCCTTCCAGCACTAAATCTATGATCCTTCACAATTCTCTCACTGTCTCTGATATCAGAAATAAGTTTGCACACATCATTTCTAGGTGTACTCTACCCCATATTTAAGCTCCTTGAGAGAAGAAGCTGCCTCATCTTTCTTGTTTGTTTATCTTCTTTAGGATTCTGGCGGTTTTCTAGACCTATGGATTCTAGACCTATGATTCCTAGACCATGGAAATAGTGAAAGTTGCTTTAAATGTGTTGCATAATTTCTGATTTGGAGAAATTTGAGAAGGCCTGGGGATTAGACAAAAGGCTAGTCTGACATATTGTTTCTTATGTGACAGAGAAGTCTTTGAAGCTTGACCTACCACATCTAGCAAAGTGCCTGGTACATAGTAGGCATTTAACAGCTATTTGTAGAATTGAATTAAATGACAAAATATCCTCTTGTCTCTTTTCTTAATCCCTTTTAGTCTCCCTCAATAATACTTGCTGACTCTTGCATGAAGCATTTACCCAATTTTGCCTATATACTCGGTGCTGAGTGCTAACAGGGATACAAAATCCTGACTTTGAGATTAGGTTACCTAGTTATTTCAAAGAGTACAGTGAAACCAACCAATCCAACAACTCCCTCCACACCACTCCCCATAATTCTGGTTCATTTTCTTTATTAATTTAATTGAAAAATTATTTAGACAAGTACTAACACAAGAATGCAAGGTGTGTTGCAAAATCAAACAAACCACAATAGGCTGCTGAAGCTCCAAAAAGGCTGGACATTCCTGAGCTAGAAGGTCAAGATATAACAAAGAGGCCTTGGGCCAGCACATGTTTTCTATGTCAAAGAGAGCTATTGATCTTCCTTTTCCTTCCTTTCTGTTACACTTCCTTGTCAGCAAGATCAGCACTAAAGTATATGAAGAGAGTTTCCAATCTTTTTTTTTTTTCTCCTCCCTGGCTTATGAATCACAGAATCACTGATGTCACCAGAGGTGACTTAGGTCTTCCTAGAAGATTATATGAACTGTTATATTGTTATTAAACATATGCATGACATTTTTGTTAGGCAGGTAAACGCCAATAGCGATCTGATAATGGCTGTAAAACTTTGATTTTGAGAGGATAGTTCTTCCCCTTAAGATTTCTGGTTGAAATCATAGGATTCCCCACCCCCTCTTTAGAATTAGAAAGGCTTTAAAGACTATCTAGTCCAATCTCCTCCTTTTACAAATAAGTAAAATGAAGCCTAGTGGGAGAAAGCTTTGGCATTTAATTCTAATTCAACATCAGATTTCACTTTCTACTAAATTCTCATTAGTCTCATGAATAATGGGAACAGAACCAAACCCTTATGCCAGACTTCTCTTATGAACTGATCCTTATCTATGTGCTTTGTCTTGACCAAAGCCTGGTCCTACTTTCTATCCCAGGTTAGCCTTCACTTCAGGAGACTTGATATCTCTTGCCAGTGGATAATCTCTTGCCAACATCTTGGTGCTGTTTGGTGGTTTGAATCATCTCTAAGGTAAGAGTCAGATCCAGGGAAACCTCCAGAGTTTGGGAAGTTTGAATAGTTGGGTTCTCAAGAAGAGCCTCAGGTCAGCTTCCATGCCAGCATTGTCACCGCCTTTAACACCCACGCGTGCTGTCCTATCAGTGGGTGGCTGAATTCTAATCCCTGTATCTTGGACTTCAATTAACAACTCAGTCATTATGTGCCTGACATCAGATTCCATTGCCCAATTACTTAGTGTCTAAACCTGCCACTGTCCAGTCCTTTAGGGCTTAGATTCTAGTTATTCTCTTAGTGAATTTGTTGCCAGAGTTCTTGCTCTCAGTTGCTGGATCTCGAGGAATCTGAACTTCTCCTGCTTGCTTAGATCTACACACTGTTTTTCCAGACTCCATTCTCACTACTGCCTTTATTGGGACCCAACCCAAGACTATTCACAGCTTTACCTAATTGGACCTCTGTTATCTGACTGCTCCTTCCTTTTGGCTCTGAACCTAGCTCGAATAGTTGGGATGTGCTTCTCATGTGTGCTATTCTTTCTAGTCCAAAGCACCAGACATGGCTTACATGGACAGCCAGTGGGACCATCTCTTTAAGCCTCTATGGTGATAAAAAAAAAATAACTCATATCTCTATGGTGCTTAAATTTTACCAAGCACTGCTTAAAGATAATAAATAAATATGAACAATTCTGAAAGACTTAAGAACTTTGATGATTCCAGAAGACTGATCATTCAATCAGCCAATAAGCTTTTATTAAATGTCTCCCATGTTCCCGGCATTGTGCTAAGTGCTAGCAATGCAAAAAAAGGCAAAAGACTATTCCTATTCTGAAAAAGCTCATGGTCTAATGGAGGAGTCAACCTGCAAACAACTATGTATAAGCAAACTATATACAAGATAAATGAGAAATAATTAACAGAGGAAAGGCACTCATATGAAGGGGAATTAAGAAAAAGTTCTTGTAGAAGGTGGGATTTGAGCTAGGAATTGAAGAAAGCCAGGAGAGGGAGTTGGAGACAGAGCTAGTCTAGGTCTGGGGAGTGACCAGTGAAAATGCTTAACCTGGAGGTGCAGCGTTTTGTGTAACAGCAAGGAGGTCATCATCCTTGGTCATACTGTTACACGTGGTCAGAGGTATCTGGAAGGGAGTAAGGCATAAGAAGACTGAAAAAATAAGAGGACCTGGTTGTGAGGGACTTGGGACGACATAGGATTTTATATTTGATCAGAGAAGTTGTAGGGAGCCATTGGGGATTATTGTTTTTATTGTTTATTTTTACTGTATTTTTATTGTCTTGCAAAACACACTTCCATATTGGTCATTGTTGTCAGAACATACTCATACATAACCAAAACCCCCAAATAAAACCAAAAATACACTGATGTGAAAGACGACTCCCATAGTTTTTTCTTTCTTTTAAACCTTTACTTTCTGTGTTAGAATCAATACTGTGTCTTGGTTCTAAGGCAGAAAAGTGATAAGGGCTAGGCAATGGGGGTTAAGTGACTTGCCCAGGATCACACAGCTGGGAAGTATCTGAGATTTCTAGACCTGTCTCTCAATCCACTGAGCCACCCAGCTGCCCCACCTTCAACAGTTCTTTCTCTGGAGGTGGATAGCATCCCCTGGTCACAAGTCTCTCAGGATTGTCCCAGATCTGTGTATTGCTGAGAGTAGCCAAGTTTTCGCAGATAATCATTAGACAATATTGCTGTGTACAATGGTCTCCCAGTTCTGCTTATTTTGCTTTGCATCAGTTCCTACGGATCTTTCCAGCTTTTTCTGAAATCATCATGTTTATTGTTTCTTATAGCACAATAGTATTCCATCACCAACAGGCACCACGATTTGTTCAGACATTCCTTAATTGAGGGACACCCCCTCAATTTCCAATTCTTTGCCACTACAAAAAGAGCTGCTATAAATATTTTTGTACAAGAAGGTTCTTTCCCCTTTTTTATTATCTCCTTGGGATACAGACGCCACTGGAGATTATTGATTAGGAGGGTGACAAGGTCAGATCTGTGCTTTAAGAAGATTAATTAGACCCTGAAGTGGAGAATCAGCTGGAGTAGGGAGAGAGGAGGTGTGATGTGATGAGGGCTTGCATCTGGGGGGTGGCAGTGAAGAGAAGGGGATACATATGAAAGAGATGTTAGTAAAGGTAAAATCAACAGGACTTGGCAAAAGATTAGATATAGGGATGGGAAAGGGATGAAGAGTCAGTGATGATAGCTAGATTTCAAGCATGGGTAACTGGGAGGATTATGACAGCCTTCACGGTAATATGGAGATTTGGAAGGAGAAGGGTTGATGATGAAGAATACTGTCCACTTAATGATAGAGAGGTGATAGAATAATATGAATAAGGAGAAACATGTTTTTATGGACATGGCCAGTGTGAAAATTTGACTATGCTTATATGATATGAGTTTGGGGACAGGCATGTAGGAGAAAAAAATTGAATGTTCAATAATTTTTTTCAAATCACAAATAATGCTTTGTAAACCTTAAAGTAATATGAAGATGTAAATTATGATTGCTTAGAAATATTTTTGATTCAGAAGTGTTTTTTTTTTTAAATAAAAGGACCATATAGGGGGCAGCTAGGTAGCTCAGTGGGTAGAGAGCCAGGCCTGGAGATGGGAGGACCTAGTTCAAATCTGACCCTAGATACTTCCTAACTGTGTGACCCTAGACAAGTCACTTAACCCCTGTTGCCTAGCTCTTACAGCTCTTCTGCTTTAGAACATAGTATTGTGTTTTTTTTTTTAAAGGACCATTAAAAGGAGGAACCTAAATCTTTTAAGGAACTTAATTCTACCTTTGGACAACTAATTTTTAGGTAATTTTTGCTGATATCAAGCCTAAATTTCCCTCATTGCAACTTCTACGCATGGCTCAACTTCAAGGGCTAAATAGAATGAGTCTAATCCTGTTTCCACATGACAGCCCTTCAAATATTTTAACCCAGCCATCATGTCTTAGTCATCTCTTTTCTAGGCCAGACTTACATAGCTGCATTAGCTCAGAAGTTTTATGGCCTGTGAAGTTAAAAAAAATAATTATTTTTCTATGTAAGGCTACTTATCTTATTTTATGATATAAAAGCACCGTTTTGATAAGAAATCCGTAGTTCACCAATCTGCCAAAGGGTCACATGACCAAAAAAAGGTTAAGAGCCACTCCATTAGTCAGTCCTCATAATGCGACTCAAGCTCCTCACTATCCTGATTGTCCTCCTCAGCAAACTCTGTACTAAACAATCAAGTTAGTTAATCAGCAAGTACTTGATAACTCATCAACTGGCTTTGCCCCACTACCCAACTAGAGCTACCAGTTCACCACACTTCATCGGTCTACCAGGCAGTTTTTCCAGATTATCTCCTCCACCCTCCTACCGATTTGTTGATCTGTATTGTTCTCCTGTTTCTCATTACTCTAGCAATACTCTAGGAGAAGTAAATTCAAATGACATGGTAGTATACTTTCCTCTAACTATGGCTTCATCACTGCTGTTTAGTTTAGTGTCACTCAAAATATCTGTATCAGAAAGTCTAACTCTTCCTCTGCTAGACTGGAAGGGCACGATAGCGAGCGACTAAATTAAATGAACATATCCAAAAAGAAGAATTCTGTGATTTATAGCAGCGTAATGAATTCAAATCCCTGAGGGTCAGCAACTTGACTAAGCTGCTGGAAATTAATTATTGGTTAAACAGAACAAAACAAAAACAACCCCCTCCCCAAAAAAACCCCAATGACCCTAAACTAAAAACAAAAACCAACAACAAAATTTTAACTAAGATAACAACTTTAGGTATTTTATAGATAAAAATGGATAATTCTAAAATTGTGTAGGAAAGCACAGCTATAGCCCAACACTTTGGAGCCCTCAGAAAGTAGAGTTTCTTTAGAAAGCAGAGAATTTTCAATCACTGCCTTAGCTGCTCAGCTCTTACCCTTGGGTCCTAAGCCCCAGATTCACTAGAATTCTCCATATCTAGCCCAAACCAAAGCCACCATTTTCTTACCATGCTACCGCCCACAGAACTTGTTGGCACCTCTTTCCCCCACCTCACCTTTCACTTTGTAAAAAGTGGTAAAATTTACTATCATTCCCCAAAAGAACACATTAATCACCCCTTGGACTTTGATCCCAAAGCACCATTCCTCCACCTGTGTTGTCTTTCCCAACTAGAATATAGGCTTCTTGAAGGAAGGGGTCTATCTTGCCTTCTTTATTTGTATTCACAATATTTAGCACAAAACCTGGCTCCTAACTTAATAAATGTTTTTTTATTCATTTATTCATTCATTCATTCATGCAGTTCAATCCATGCCTTAAAGGAATTCCCATTTTAACATGTTTGACAAATGAATCTAGGCTCTACTTGAAGGTATCATAGGAAAATGAATAATTCTAAGCCTCTCAGTAGAGGCTGGATGAAATGATCCCTGGTCAGTAATGCTGTAGAGAAATGCTCAGAAGTCCTATGAGCTTCTTCCTAGCTTTAAAGAGATTCTGTCATTCAGTATAAATTTCCCTTATGTTTATTAAATCGGTCACATGTGGTATTCTTAGATCTAGAATGTTAAGGCTAGAAAGGAACTTTTAAGTTTATTTAGTGCACTTTCTTCATTTTATAAATGAGAAAACTGAGGCCCAAAGAGGTTCTGTTGTTTAGTTGTTTTTTTTTTTGGTCTGTGTGACTCCCTTTTAGGTTTTTCTTGGCAAAGATACTAGAATCATTTACCATTTCCTTCTCCAACTCATTTTATAGATGAGGAAACTGAGGCAAACAGAATTAAATGACTCATTCAGGGTCACATAGGTAATAAATGTTTGAGGCTGGATTTGAGCTCAGATCTTCCTAACTTAAGGATTTACTCTAGACCTAGCATTCCACATACTGAGTCAACTTAGTTGCCCCCAATAGGAGTTAAGTCACTCACCTAAAATTTAGTAGGCCATCACCTAAAAACTAATAAGCAGTAGAATTGGGACTTGTCCATAGGTCTTTTGTTTCAAGTTTGGTATTCTTTCCCTGAGACTGTGATGCCTCCCGTTTTCAGCTTAACCCTGGGAAAGAATGAGGCCTAGAGAAATTCTCTTCCCAAAAGACAGGCAGAAGCAGTTAAGCTCTTGCTTCTCTTGCTCCAGTGTGAATTGGTCAGCAATAGCCCATGTATCATTCCTTGCTAGACCAGACCAGGAAAGTACACTGAGGCTGCCCTAAATAAATACTCCGGGTGTCTTGTCGCAAAAACCAGTGATGTGCTAGTGCAATTTATTTTACACCGATTTATGAGGCCCGCTGCACACAAATAGATTATTGTAGTGTCTGTGATTAATGGGGCACCGTGCAGCTGTATGGACTTCATAAATCATTTGATACAACGTCGAAGCAAATTTTACTTGCAAAATCAGTTTCAATCAGCTTGGATAGGAAGGCAGGTGAAACAATTGGATGTGTCCAGTTGTGGGCAATATCTATGCACACAGCAGTCAGTGGTAGGTTGAGTATTTTATGTCTCTTATTATCAGTGATCTGGAAGACTGAATAAAAGGCACATTAATTAAATTTGCAGATGGAATTGGAGGTGTCATCAGTGCATGGAAGGCCAGAGAAATGTTCCAAATAGATGGAAAGTGGTGGTGGTGATGTGGGAAGCAAAAAAAAAAAAAGTAATATAACAAAAACTGAGCAGTGAATGGGAATAAGATAATGGTTATGAGAGATGAAATAGCCTGAGAAAAATTTGACAAAAAATTAGTGTTGCTTAAAAGAATCTGACCGAGATGCCTATTTCATAACAAAAGGAAGGAAGGAAGGAAGGAAGGAAGAAAGGAAGGAAGAAAGGAAGGAAGGAAGGAAGAAGGAAGGAAGGAAGGAAGGAAGGAAGGAAGGAAGGAAGAAAGTAAGAAAGTATTTGGTCTCCTTACATTGCATCCTTGAACTGGAAATGGGGCAAGCCTTTAGGAGCCAGTAGTGGCAGATCTTGTTCTTGTCATCCCTTTTTTTCTTGCTGATGTTTATTGTTTTCTTCACCTTGAGAGGGAAGAGCAGGATGCTGAAGTTTGCTGAATCATTAACAACTCACCCTCAACCTCTTCTGTGGCAAGTGTGAAGGGCAGGAGACTAAAATAATTGTGTGGCAAAATGGGACAGAAAAAACATCTCTCCAAACTTCTAAATTTTGCTAGCTATTTCTTTCATTCATTTATTAGCCAGTCAACAGCAATATTTCCAAGTTTTTTGCAGTCTTCTTACTATTACTATATGGCACTACCCTAATTCATACTCTCCTCTTTTCTTTCCTAGAAATTCTAATAGCCCTCTTCCTAGCTAGTCTCTCTTCCTCCAGTCTCTACCCTTTCTAATCAAGACTTCATAAAGTTGTTAATAAAATTTTTCCTATCCTATTTTTTTTTATAAAAAGCTTCAGTAATTATTTTCCTTATTTTTCTCTAGGATAAAATCAAACATTCTAAACTCCTCATTCAAGGCCTTCTATAGTCAAGGTATCCACTAATCTTCCAGCTTTATTTCATGTTACTCTCCTGCATATATTTTTCCTTCATCACCTCCTACATTTATGCATTTGAAAAAGCTGAATTTTATGCCTGGAATTGACTTCAGTAATTTCTACCTTTTCTTTCAAGACTCAGTTTAGGTGACATTTCTTCCTAGAGGACTATTGTGATCCTTTCCCATTCTCTCTCTCCTACCTTCTCAAAAAGCTGAATATCGTTTTACCTACTCCTCTTAAAAATTCCCCCAAGTTTTGTCCCAGTCACTTCTTACTCTGTATCTTATTTATTTGTATACACATGGTATTACTTTTTGTGTAATGCAAACTCCTTAAGGATAAGGACTATCATTTTTGTTTGCTGGCACCTGGCAGAAGTGCTTTGCCCCTAGTAGATGCTAAATAAACTTTGTTGAATAATAAAAGGTAACAAAGCACTTTCAGGCTTGCATAGTGCCACGCATAAATTACTTCTTTTGATCTCACAACAACTCTGTGAGGTAGGTGCTATTATCATCTCAACAGCTAATGAAACTGAGTAGAAAAGAGATTAATTGACCTGAGCTGAGGTCACACAGACAGTAGGTATCTGAGGAAGGATTTACATCTACATCTTCCAGCACTCAGATTCCATTATACCACCTCAGTGCTTTGAATGTAATTGAATTCATTGCATTGAAGAAGACTTACTGTAGGGATCTACTGCCAATGATCTTTGAAAGAACATGGGATTAGGAACAATTTTTGTGGTGGCAAAGAACTGGAAATTGAAGGGATGTCCATTGGCTGGGGAATAGATGAGCAAGTTATGGCATGTAATTGTAATGGAATACTATTGTGTCATAAGAAATGACAAACAAGATGATCAAAAAAACCTGGAAAGACTTATATGAATTGAGGCAAAGTGACACAAGCAGAACCAGGAGAACGTTGTATACAGTAATAGCAATAATGTATGATGATTAATTGTGAGTGACAACTATTACCAGCAATGTAAAGAACCAGGACAACTCCAAAGGACTAATGATGATGGAAAAGTCCATAGAAAGAAGTGATGGAGTCTGAATGCAGATTGAAGCATTCCATTCCTCTCTTCTTTCCTCTATGAATTTTTTTCTAGAGTAAGCAATATGTCTCTTGCTTTACAATGTGTTGAACATGGAAATATGTATTATGTGTACACATTACAACCTATGTCATATTACCTGCTGTCTTGGGAGGAGGGAGGAAGAGTAGGAGGGAGAGAAAGAACATGGATTACAAAATGTCAGAAAAGAATTATTAAAAATTGTATCATCATGTAATCTGTAAAAAATTAATTAAAAAAGAAAGAACATGGGAAACAGAAGAAATACTACAAGGTTAGAGAAAGGAAAATGTTGTCTTTTCAAAAATAAAAGGTGAGGGTTAAAGAGGTAAGAGAACAGAGCCCCAAACCTATAGGCTAGAGAGCTTGATTTTGATTTCTGGGGAAAACTAGAAAAAAATCATTAAAGAAATGTTGGCAAACCTTTAGAAAAGGAAGTAGTGATTGAAAAGAGCCATGTAGTTTCATCAAGAATATATCATACCAAACTTAACTCATTCCCTTTTTTTGATGTGATTATTAAGCTACTAGGTGTGTATGTATGTGCGTGTGCATGTGCGTGTGCGTGTGTGTGTGTGTGTGTGTATGTGTGTGTGTGTGTGTGTGTGTAGGGCTCCTGTAGATGTAGCTGGACTAGATTTAGCAAAGTTTTTGACAAAACATCTAATATTATTTGATGTAGAGGTGACTCAGTGGATAGAGTACTGGATCTGATATCAAAAAGACCTAAGTTCAAATTCAGGCTCAGATACTTTCTACTTACTACTCAGATATTTGAACAAGTCAGTGAGCCTCTACCAGTGGAGAAGAAAATGGTAAGCTTGCTAACTTCTCGAATCAAAAAAGTGAACTGTTTGAAGAAAGTACCACAAAGAAACTTACATTACATCAGAAGATTCAGAACGAACTTTGGGATGTAATCGATTGAACTGAAGGGGGTTGATAACATTTATTCTGAATGTAAACTCTTATGCCAAAGGGGATTGCCCTCTAATTTACTTTTTGTCAATGTGCCTAGCGAACATTGATTTTACTCTTGTGGGATCCATATTGCTGAGAGGGGTTCAGGCTGCAGCACAGAATTCCATAGAACCCCTCTCAGCAATATGGATCCCACACTCTCTTTTATTTATCTCTTATCTCCAACTATGGTAATTTTCCTCTTAGAAAGTGCAATATTGTGTGCACTTTTAGCTAGAAGATTTTTAGAGGTATAAACTGGTTATGTTAAATGATTCATTGGGGAGATTAGTCTCCCAAAGAATCACAGGGGAGATTGTGAAGAGTGAATCAAACTCTCTTTGTTTATCAATCAGTGACTTGTAAGTTAATCAATGAAAAACTCAAGTACCCCTACTTAGTGCCTTACCAGTCACTAAGTATGAGAGTTCACAAGTCACTTAGTCACTTGCTAGAGTGGGTGACAACTCCAGAGGCTGCTGCAAGCCCCCTCCATAGTGCTAGGCAAATTGAAAGACTGAAATTGGTTCTCATAAAGTGGGAAGGGACAGGAAGTGATGTGGAAAAAAGGACTATAAAAAGTCCTGAACTTCCTGTCTAAAGGATTTTCCTTTGAACTTCTATTTTGGAGTTCTTTGGAACCGCTGCTCCTTGGATCTTCTCCTTTGGACTTCTTCTTTGGAGGACAGCTCCTTGGGGCTTTTGGACTTTTGCTTTGACTTGGAGCTTTGGGCCTTTTGACTGGAGTTTTTGGCTTTGGGACTTTGACTTTCAGCTTTGGAGCTTCTTACAGTTGGGGACTTTCTTGTTGGGTTCACTGCTGCCTTGATGATCTTAGTTCATGAGGGTTTTTCTGCATTGGGACCTGGCCTGGATCCTGCCCAACGTGCTGGTGAGTGACTAGGATTCCCACACTGGACATTGGAACTTTGTCTGGGAGCGAGCTTTATTTCACCAGATCAGCATTTAGGGTAGCCTAGGCAGTCTCCTTACCTTTTTCACTTTCACATTTCCCTCCTTTTTATCAATATTCAAATTAAACAAAATTGTTAAAAGTTGCTAATAGTTTTCCTGACTTAAGGGATAATAATTGGTGACCACTTTTGATAACTCTCTTATTTAGTCAAAATCGCAATTTAACCATTATACATGTCATATTAGTATAGGTTGAAACAACTAAGCATGGTTAGCCTGGAGAAAAGAAAATTGGGTGGGGAAGCGGAAAGGAAACAATAGCTATCCTCAAGTATTTGAAGGGCTATTATGTGGAAAAGGGATTTGACATTCTGCTTGGCTCCTAAAAGCCAAGAAATTGGGTAGAAATTGCAAAGAAGAACATTTAGGTTTGGTGTCTAGAAAAAATTCCAAAAATTAGAGTCCAAAAGTATAATGGGGTTCCTCAAAAGGCGATAGGTTCATCCTCCATGGTAGAGTTCAAGCAGGGACTGGACAATAATTTGTCAGTTTTATTATAGTGGAGTATGTATATATTAGACTGAGGCCCCTTCCAATTTTCATGGTTCATGATTCTGTATTCCTTCTAGTAATTCTAGTATTCTCTGAGCATTGATTGCCCTTCCCATTTTCTAACATATTAACATTTAACTAACTAACTAGTTAGCAGAATTGTTATTGGGACCAGGGGTTCTATCAGTTTTATAGATGAGTTCAAGACAGGAGGTTCTAGGGTTTATTTACAAGCATCAAGGAAAGGCAGAAGTCCACAGCACTATTAATAGAGCTTCAGGGACAAAGGACCTCCCCAGAGACAATCCTTGCTTTCTTTTTCTGTAATTTAACTTTAGGTGAATGCAGATGTGTGTGGGTTAAAAAATTATTTTTAAGGGAATTTAGTAAATTAAATGAAGGCCTCATCTGCACATATACCTAATTAGATAGATTTTTTGGTAGACAGAATAATTCAGAATCTTATAAAGATCAAACTTAAGCATTGTGGGGGAAGAACATTGTATCCTTAGAAGAGGTCATCTAGATCAGGTGTCTTCAAGTTTTAAAGGGAGGAGAACCAAGGAAAGGCATTATGATAGAGTAGAAAGAGAATTGGACTTCAGAATCTTAAGATTTTGCTATGTCCCAACCTTTCTGAGTCTTAGTTTCCAGTAAGAAGAATAAGAATAAAGAGAATAAGACCTACTTAAAACTTTCTCATGAAGATCAAGCAAAATATTATTTGTGAAATCTCTTTATAGTTATAATGCTATGTAAATTAGGCATTCTATAAATGAAAGTTATTGGTAAGGAGGCAGCATGATGGGATGGAGAAAATGTTGGAATCAGGGATAGATTTAGTAACAAGCTGTGTGACCCTGGGTAAAGTTATTTGATTGGCCTAGATGACCTCTGAAGCTCTGATCTTTGAATATCTTTGATCCTAAGATCTATTCTGGTGTGCATATTTTTTCTTACTTTATTTATATTTTTTTGGTCCTAGGTTTATGATTTCATTTATATAAGGAACTCCTAGTGAGGAATTTACCCTACCTTGTGGATCTGTTTATTTGCCCCTTAGATTCAATTTAGAGAATTGCCCTGGGAGACTGAAAGGGCAAGTGACTTTCCCAGAGTCATACAGCTAATTATGGGCAAAACTGGCTTTAGACCCAGGTCTTCTTTTATTTCAAGGTGAATTCTCTATTCACTACATTGTACTGCCTCTTTTTAGTTAAAATAATACAATAGAACCAGCAATTACTTGTTTCTTGTTAGGATGAATTTGTGTGGCCTAGGAATTGCTAGGAGAGCCCTAGAGAAGTGTCTTTGTCCTTTTCATTTGGCATATTTGTATGATGAGTTGATTGGATTTGCTAACTATCATTTTGGAAGGCAAAAGAGCAGCCTGGCTCTCTGGGATTGGGATTGAGTAATGGAGAGAGAGTATCATATTTAAGGAGCAATGGTGTGCTAGAGCCAGTTCTTAAGGGCTCTTCCAACTGATAGCTAAACTTTAAGGTGAGTATTTGCATCTCAAGAATAAAACTGTAACTCAGAGCTCCATTTATTGTTTTGTGGATTGTCTAAATTTAAGAAAGTCTTAAGTGGAGAAAATGCCAGTAATGTAGATTAAATTAAAAAGTGTGTTGTATTCACTGAAAGCTGGTTGTTAAACATTTACCACTAAATCCCTAGGGCAACTGAAAAATGCCTCTGATTAGACAAAATGGATTGGGTGGGGAATTGGTAATCCCTGGAGGGAGGAGGGGAGTGAAGAAGGGGATTGGAAGGAATAGGAATGAGCAATAATAAAGAAAAAACACAAGAGATTAGCTCCAGGGTTTTTTGAGGGCTGTGAGGGGAGCAAGGAGAGTATAACAACTGTAATCACCCCAAGGCTAAGGATGCATCATTTGCATTGCACAATTAATGAGTCATTTGCATTACACAAGGAGTCTACTGACCTATGGCTGTTTGTTTGCACTTTTCTGAGTAGGAGACCTGAAGCTTCCTGTCCTTAACCCTAGACCAAAAGGTGAGTAAAAAGCCCTTAGGAGAGTTCTAGTAAAAGAACTTTATTTTATAGATGAGAAGTTGGAACTCTTAAACAGTGAAGCAACTTGCCTGGCAGCTCACACCAGAAGCCAGTAGGAAAGCTAAGGACTGAACTCAGCTCTTCTCCTGTCTCCAAATGCTGGTTTTTTGTTTTTTTTTTTTTTTGTTTGTTTTTTGTTTGTTTTTTAACTAAGATACCCTGCTTAAACATAGTATTTTGGATCAAGATCATTTATAATTAAGGAGGTCTAATAAGAATTGATTTATTTGTTATTTATTTATTTTTTTTTTTTGTGCCTGATTCCTTGCTTAAGAGGGTCATAGCAATGTTGCTGATGGTGATGGGACTTTTTCCTAGGAAACTGAATGGTTCTGTCTAGAGAGCCTATTAAAATTTCAACGTGAGCGTTTAGATCTTGGAGACTGGCAGACACTACAAATAAAGGCTTGGTTTATTGTTCTGTTGATTGAAAGTGATGGAGAAAATGTTAATAATGTAGGCTAAACTTAAAAATTTGTCTTTTTTTTTAAACTGTTGCTAAATATTTACCAGCACATCCCATCCCATACTGCATTCTGAGGAATAGGTGAAGTTAGGTTTTAGGCATATTTGTATGGTTATGGAATTTTTCATGTTTTGGAAAAAAAGATGATTTAGAAATACAAATCCTTGTCTTTTTTTTTTTTTTTATGACCCTGAGAAAGGGCATTTCTTTCCAAGTGTGATCAAGAAATTCCACTGAAACTTTAAAAGATAAGTGTTGTCACCTACAGGTAAAGAATGCATTAGTTTCTTTTACTGTGACCTAGATGTGAATGGGAAAAGGAGAAAGGAATTATTTACTTGCTATCTTTTTGTTATTCTAGACCTTGACATAGATCATGGGATCAAGGTTTAGAGCTGGAAAATACCTCAGAGGTCATTTTCTTCAATCCCCTTCTTTATATGAGAGACTTGAAGGCTGAAACTCTAAGATAGTCTTCATTCACACTGCTTCCAATACCTTTCTTTAAAAGTTCATTATTTTTATTTTAAATTAACAAGCATTTAAAAAGTTAATATGCCCCTCCCACTAGCCCACTAGCCTACCATAATAAACATTTTAAAAAATCTCTCTCTCTCTCTCTCTCTCTCTCTCTCTCTCTCTCTCTCTCTCTCTCGAGCAATTAACCACATTAACTACGTCTGAAAATGTGTGTCTCTTTCTGTTTCCTGAGTTACCTTTCTGTCAGGAGGTGAATGGCATATTTCATGTTCATTCTTTTGGATTCATGGTTTATCATTGTATCCATCAGAGTTCTAAACTTTTCAAAGTTGTTTTTCTCTGTAATGCTGCTGTTGGTCTCCTCTTCTCACTTTATTCTGCATCAGTTTCTAGAAGTCTTCTCCACTTCCTTTGAAATTGTCCATTTCATCATTTCTTATTCCATTGCATTCATATAACAGTTTCCTCTACTATGAATGTACATTTATTTATCCCTTTATCAAATTATTTATAAAGCATCTATTTTATGGAGAGCATTATGGTAGTCTCTGAAGCAGATGAGGAGAAAACAAGTTTCTTGACCCATGGGACATTTTTTTGGGGGGGAGGGGTATAGTTTAATTTTTTGTTTTTGTTTTTGGTCTTTGGCACAGATAAAGTGATTTAGAAAGGCTCAATGAGAGTTTTTCAAAGGAAGAAATTGAAGCAATTAACAGGCATATGCAAAAATGCTTCAAATTACAAATAATTAGAAAGATACAGATTAAATCAACCCTGTTCCACCTCCAATCCATCAGATTCACAAAAAAGGAAAATGACAAAAGTTGAGGAGCTCTGGGAAAGCAAGTACATTAATGTAATAGTGGAGAAATTGTGAATTATTCTTGTCATTTGGAGAAACAATTTAGAACCACATTCAGAAAATCACTAAATTGTATAAAACTTTTGACCCAGTATCCTCAAAAGATTAAAGGAAAAAGAAAAGGACCTATATGTACACAAATATTTATAGCAACTTTTTTGGTAGTGTAAAAACTATAAACTAAAGAGGTGTCCACAAATTGAAGAATGGGATTATTGTATTTATGTATAATATGAAATTGTGTATAATAAGTGCATAAATTTCTTTGCAAATTTTAAAACACTAGGTTTTTTTGGGTGGAGAAGTGGAAAGGTTGTGGGGTCTGGACCTTTGATTGTGGTTCAATTGTGTTTGACTCTTTGTGATCCTGTATGGAGTTTTCTTGGTGAATATACTAGAGTGGTTTGCCATTTCCTTCTTCAGCAGATTAAGGCAAACAGAGGTTAAATGACTTGCCCAGGATCATCCAGCTAGATGTGAACTTAATTTTTCCTAACCAGTGCTCTATCCACTGAGCCACCTAATTGCCTTCTTTCATCAGTTTAGGGAACTTCTAATGTGGATATTCTCTCCACTAAAGCAGGTGGGAAATTCTTCTATAATGCATAGTCTTCCAGAGTTTATTGTTTAGGGACACCAAGAAATTAGGTGTTTTGTGGGTCATGATAGTCAGTATGCATCAGAGGCAGGCTAGAATTCAGGTCTTTTTGAAGTTTGGCCTTCTATGCACTATGCAATGCTGCCTAACAGAACATTATATAAACGTCATTTATTATTATGCTAGATATAGGGCATTTATAAAGAAGAGAAAGAGAGGATTAGGCCATGGCAGGTGCCACACCCCAATATCTTTTTCTTCCCCTCTAACCAAACTAGAAATAGAAGGCAGTAGGTTTGAGGAGATGCCCAATTTAAATATTTTTTAAAACGGTTACCTTCTGTCTTAGGATAGATACTAATCTATTTTAAGGCAGAAGAGGGTAAGTGCTAGTCATTTGGTGCCAAGTGACTTGTCTGGGGTCATATAGCTAGAAAGTGTCTAAGGTCAGATTTGAACCTATGTCCTCCTGATTCTGGGCCTGGCACTATGCACTGTACTACCCAGCTGTTCACTAATCTAATTCTTCAGATTTTGGGCTTTCATTACACTCAGCCTTTCTGTACCTCATTAGATTAATTTCAGTCATCCTCATTACAATTCTGCAGAGATTTCTGGACCCTTAAAATGGTACAACAGGGTTTTTTTGGGGGGGGTTTGTTTTGTTTCTGCCTCAAAAAGATAAAAGCAGTTAGTGAATCTAACCAAATTCTTGATAGATAACATTAGAGCACATCGTCTCACACAACAGACTGAAAGCACTTCCAGAAACTAGGACAAGCTTACTGGAAAACTGCCAATAAACTTATCATGTAAATATGAATATCAACAGGATTTAAACTCCCAAACATTTTTTCCCCTGTTGGCCAGAGGTGCTAAGATAATCAGAAGGTACAAACCATAATGAAAGCAACCCAAGCAACAGTTGGGAATTTACTTAATTGTAAGATGGATTTTCAATTAAAACAGATTAATGTGCTAATATTTATAATAGATGAAAAGTAATTGATTCATTCATGAAATTCCTCATTATTCATCAGATCCTTTGTACATGAAAAAAACATTTATAGATGACTTTGCTGTCTTATCCCAAGTCTCTGGCATGCTGGAAAATGTGTCTAAAATGCTACCTAAATGGTAAGTTTTTTCAGTTGTATGATCACATGTAAGGAGTCTTCCTCTCCAGATCCACTCTGGACTTTGGGGACCACAAAAATCTCTGCCTGGCCCTGTGGGCATATAGGATGGGAGATTTAATGAGGTCATATAGTTTGTGGAGATTAAGAGATGGAAAGAAAGAGACAGACATGGTAACAAAAGGGACAATTACTTACTGTACTATAGCTAGGCAGAGAAAGCACAGGCTCCATTTGTGCTATATTTCAATGTCAATAAGCAAAGCAACAATTTTTAAGAAAAAGAAAGATCTAGGAATGTGTGAAAGCCATAGTCAGAAGTGGGGCCCACACAGAGATACCTCATGACTTATTTTTAGGTCAGAATTCTAGAGCTTAAGAAAAAAATGTCCATGGATTGGAAGGCTGGGGGGCCAAACTGGAAAAGTGAAAGCTAACAAGAGTATTGGATTTATTTCTCCATCTCTCATATGTGAACAATATGCATTGTTGACCCTGTTCATTTACCTTAAGGTATTGGTCTGGTGGAACAAAAATTCTCCTAAATGATTTAGATTCTTTTAGAAAACCAAAATGCTAGAGACTCAAGAGCACAGAAAGGGAAGGGACAATCAGGGGCAAAATAAAGTCTAGAACATGAATGAAAGGGGAGAAGAGGAGAGGAATAAGAATTTATGTAGCACACTTCGTATGTGCCTGGCATTGTGCTAAGTACATCTTACAATTGAGGAAACCCATGTAAATGGAGGTTAAGTGACTTGCCCAAGTCAAATATCTAATAAGTGTCTGAAACTGGATTCAACTTAGATTTATCTTGATTCCAGGCTCAGCACTTTTTCAACTGTATTACCTTATAAGTGAGTCATGAGAAGGAACTTCAGAGGATTGGAGAAGTAATGCATATGATCAGAATAAGAAATGAAAGAGTAGAACCCTAGGGGAAAATACTAAAAAAAGAAATTACAAAGGTATACTTTGGAAAACACTGGTAAAAAGCACATACGAAACTTAAGAGATCTAATGAATGGGCTGCCAATTGTTTCAGTTCTATCAAGGAGGATAGTAGTATTTAGGGTAGAATGGTGTAGTCAGATCTTGGTACTCAGGAAAAGAAGATGGGTTTGATGGGTTTTTTGAAAGAGAAAACTGGGAGAGTATTTTGAGATTGACATCGTTTCCAGAAAAATTAAGTAGGGACCTTTCTTTTATATGAAATATCATTTCAAAGATAAAGAAATGTGCAATCCTAGCAGTTAAGTCACTTACCCAAGGACACAGAGACAATAATGGGGATAAAGATATGGTAGAAAAAGAATGAGGCTCAGTCAGGAAAACCTGGCATTTCAAGTTCCATGGAGGTTACTGAACCTCACAGTACCCCAGGCAACTCTCTAAGACTACAAGCTGGAGAGCAAGGGTCGATCTTTATTATTAATTATTCAGTCATATTGAGTGCCAGACATAAGCACCGGGGAATCAAAGAGAGGCAAAACAGTCCCTGCTTTCAAGGAGCTCACAATCTATTAGCAGAGACGATAGACAAAGATAGATACAGGATAAACTGGAAATCTCAAAGAAGGCACTAAGATTAAGGAGAACTGAATAAGGCTTCTCACAAGATGAGATTTCAGCTGAGATTTGAAGGAAGTCAGGGAAGCTAGTTCCCTATATCAATGAAATCACAGTTCCAGGTCACTCTCCCTTTCAAAAAATATTAGTACTATGTGACAGGTCTGAGAGCTTTGTGAGATCCTGATCAGCTCTATAAGTGTGCATTGTTCTGATACTTACAGAATCCCACTGCTCATTGTCCTTCTGTTTTGGAGATCAGCAAGAAACCAGAACCAGAGAGACAGTAGAGAGGTGGGGCTCAGAAAATTTTAGGACCTGGATAGTCTGCTTCTGGGTCATTCCTCTACTCAAACCTTATAAAGAACCATCCATTAGAATGTTGGCTCATGCATTAGACCCCCATTCTAGGAGGTATGCAGGAAAGCATGTTAGTTAACAAACAGCTGCATGGGTCACCAGCCAACAAGGGAATCATTTTTTTCTTTGCTTAAACTGGGAAGGTTAGGATCAGGAGGAGGGGTAGAATGGAAGAAGACAAAATTGTTGCATTTTGAGGAACTTGAAGGGAAATAATGTTTCAAGAAGGAGAAAACTGGGAGAGTATTTTGAGATTGACATCTTTTCCAGAAAAATTAAGTAGGGACCTTGACTTTTTTGTTCACATAGTAGCCAGTGTACTTCTTTCAAGGAGAGGAAAATAGAATTACTATTCAAGAAGCATAGACTTTTGGAGTTAGAAGGGGACTTAGTAGTTGCCTAGTCCAATCCCTTTGTTTTTTAGTTAAAGAAATTGAGGCTTGAAAGTTAAAAGGCTTGACAAAGGCCAGTCAGTTAGCAAACATTTAATAAGTGTCTACCATGTATGAGTCACTGTGCTAAACTCTGGAGACAGAAAGACAAAACAAAATCCCTTCCCTGAAGAACTAGGCAATCTTCTGTTGGCAGTTAGACCTTGGACCTCTATGACCTTATTTCCATGGTTCTTACTTCCACAATATGTTGTCTCTTTGCAACAAAATGGTTAACTGTTTCTGCCCATTGATTTGCTTCTGAAAGTGGCAATTGGGGATTGTTTTGTGGATGCATGCATTAGAGCAAGTGTGGGATAGTAGAAAGAGATAATTGATTCTGGCTTCAGAAAGACCTGTGTTCAAATCTCATTTCTGATGCTTTCCCCCTGTGTATCCTTGGATAAACCATTTAACATCTCTGAGTCTGATTTTCTCATCAATAAAATGAAAGAGGCTGGTCTAAATCAGAGGTTCTTAATCTGGGTGATATGAACTTATTTGAAGATATATTCAGTATAATAGGTTTACTTCCAAAGAGGTCCATAATATTAAAAAAAAGGTTAAGAACTTCTGGTCGAAATAATTTTCTAGTTCTAAATTTGTGATCCTATTGTCATAACCCAGGGGAGTCAAGGACAGAGAAGGTTAAACATGAGCCAATGGGTCACACCACAAACAGCAGAGGGCAGCAGAGAGCCACTGGAGACCAATTTATTCCAGTGTAAAGTGGGATTTCAGAACAAGCAGGTTCAAGCATTGGGGGCATGGTGTGTGATGAAGGTATGATGATGATGATGACGATGACGATGATGATGATGATGATGATGATGATGATGATGATGATGATGATGTGTGTGTTTTGGGTGCTGTGCAGAGAGAAGGCAAAGGCCAGTCAGAATAGAGAGAGGGACTCAAAATCCATGACGCTAACAGATGGATCTGGAATCAGGGCCTGGAGTCTAACACAAAGCAGACAGATGTGATAGGCTATGAGACACAGTTGTTAAACATCCATAAAAGTTGGGAGTTTTTGTTTTGTGGTTTCAGACAGTCCTTAAGTCCCTATCCTTTCTGGCCACTAAAGAGAACCTCTGGATTTGGGACTAAGTCCTGCCATCTAGGATATTACCTCAAAAGGTTATGAAGGCAACATTCTTCTTTTTCTGAATCCACCAGTTAAGGATCCATGATCTTACTGACTCTCTTCTTGAACCTGCTCCGATGCCTTACTGCAGCAGGCACCAAATAATGTTTATTTAATTGAAAGGATTTATTTTATTTTGCTGAATCATTTTCTTTCGATCTTTTAGAGATGTCTCTTAGTTCTAATATTCCAGGTTTTGGTTATCAAGAGTGTATTCACACCTTTTATGATTTTGTTTTCTTTCAGGTTAGTTAGACTTTCTTAGTTTTCATATATGGAGACTTGAAGAGTCTTAATTTTTAAAGCTCTTATAGGCAGCCCCTTTATCTCTTCTATCATAATCCCTTGATCTCTCTTTGTCTATTCTTGCCTGTTGTATGATAGAGTGGAAAGTACTACATTTGTCTTAAAGAAAAGAAACACTTAAATTTGAATTTTGCCTCTGTAATATCAATTGTTGGCAAGAAAATGGAGAACAGGATGAGTGACAACCAACAGTTTGGAATTTAGAATTTACCCAGATGCCATGAGCCAGGGGCAAAAGGCAGTTACTGCCAGCACTATAAAAGGCAGGAGCTGAATCAAGATACTCTCTCACTCATGAGAAGGGGACTGCGGTTGGTTAGGTGGGTAGGCCAATCAACTTGCTTAAGCTACCTGTATCCTATTTCATTGATTACCACATCATCAACTACAGAATAGAGCTGATATATATATTACCTGTATATCAAGAAGAACATCATCAAACCTCAATCCACTTGGTTAGGGCCAAAGGTGCCTGGCCTGACCAGGGCCAGAGAGAGGAATCTCTCCAGTCAACAGTTACAACCTGATTAGTCATTGACCAACAAATCTGATCATCTACAGTCTAGCATAGATTCCCAACACCTTCTTTCTTCAACCCTGATTCCTTTCCCTGAGTTGATTACAATTAAATCCTTAAAGCTTTTTTTAGGTGAAGGCTGTTGTTATTCTAAAGATCACTTTGATATCCTTTGCATCTAAGAGGAAAGGAAATACTCAGGCAAAGACAAAGTTGTAGTCACCATGTTATCCACTTATCATTAACATTTATCCACTCATCATCAACATTATCCATCAACTTAACCCCTGGACAAGTAACCAGAGAAGCTGTGTGATTCAGTTCACAGTTTCTCACTTAATCACTTAGTCCTGGGCACTGTTAGGTGGGGTTTGGTGTTCAGCTGAGCTTCAAATATTTGTGGGACCTGGAGCTCACTACCACAACTTGGTGTTCACTTAGGCTTCTCATCTTCACTCAGCTTAGGTCTTTATACCATCTGAGGACCTTGGGCCATCTCTCTATCAGGCCCTGTTCAGTATCACCATACTGCCCATAACACCTCTGACACATTTACTTAGATCTTTAGATAGTAACATCTCCAATGTGATTCTCAATTTCTTCATTTATAATGGGGTGCTGTTAATCGAATCTACTTTACATAGCTATTATGAAGATCGAATTTAAAAATGTACTGTGTTTTGAAACTACTAAGATTATTTAAAAACATAAGTTATATTTATTGCTAAGTTAAGATGGGCTATTGCATCATTCTGCCTTGGACAGCTATTTGGGAGTCAAGCCTTATTGCAGACTAACACCTTTGTAGCACACACATATCAATGGAACCCATTGATTGTATTTTGTACTCCAAGGCAAAGTCAATAAAGGCTTTTCTTGAGCCAATGATCCAAGCCCCTGACCATGGGTCGAATGTATGAAATTCACACAATAGGCAAAGGCCACTCTGGCTGTGAGTGTCTCAGTGGTCTAGATTTCTAGCTGATAGGAGTCTTAAGGAAAATATTGTCCAAATTCTTCACAATGGATAAAGGAAATCAGTCTCAGAGAGGCTAAGCAATTTGCCTCAAATCTCATAGGTAATAGGTAGCAGAATTGGGATTTGAACCCAGGTCTTCTTATTACAAATCCACTCATTTGCCACTGTACAATGTTGCCTCTCAAGGTCCTTTCTGGTTTGCCAACCTATGCTACAAGCAGCCCCTCTTTCTCTTTTATCATAATCCCTTGATTTCTCTTGTCTATTCCTGCCCATGATAATTAGTAGTGAGTGGAAACCATTCAAAGACTCTGTCCTCACATTACCTGTCTTTAGGTGGACATGGCGGGCACCTTCCTGTTATGTTCTGTTATGTAGAATGGAACCACTCTTCCAGGTAAGTTGCCTTTCTAGTGCTCAACAATAGGATATCAAACTCATGGAGTTCCACTGAGGTTAGGGAATAGTAAAAGTAAAGTCATGAGTCCATTAAGAGAGAATGTACCATATGTTTTGTACCATATATTTCTTCTGCATATGCTAGATCAGTACCCAAGGAGCTGACATTTTTGATCTTTTAGGTTTCTTTATTTAGAAGAGATGTAAGGAGAGATGTGTTGGTAAATGATTAATACCTGGATCTCTGAAAAATAAATACATGACACAATTTTAAGTTTAATCCACATTATTAAATTTTTTCACTTTTTTTCCAAGTTAAACAATCAATAACAACTAGAACAACAAAAACCAAGGCCTAATTTGTAGCATTTGACAATTTCCAAAGTGTAAATGCTCACACAGAAAATTTAACTATGACTTCTCACAAGGTTCAGCACACACATATTTAGACTAGACAGAGCAAACGAAAGAAAGAATGGGAGAAAGGGTTTTACATATAGTATTTCACTTGATTATTATTTTAGATCTACTTTTTTATGCTGCTGTGATATTAAGATAATCCTGAGTTCAACAGTAGAAGACTGGTAGAATACTAGTTCTGGTAGATCCTACCATGTTGACAAATCTTCAAATATGGGCTCAGGGACAGATTATATCTGCTGTGGACCAGTCTAACTAAATCTGGAGAAGTTAATTAAGATAGATGGCTTTCAGATGATTTTTCCCAGCAAAAACTCATTAAATTGTTTATTAATGTCCATAGAGATTGAGATTTATATCAGTGGAAGGAATAACAGCTATATGATGAAATCACAGCATCATAAATTTGGTACTGAAAAGAAGGATGATAGTCTAATGACCCCGATTTATATGATTTTTTCCCTTTTTTTCTTTTCTTTTTTTTTTTTAGTTATTCTGTACTTGGCAGATATGAAGAAATAGGAGGATATCCATTTACAAATACAATAAAAAAGATGATTTCATCTGAAACCACATACCTCTATTACACATAGCTTTTAAAAAAATGTAATTAGTTAATCACATTAGTTTCAAAGCTTGCCTGTGTATCCCTTTGCACTTCTTTCTATTCTTTTCTGTGTTAAAAAAACACAGTTCATTGATATTCTTTTATTAATCTTTTCTTTTTTAAAATTACTATCACTAACCACCTTCTTCCTTCTTTAACTAATCTCTTTCCCTCCCCAGACTTCTTTTGGAATAAATAAACAAGTCAAATAAAGCAAATTCACATATTGGCCAAGTCCAAAAAAGACTCCTTTTGCTCTTTTGGTCCATCAACTTTTTGTCATATAGGAAGCATAGTGCCTACCACATAATCACTTAATGAGATGTTTTATCTTTATTCCTATCTATACTCTGGAGTTGTGGTCAGTCGTATTAATCATAGTTCTTAATTTTTTCAAAGTAATTTTTCCTTATAATATTCTAGATAGATATTGTATAAATGGTTCTACTGGTTCTGTCCATCTCATCTGATATCAGTTCAGACAAATCCTCCCAGGCTTCTCTGAATCCATCTTTTGACTGTTTTTTATCTTCCCCACCATTATTTATTGATTTTTACATAACTTTTCTTTTTAGATTTTGAGTGCCAAATTCTCTCTCTCCCACCCTCTGAAAAGGCAAGCAAAATATTATCAATTAATCATATATGTGAAATCATGCAAAACATTTCCACATAAGCCTTATTAGAAAAAGCAAATAAAAAATTAAAATAAACAGAAAGAAATCCTGAAAATTATAACTAATTTTTCACTCAGTTCATCAGTTTTCTCTAGAGGTGGATGGTAATTTTTCATCATGAGTCTTTTGGAATTGTCTTGGGATCATCTTATTGACCAGAGTAGCCAAGTCTTTTATAGTTGACCATGATTACAATATTACTCTTATTGTGCACAATAATTTTCTGGTTCTTCTCTCTTAACTTTGTATCAATTCATATATGTCTTCCCATGTTCTGAAACCATGCCTCTTATTTCTTCCCAACAGTATTCCATCACACTCATATACTACTACTTGCTCATCTATTTCCTAATTAATGAGAATCTCCTTAATCTCCATTTTTTGCCACTACAAAAATGTAAAAAATATTTATGTATAATTATGTATATATTTTATATTTATATTATAAATTTATCACATTAATTCTAAATCTATCTTGCTCATCCTGTTTTGTATTTATTATGTAAATATATTTAAGTATAAAAACACATTAAAATTACATAAATATTTCTCTACCTAAAGGTCCTTTTCCTTTGTTTTCTTTGGAGTACAAATCTATTAGTGATATTGCTGGATCAAAGTGTATGCATAGTTGTATAGCCCTTTCAGCTTAGTTCCAAATTATTCTACAGAATGGTTGGACCAGTACACAATTCCAACAATAGTTTATTAGGTATATCTATTTTTCCTCATTTGTCTTTCTAATTGTTACAAAGTGAAGTTCAAATTTGTAATTCCCTAATCACGGGTGATTTAGAGCATTTTTTTCATATAACTATAAAAAACTTTGACCTTCTAAAAACTGCCTGTTCATATCTTTTGACCACTTATCAGCTGGGAAATGATTCATTTTTATAAATTTGACTCAGTTCTCTTGTACATTTAAGAAATGAGGCCTTTATCATAGAAACTTGTTACAAAATTTTATATTACTTGTTTATGATATATTACTTCATTGTCTAAATTACTTACATATGTCTATGATTTTAGCAAAATGTAAAGTCTCTGCTTATCTCTTTTAATTAGTCTATTTTTCTTTTGCTTTGCCTGAGATCATGATTGCTAACCCTACCTTTTTACTTCAGCTAAATTTTAATAGCTTTTGCTAAAGCCCTTTATTTTAACTCTTTATGTATCCTTTTTTTTTTTCAAGTTTATCTCTTGTAAACAAAATATTGTTAGATTCTAGTATTTAATCCATGCTGTTATCTGCTTCCTTTTTATGGATAAGCTCATCTCATTCACATTCATTTATGCTTATTAACTGTGCATTTCCCACCATTCTATTTTCTTGTTTGTTCTTCTTTCTCTCTTTTTATCCTGTTTCTCCTCAAAAGTGCTTTACTTTTGGTCACTGACCTCCCTTTTAACCACTCCCCTATCCCTTCTTTTTTTCCCCTCCCATCTAATTTCCCTATTGGGGAAGAGAGATTTCTATACCCTATTGAATGTGTGTATGTATGTGTGTGTGTGTTTGTGTGTGTTATATGTATATTCTTTCCTCTTTGAACCAATTCTAATGAGAGCAAGGTTCAAGCTTGTCTCATTTCCATTTTTCTCTCCAATAAAGAAGATATACTTTGCAATCTTTTATGTGAGAAAAATTTTCCCATTCTACCTCTTACTTTCCCTTTATCCTAGTGCATTTTTCTTTCTTACCCATTCCTTTTTTTTATTGGAGATTATCCAAACATAGTTGACTTACACAAATGCCCTCTGTCTATGTAGAATCCTTCCAACTACCTCAATAATGATAAAGTTAGGAGTTACATGTATCATCTTCCCACACAGGAATATAAACAGTCTAATTTTGAGTCTCTGATAATTACTCTTTCATGTTCACCTGTTTATGCTTCTGTTGAGTTTTATGTTTGAATGTCAGATTTTCTATTCAGATCTGTTTTTTTCATCAAGAATTCTTGAAAGTTCTCTATTTCTTTAAATATTCATTTTTCCCTATGAAGGATTATACGCAGTTTTGCCAAGTAGGTCATTCTTATTTTTTTAATTAAATTTTTTTTCAATTATGTGTAGAAACAACTTTTGACATTTTTCGATTCAGATTCTCTTCCCCTTTACCCCTACTCCTCCCCAAGGTTGTAGATAGTCTAATATAGCTTATACCATCACTGTCATGTAATACATATTCCAATATTCTTTGGCGAGCTTTTGTAGCCCTTTTCTTATTTGGCCAATTCTGCTTTTTAAATTGTTCTTTTCCTCAGTGAATTTTTATATGCCTTTTTCCTTATGGCCAATTCTGCCTTTTAAAAAGTTCTTATCTTGAATATAGTTTTGTGCCTCTTTTACCAGTTGGTCTATTCTGTTTTTTAAGATATTAAAGAGCCAACTAAGCTTCTGACTCTTTTTTCATGGTTTTCCTGTATCATTCTCATTTTTTCCCATTTTTTTCTGTCTTTCTTATTTCATTTAAAAATCCTTTTTGAGCTCCTTCCTAATTTTGGGGGGGGGTTGAGAGCAATTCCTATTTTTCTTGGAGGCTTTGGAGGCAGCAGTATTGACTTTGTTGTATTCTGAGTTTGTGTTTTGGTCTTCCCTGTCACCAAATTAACTTTTTATGTTGTTTCTTTTTTTTTTTTTTTGCTCACTTTCTGGCCTTTTTCTTTTTTAACAATAATAACAACAAAAAAATCTGTCAAAGTTGGGCTCTGTAACTGTGGTTAAGGAGAACTGTTCCAAGCTTTAAGTTCTTTGTGAAATTGCCTTCAGAGCTAGCTCTGGGGGTCTATAAGTTTTCAGTTCTTCTGAGGTGGTATGGAGTAAGGAGAGGGTTTAATACTCTCTTGGCCTTTGCTCTGGTCTGTAAGAAACCACAAGTACTCTTTTATGCCTTGGAAATGTGAGCAGTGACCCCTACTCCCCTATGGTCACAAGCACTGCTATGTGCTAGTTCTCCTCATCCTAGGACTGTGACTATGTATAAGCAATGCAATTAGTCTTGCACCCAGAGCCAGGAAAAGGACCCTTTTAATGTCCCTCTAAGAAGCTTTCTGATCTCCCCTCCCCTCCTCTCCACACCCCTTTAGTCTGTGACTAGGAGCTCTGGAAGCCTTTGCTGCTGATTCAACCACTTCGAATGCCTGTTGTTGTGAAGGGTCCTATCTTGGTCTGCTGCAACAGATATTTTGTGCTGGCTAGCTAACTTGTTTAGGGATGAAAAATTATTTTTCCCCATCTTTTTTGTGGGTTATGCTCTTCCAGAATTTATTTTGAGATGTAATATCATAGTCTTTTGGAGGGTAATTTGGTGAATCTGTATAGCTTCTCTGCCATCTTGGCTCCATCCCCTTTAATTATAATTTTTAAAGAATGATTTTTTTCAGTGAGCTTTTATATCTCTTCCCCTGCCCTCCATTTAGCTATTTTGCTTTTTTAAGGAATTCTTTTTTTTTTCTGAATCTCTTTTACCCTCAGGGTAATTCTGTGTTTTTTTTTTTAACCCTTGTACTTCGGTGTATTGTCTCATAGGTGGAAGATTGTTAAGGGTGGGCAATGGGGGTCAAGTGACTTGCCCAGGGTCACACAGCTGGGAAGTGGCTGAGGCCGGGTTTGAACCTAGGACCTCCTGTCTCTAGGCCTGACTCTCACTCCACTGAGCTACCCAGCTGCCCCTCTGTTTTTTTTTTAAAGTTATTTTCTTCAGCATTTTTTGTGTCTCTTTTATCAAACCATTAATTGTCTTGTCATAATTTTCATGCCTCACTCTCCTTTCTTTTCCCAATTTTCCCTCTACCAGACTTATATGTCTTTCTTTTAATTCTACCAGGAATTCTTATTGGGTTTAGGTCCAATCAGCATTTTTCTTTGAGGCTTTGCTTATATATGTTTTCATATTGTTGTCTTCTTCCGAGTTTATGTCTTGGTTTTCCTTGCCATCATAGTAGCTTTTTATGGTCAATTTTTTTTTTGTTGTTGTTGATGGTTCATTTTTCCTACCTATTTCTTGACTTCAAAATTTATCATAAGGGAAAAAAAAATTTATCATAAGGTTGGACTCAGCTCACCTGGTGGTGGTGGGATGCCCTGCCCAAGCTTTAGGCTATTTCTGCTGCTATTTTCAGAACTAGTTCTAACAGTTTTGCAAGTTTTTGGTGTTTCCAAAGGGGTGTGATTGGGGAAAATATGGTCACTGCTCTCCTAGTCTGAGCTTGGGTCTTTACCCAGGAAGACCCTTGTTTCCCTGCAGTATCAATACTAGAGCTCCTCTTGGCCCTAGAAATGTTGTTAGGACCCTTGTCCCCTTGTGACCAATGTCAAAAAAACCAATCCAACCTTTTAAGCCTCATGATATCATTATCCTTTTATAACACCAATCTTTTATTTATTTATTTATTTATTTATCTATTTATTTTATTTTTATTTTTATGTTTTTTAAACATTTATTAATATTCATTTTTAACATGGTTACATGATTCATGCTCCTACTTTCCCCTTCGCCCCCCCGCACTCCCCCAAACCATGGCCGATGCGTATTTCCACTAGTTTTGTCATGTGTCCTTGATCAAGACCAATTTCCAAATTGTTGGTAGTTGCATTGGTGTGGTAGTTTCGAGTCCACACCCTCAATCATGTCCACCCCAACCCATGCGTTCAAGCAGTTGTTTTTCTTATATGTTTCCTCTCCTGCAGTCCTTCCTCTGAATGTGGGTAGCATCTTTACCATAAATCCCTCAGGGCTGTCCTGGGTCATTGCATTGTTGCTGGTACAGAGGTCCATTACATTCAATTTTACCACAGTATATCAGTCTCTGTGTACAATGTTCTTCTGGCTCTGCTCCTTTCGCTCTGCATCTGTTCCCGGAGGTCTCTCCAGTTCGCCTGGAACTCCTCCAGTTTATTATTCCTTTTAGCACAATAGTATTCCATCACCCGCATATACCACAGTTTGTTCAGCCATTCCCCAATTGAAGGATATACCCTCCTTTTCCAATTTGTTGCCACCACAAAAAACGCAGCTATAAATATTTTCGTACAAGTCTGTTTATCTATGATCTCTTTGGGGTAGAAACCCAGCAATGGTATGGCTGGATCAAAGGGCAGGCATTCTTTTATAGCCCTTTGAGCATGATTCCAAATTGCCAGCCAGAATGGCTGGATCAGTTCACAGCTCCACCAGCAATGCATTAATGTCCCAATTTTGCCACATCCCCTCCAACATTCATTACTCTCCCCTTCTTTCATTTTAGCCAATCTGCTAGGTGTGAGGTGATACCTCAGAGTTGTTTTGATTTGCATTTCTCTAATTATTAGAGATTTGGAACACTTTCTCATGTGCTTATTGATACTTTTGATTTCTTTACCTGAAAATTGCCTATTCATGTCTCTTGCCCATTTATCAATTGGGGAATGGCTTGATTTTTTATACAATTGCAAAAAAAAAAAGTATATTTGAGTAATTAGAACCCGTCAGAGCTTTTCGTTATAAAGATTTTTTCCCAATTTGTTGTTTCCCTTCTGATTTTGACTACATTGTTTTTGTTTGTACAAAAACTTTTTAGTTTAATATAATCAAAACCATTTAATTTACATTTTGTAATTTTCTCTAACTCTTGCTTGGTTTTAAAGTCTTTCCTTTCCCAGAGATCTGACAAGTAAACTATTCTGTGTTCATTTAACATGTTTATAGTTTCCCTCTTTATATTCAAGTCATTCACCCATTCTGAATTTATCTTAGTGTAGGGTGTGAGATGTTGATCTAGACCTAATCTCTCCCATATTGTTTTCCAAATTTCCCAGCAGTTTTTGTCAAATAGTGGATTCATGTCCCAAAAGTTGGGCTCTTTGGATTTATCATACGCTGTCTTGCTGATGTCATTTACCCCAAGTCTATTTCATTGATCTTCCTCTCTGTCTCTTAGCCAGTACCATATTGTTTTGATGACTGCTGCTTTATAGTATAGTTTAATATCTGGTACTGCTAGGCCCCCTTCCTTCACATTTTTTTTCATTATTTCCCTTGAAATTCTTGATCTTTTGTTATTCCAAATGAAATTTGTTATAGTTTTTTCTAATTCAGTAAAGAAGTTTTTTGGTAGCTTGATAGGTATGGTGCTAAATAGGTAAATTAATTTGGGTAGAATTGTCATTTTTATTATGTTAGCTCGTCCTACCCATGAGCAATCAATGGCTTTCCAATTGTTTAGATCCAGTTTTATTTGTTTGGAAAGTGTTTTGTAGTTGATTTCATATAATTGCTGTGTTTGTTTTGGTAGATAGATTCCTAAGTATTTTATATTGTCTAGGGTGATTTTAAATGGTGTTTCTCTTTCTACTTCTTGCTGCTCTAGTGTGTTGGAAATGTATAGAAATGCTGATGATTTATGTGCATTTATTTTGTATCCTGCAACTTTGCTAAAGTTGTTGATTATTTCTACAAGTTTATTAGTTGATTCTCTAGGACTTTTTCAGTAGACCATCATATCATCTGCAAAGAGTGATAGCTTAGTCTCCTCCTTG
>NC_058131.1:219731059-219816418 GCF_016433145.1 Gracilinanus agilis
TTTGAGGAGTGTCTGGATGCTTGTTTGTTCTCCTCCTCTGTTTGCTTGGTTGTCTGGATTTTCTCTGTGTAAAAGTTGTCGAGTGTTAAAGACTTCTTTTTCTTGTTGTTAATCTTTCTCTTCTGAACTTCCTGAGACTGGGTAGCCATCGTTAGCCCAGCAGCTTCTCAGGTTTATCCTCGCGCTCAGGGTCTGTCCACTGTCTTTTGGCTCCTGAGGTCTGAGTTCTGGTTTTTTCCAAGGTCAAGCCCCCTGGTGGACCCCCTTGCTTGATCCTCTGCAGGAGGTTTCTTTACAAGTCTCAGGGCGCTGCTTCCACAGTCGTATACCCATCTGCACTGGTTCCCCACTCAGGGTTTCAGAGCTTTAGTTTGTGGCTGTGTCTGCCTCCACCCACGCCTCTGCCTGAGCCTGCGCTCTGAGCCCGCACTCTTCGCCCTGCGCCCGTTCTCTGCGTCCTGCTCCCGTGCTCAGATTTTGTGTGCTTTCTTTAGCTTTTTGGGGTCCTAAATCTTGCTGCTCTCAGGAACAGGCCCCGGAGCTGCCAATGACTTGATGGGTGCCCCAAACTTGCTCTATTTCTTTTTAGCTGGCTTTGGCGCTATAGGTGTTGTGTGTGGAGGGGGTGGGGATGGGGTGGTTGCTCAGCCCGCGATTTAGTGAGAGCTGTTTCACCCCTTTATAGCATGGAAATGCCTCGATTCCACGTACCTTCCACGCTGTGCCCTGTTGTGGGGTTCCTCCGTTCGTCTGGACTTGTTTTTATGTCCCCTTGAGGAGTTTTGTGTGTTTTAGTCAGGAGAGGTTAAGAGCTGCTTCTTACTCTGCTGCCATCTTAACCCGGAACCTCTCTATAACACCAATCTTAAGCACTCCTCTCTGTCTGGGAAATGTGACCTAGAACTGCTTATGGACAATAGAGTTGCCAATCAGTGTCAGATGCATTTAGTGCTAGCAAAATGTCCCCTAAAATCTCTTTCTGATAAATTGTCTCACTTCCTTACTGTCTCTGGGTTAAAAGCTCCTGAAGCTGCTACTGTATCTATCACAGCAGCAACCAAGACCCACCACTGGTGCTGACTCACTGAGTTCCAGGTAGGAGCACTTTGTTGTCATAGACCTCTCTTGCTGACCTCTCAAGTTTTCTTAGGTAGGAAAAATGCCTCATTTTGACTTTTTGATAGTTCTGCTACTCCAGAATTTGTTTTGAGGTCTTATTTTAAAGTTGTTTGGAGGAGAATCTTAGGAGAGTTTGGCTGGGTCTGTAGTCTACCATCTTGGCTCCACTTCCCCTTTCACTATTTCTTATAGCACAATAGAATTCTATTACTACACATTCATATACTGTAATTTGGTCATCCATTCCCCAATTGATTGGCTAATTTTTAGGTCTTTGCTGTAGCAAAAAGTGCTACAATGAATATTTTTGTACATATGAGCTCTTTCATTTAAAAATTTTCTATGGGCTATAAATCTAGCTATAAATCTAGGTCAGTGATGGGCAACCTTTTGAGCCTGGTGTGTCAAAATTCACCAAAAAACCAAGCATAACTCGGGTGGTGTGTCACTTTGAGAAAAAAACCATAATTTCATGATATTTATATTTTAAATAACAAAAATGTATAAATGTAATATATAACTGTATTTAATAAACCAAAATAGGTAAATTAATGTAGGTAGAATTGTCATCTATAGTGCACAGACTGTCTATACTATACTACAGCAAATGTTTCATCCTTGGCATGCGGCCCCGTACTTCTCTGTATGCAGCCTCATGGCTCTGCATGTCAGTGTCAATACACGTATCATAGGTTTGCCATCACTGCATTAGGTCAAAGGATATGTATTATGACATTTTAGATATAATTTTAAATTATTTTTCACAATGGCTAGCCCAATTCATAGCTCTATCAAAAATGTATGAATATGCCTATCTCCCATATCCCTTCCAGCAACTATCACTTTCCATTTTTGTCATCTTTGTTAATCTTTTTGGTGTGAGGTAGAAACTCAAAGTTATATTAATTTGCATTTCTTTTATTATCAATGATTTAGAGAATTTATTTCATATGCCTGTTGATAGCTTGCTTTTATTCTTTCAAGAATTACCCATTCATATCCCTTGATCATTTATCTATTGGGGGATAGTTGTAATTCTTTAAAAAAATAATTTCATATTATATTTTAGATATTAGAACTTTCTGATATGGTTTTCAGGGAGTCTGATTATTCTTAAATTGCCTTTTTTTGACTTGTTTTTCAGGTTAGTTGTTTTTGGTAGTTGAGAGTGCATATTTTCTTATATTTTCTTCAATCTTTCCCTTTTCACTTATATTCCTAGCTCCATGGAGTTGTTAAGTTTTGTTTGAACCATTCTGGTTTTCAAAGAATATATTAGTTGTGTAAGAGTTTCTACTTTCTGCTTAAACCTACCTATTCTCCTTTTAATTCCTTTCTCTAGAGCTTTTATTTCACTTATAGTTCCATTTTTATCTCTTCCCTTATTTCTTTCAGGAATTCTTGTAGTCCTTGTGGCCAAATAATTTTTTTTTCCCCTCTGAGGTTTTGTTTGCAATTGAAGTAGTATTTTCTTCTTCTGGATTTACTGTTTGGCTATCCTTTAACCTATACAAGTTATTCATAGTATTAAATATCTTCTATTTCCTCACATCTCCAGCATCAGTTCTTGACTTGGGACTTTGTGCTAGAGCCAGTTCTTCTTATTCTACCACACTTTTGAATAGTGTTGCCAATCTCTTTTTGGTTCTGATATCATTTTCTTGGGATCATGACACTGGGTTCTTCTTTCCCTGGGATATCTACACTTAGAATACTGGCAAGCTTTGGTGTCTCCAGTCAGAGATTTGTATTTTTCTGTCCCTTTAGGCATTTATGCCAACTTGAGTTTTGCAGTAGTTTTCTCAGTGGGACCACTGACATGTTCTTTTATTCTTCTGGGATTTTATCAGTTGGGGTATTATTGCATCAATCCCCTTTGGGGTTTCGCTAGTCAGGGTGCTTCTCAAGGTTCACCCAGATGGTTGTTACCTTGGACTCCCAGCCTGTTTATTTGTATATATGCTGGCTTTCATGGCAGGATGCTTTTTTAAGCATATGTAGCTTTTGGCTATCTTTTTGCTTAATTTAGCTCTGAATGAAATAACTGCCTGATATTTCTTTTAAAATTTTTTTATCTCTCTTTACTCTGATATTCCTTTTATATCATTGCTAGAATAAAACTTGGAGAGCTGGGCTCCTTTGCGCCTTTTCATGTGGCCATATTAACCAGAAGCCATCAATCTCCTCATTTTGTAGTTGTTGAAACCAAGTCTCAGAGACTTAAATAATTTGCTCAGTCATACATCAAATAAGTGTCATAGGGAGGATTTGAACCCAGGTGCTCTTGAATCTAGGTCCAACACTTTTTTCCTATTGTTCCCATCCTGTCTGCTGCTTTTCACAGTGGTTTGGAGACCAATCATCACCTAGAGCAAATCCTAATTGCCAATCTTCCTTTTGTCCACCCAACTGGATGAAGGGGAAATTAAACTGGCTGGACACAGCACCAGCATTGGAAGAGATCCAAGTTGGAGCTAATCTGCAAAATGTATCGGTTCAGGTCTAGGCTCCTTTGACAACTGAAGTATGGGTGTTTATATTTAATTACTATAGTCTATTGATGGTTTCTAGATGCACAAATTGAAACAAAGTAGTTTATTTCCCCATTTCCATTAAAACTGGTAAGACATACCACCCAGTGATCTCTGTTTTTCCCTCAGCCAAGCTCATGCTTTTTTTTTCATATTTCTATCTGTTTTCTTCACAATTTGGTGTAAGTAGAACTGTAGTCTCAAGCTGAGATGTCAGAGTAAAACTTCACTAAAAACTGAGCTTCCATCTTCTAAAAACATGTCTAGAGAAAAGGAGAGAGATAAAAGATCATCAAGGACATCTGTTGGCACGTTCAAAGATTTCTTCTGTGACTCCTGAAGTAAAAGGGGATTCTGAGACCACTAGGTGTCACTCTGCACAGAAGCCTGAACATGGAGATAAAAAAGCAAGACTGATCAAAAAAAATTTTTTTTTGGTGAAACAGTTTTTGTTAGGTAGCAACACAGAAAGATTTCATGTGATAAGCTTGATCCATCATTTCCTACCTAGAATGCTTTTTGCCCACAGGCAAAGAAGGGAAAAGAACTTTTGGGTTTCTCTTCTCCATATTTTGCTTTACTCCGCTTATAACCAGCGTAGGAGAGTCTGCACTGTCGGTTCCAGAGAGACCATCTCTGAACAGCAGTAGTCTGGAAGCTCAGTTATTTGTGAATATTGTGGAAGATGAAAGATAGAGTCTTAATTCATGGGGGAAAGAAGTCAAAGCAGGCACAAGAAAATAGATTATTAACACTGTTGAGTCTAGTTTGGACTATTACAATAGCTCTCTAATTAGTCTTTCCTTCAATTCTTATCTTCTCCAATTCATGCTCCACTCAATTGCTAAACTGATATTCTAAAAACAGATGTGCTCATGTTAACTATCTACTCAAAGATCTTTAGTGGCTCCCTACTTGCTTGTAGAATCAGATACTAACTTAGTCTGGCACTTAGAACCCTCCACAATCTGGCTCCCTTCTATCTTTCAATTCAGTTCAATAAATCTTTATTACAGGTCTAATTTTATATTACTCCTTTTCAAGCACTTCCTGTCCTAATCCAACTCATCTGTTATGTCACTGAGAAAATAGAAACATCTATTTTGGCATCCTCCATTTTCTCTTTTTCTGCTGCAGTCTCTAATGAAGATGTGAACCTTCCCTTTGTTGAGGCTAGCCTCATGTTCTTAATTCCTTCCATTACTGTCTCTGCAGTCTCTGATGAAGTCTCTTTTGAAGTCTCTGATGAAGATGTGAACCTTCCCTTTGTTGAGGCTAGCCTCATGTTCTTAATTCCTTCTCTTACTGTTCTTTTCAGGAGCTTATCTCTTTTGTCTCCAAGTTTTCTCTTCAGTCTCTATATCCAATGACACACTCTCTGCTGCCTTTTCTCCCTCCTTCAAATCCTTCATTTGGCCCTGCCATCCCTTTGAGCTCTCCTGAATTTTTCTTCATTTCATAGACATATGCTTTTAAAGGAATATATTCATTTCCATTTCCTCACCTCCCACTCACTACTTTATCCTTTGCAAAATGGCTTCTGATGCAACCACTCACTTGAAACTGCTCTTACTGTTTTCCAAGAATCTCTTAGTTACCAAATCTAAAGACCTTTTCTCCATTCTCATCTTTTTTGACCACTTTTTAGAGTTCGACAGTGTTGACCACTCACTCCTAGATACTCTTTTTCTTGTATTTTCATGTTAATACTCTTTCCTAGTTCACCTTCTACCTGTATGAATACTCTTTCTCAGTCTCTTTTGCTAGATCATCATGCATGTGTCACCCTCCATATATAGGTGCACCCCAGTTCTCTGTTCTAGTCCCATTTTCTTCTATTTCTATCAGTTTTCTTAGTTGCCTTAACAGTCACATGCATTTAGTTATGTATGAATAGATAATTATCAAATCTGTATATTCAGAAACCCATTTCCCCAGCAACAGCCTTAAGAATATTTTCAGTGGAATATTCCATAGACATTTCAAAATCAATAGGCCTAAAATAAAATTCATTATCTTTCTCAAACCTGCTTTTCCTCCTAACTTCCCTATTTCTTGTGAAGACACCACCATCTTTGTAGTTATCACAGTATAAAACTTCAGAGATATCTTCAACTTTTCATTCTTTCTCATTACCCATTGTCATGTTTTGCATATTCTACCTTCACAACATCTTTCACATATATCCCCATTTCTCCACTCACATGGTCATCCTTCTAGTTTATACTCCCCCAAGATCTCTCATCTGAATTAATAACTTCCTAATTGTACTTTCTGTTTCTAATTTCTCTGGTTTATTTTTTATTTAGCTGGCAAACCGTTATTCCTAAAGAACAGATCCGACTGTGCCATGTTCTTACTCAAAAAGCTTCTGTTTCTCTCTGTTGTTTTAAGGATAATACACAGATTATGCTGGCATTTAAAACCTTTTACAATCTGGCTCCAGATTTTCCATCGTCTTATTTCATGCTATTCTCTTTCATACATATATTGTAGCCAAAATGGCTTCATTGTTCTGCTTAAATGACTTTCCTTTGCCTGTCTTTGTGATTTTGCCTAGAATGCTTTCTTCTCATTTCTACCATTTGAAACCTCTGATTTTTTTGATCCAGCCATACCACTGCTGGGTTTATACCCCAAAGAGCTAATAGGGAAAAAGACTTGTACAAAAATATTTATAGTCGCGCTCTTTGTGGTGGCGAAAAATTGGAAAATGAGGGGATGCCCTTCTATTGGGGAATGGTTGAGCAAATTGTGGTATCTGTTGGTGATGGAATACTATTGTGCTCAAAGGAATAATGAACTGGAAGAATTCCATGTGAACTGGAACAACCTCCAGGAATTGATGCAGAGTGAAAGGAGCAGAACCAGGAGCACCATATTCACAGAGACAGATACACTGTGGTAAAATTGAATGTAATGGACTTCTCTACTAGCAGCAATGGAATAATCCAAATCAATTCTGAGGGACTTATGAGAAAGAACTCAATCCACATTCAAAGGAAGAACTGTGGGAGCAGAAACACAGAAGAAAAACAACTGCTTGATCACATGGGTCAATGTGGATATGATTGGGGATGTAGACACTAAGCAATCACCCTAATGCAAATATTAATGATATGGAAATAGGTCTTGATCAATGATACATGTAAAACCCAGTGGAATTGCTCATTGGCTATAGGAGGAGGGTAGGAGGAGGGGAGAGAAAGAACATGAATCCTGTAACCATGTAAAAATAGTCTAAATTAATTAATTAAATAAAAATTTGCAAATTAAAAAAACGAAACCCCTGGCTTCCTACAAAGTTTAATTTAGGTGCTGGTTCTTATAAAAGTTCACAGGATCTTAGGTTCATAGATCTAGAAGGGACCTCAGAGATCATCTAGGCCACTTCTCTCACTTTACTAATAAGGAAACTGAGATCTATAGAAATTTATCCATGTGCCCACGATCACATGGGTAGTAAAGGCCAGAGGCAGTATTTGAACTTAGGTCTTCTGGTTCCTGAGCTTGGCCAGTACAAGGCTAAGGGGAAGCCCCAGAACCCCTGCCTAAGCCCTAGCACAAGGAAGTCCCCAGTGTGCCTGGCTGGTATAAGCCACGTGAGGGCCAGAGACCCTTCCCAAGCCTGAGATGAGGCCTTGAGCCCCAGCACAAGGTAGCTTACAGTGCTTTGGATCTTGCAAACCATCAGTAGATCCTGGGGGAAATTGAATCAGCATTGGAAGGTGGCTTTCAGATCTTTTAAGCCAAGGGGCCTTTGGAAGAACTGAAAATTGCAGAAACTCAGAACTAGAGGTGAGGATAACACCAAGAAAAGACAATAGTTTAAGAGAGTATCCCCTCTATCCTGAGAACTGACCCATCTTTAAGATTAAAAAATAAAAGTCAAGAAAAAGGCTAGGAAAGTGATCAAATGTTAAAAAAATTTAACCATAGAAAATTATTATTGAGATAAGAATAAGGCACAAACTCAGAAAGGGATAGTGAGAACAAAGTAGCTAAGTGAAAAACTTCAAAGAAAAATGATATCCTGTCTCAGGCCGTGAGAAGGGAAGAATTTATGATGAAAAGGGAAGGGAGAGATAGAATAGGGTAAAGTATCTCACCTGAAGAGGTGCAAAAAACCTATCAACAAAATAGACAAAAAATGGATCAATGAGTTGGGCATGCAATTAAAAACCAACAACTAGAAAAAGAACAAATAAAAAAATCCCTAATTAAAGACTGAAAGTCCTAAAATTGGAAGTCCTATAAATCAAAGGATGAATTAATAACATTGAAAGTAGAAGAACCATTAAACTAACAAACAAGACCAGGTGCTGGTTTTATGAGAAAACACCAAACAGGCAAAATGGAGAGAGCAGATTAACAAAAGAAAAAAATAGAATACTTAATCTCATCTCAGGAAAAAGAGATTGAACAAGCCAACAATGAATTCCCTAAGAAAAAATTCTCAGGGCCAGATGGATTCACAAGTGAATTCTATCAAACATTTAAATGCCAATTAAACTCAATACTATATAAACTAATATGATATAAACTAAGAAGGAGTCCTACCAAATTCCTTTTTTGACACAAATATGATGCTGATACTTAAGTCAGGAAGAGAAAATACAGAGAAAGAAAGTTGTAGGCTAATTTCCTTAATGAACATAGATGCAAAAAATTTAAATATAATGCTAACAAAGAGACTAGAGCAATATTTCATAAGGATAATTTATTATGATCAGGTGGGAAACATGGCTTTAATAAGAAAACCATTAGCATAATTGATCATATCAATAACAAAACTAACAGAAATCTCATGATTATCTTAATAGATGCAGAAAAAATCCTTTGACAAAATACAGCATCCATTCCTATTCAAACACTAAAGAGCATAGGAATAAATGGAGCTTTCCTTAAAATGATAAATAGTATCTATTTAAAACCATCTGCAAACATTTTCTATAATGGGGGTAATCCAGAAGCTTTTACAAATAAAATAAGAGGTGAAGCAGGATGCCCATTATCACCACTATTTTTTAATATTGTAGTAGAAATGGAAGCATATAAATTAGCAATAAGAGAAGAAGAAGAAATTGAAGGAATTAAAGTAGGCAATGAAGAAACTAAACAATCACTTTTGTACACGATATAATGATATGCTTAAAGGATCCTAGAGAATCAACTAAAAAACTGATTGAAATAATTATTCATTTTAGCAAAGTTACAGGATTTAGAACAAACCCACATAAATTATCGGCTTTTCCAAATACTACCAACAAAGTCCAGCACTAAGAAATAGAAAGAGAAATTCCATTAAAAATAACCCTAGACAATATAAAATACCTGGGAATTGGCTTGCCAAGACAAACATGGGAGTTATATGAAAACAATTACAAAATATTTTTCACATGAAACTAGATCTAACAGTTGGAAAAATATTAATTGTTCGTGGGTAGGTTGAGCTAATACAATAAAAATGACAATTCTAACTACTTTACTTTACTTTTTCAATGCCATGCCAATAAAATTACCAAAAATTACTTTATAGAACTAGAAAAAAATTCATCTGGAATAACAAGAGGTCAAGAATATCAAGGGAATTAATGGGACAAGTGTGAAAAAAAGTAGCCTATCAGTACCAGATATCAAAATGTACTATAAAGCAGTAATCATCAAAACAGTCTGCTTCTGGCTAAGAAACAGAGATGGCAGATCTATGGAATAGATTAGATACACAATATTAGGGATAAATGACCATAGTATTCTAATATTTGATAAACCCAAAGATCCAAGCTTTGGGGATAAAATCTTACTATTTGACAAAAACTGCTGGGAAAACTGGAAAACAATATGTCAGAAACTAGATATATGCCAATATCTCACGCTCTATATGAAGATAAGGTCAAAATGGGTATATGATTTAGGAATGAAGGGTGACACCATAAACTAATTAGAAGAGTATAGAATAGTATACCTGTCATATCTATGGAGAAGGGAAGAATTTATGTCTAAACAAGAGATAGAGAACTTTATAAGATGTAAAATTATTACATTAAATTAAAAGACTTTTGTACAAACAAAACCAATGTAACTAAGATTAGAAGGGAAACAATACACTCGGAAAAAGAATATTTACAGCAAATTTCTCTGGTAAAGGCCTCAACTCTCAAATATATAGAAAATAAATCAAATTTATAAGAACACAAGTCATTCCCTAATGGACAAATGGTCAAAGAATATGAACAAGCAATTTTCAGATGAATAAGTCAAAGTTATCAATAATCATATGAAAAAATGTTTTAAGTTATTCTTGATTAGAGAAATGCACATTAAAACAACTTTGAGGTATTGTCATCCATCTATCAGATTGGCCAATATTACGGTAAAACTGGGATCCAATACATTCTGGAGGGCAATTTGGAACTTATAGCCCAAAGGGCTATAAAACTGTGCATAGTCTTTGATCCAGTATTACCACTAATAAGTCTGTATCTCAGAGAGATAAAAAAGTGGGGACAGGACCTACTTGTACAACAATATTTATAGTGCCTCTTTTTGTGATGGTAAAGAATTGGAACTTGAGGAAATGCCCATCAGTTGATGAATGGCTGAACAAAATGTTATTCAGGTGACAGAATCCTATTGTGTTATAAGAAATGATGAAGAAGATGATTTCAGAAAAAAAGCTGGAAAGACTTACTTGAATTGATGCAGAGTGAAATAAACAGAAACATGATATACAGTAACAGAAATATTTAGTATGATGATTAACTGTGGAAGACTTAGCTATTCTCAGCAATACAGTGATCCAGGACAGTTTTGAAGGACTTATGACAAAGATTGCTATCCACTTCTAGAGAAAGAACTGTTGGAATCAGAATGTAATTCAAACATACTATTTTTCACTTTGTGTTTTTATTTTGGGGTTTTGCTTTTATATGATTATTTTCTTACAACAGTGACTAGTATGGAAGTATGTTTTACATGAGAATACATGAGTAACCCTGTTCAAATTGCTGACCATTTCCAGGAGAGAAGAGAGACAGGGAGACTACTTGGATCTTAAAAGTTCAAAAATATATCTTGAGAATTATTATACATGTAATTTGGAAAATAAGATATTTAATCCAAAAAATAAAAATAGAAAATCATGTTGTACTAAAGGGAAGAATGAAATAGCAGTAGAGAGGGAATTTGGCAAGACAGAGGGAATTTTAAGAGGAAGAATGAAAGGATAATTGATCTGGAAAAGGTTTTAGAGTCCCATATATTACAGGTGTAGAAATTGAGGCCCTGGAAGGCTAAATGATATGTTTAAGGTCATGTGAATAAGCACTAGAGGAAAGCATCAGAAACAAACTATTCCAACTTCATCATGTTAATTGAATACGAGGGGCTCTACAAATGGGATTTAACATAAATGGTGACAATGCTGCTGGTTAATTCAGGCAGACAAGTATGAAGAGTGTCATGAGGAGAGGCAGAGAGAAGAATCAACTGATTTTAATGATCACATTAAGGTCAGGTCAGTCTGACCAATTTCTTTATTTTCCTTTAAAGCTAAATTGTTTAGGTTTAGATAAATGAATAAAATCTCTAAATTTTCCTCATCACCAAATTTTGTGTTCTAATTGCTGCATTCACTTGGTTAAAAAATAGATATCCCTAAATTTACTTATCTAAACCAAGCAAAGGAAATGATTTTTTTAAGACTACCATTTTTATTCTGGTGTTAACTTCCTTTGGAGTATGAAGTATGACTATTAGTTTCCATGAGTGATAGCAAATAAAATAAAAATTTAATTCTTAATAATCCAAATCAATGAAGCAGAAGAGAGGTGAAGATAAGGCCAAAAATTAGACAAATAATGTCATGCAACGTAAAGTACAATATTCTTGGGATTAGAAATTTTAATATTTGTAAAATAAAGCAATTGCACAATTTTTTCTTAAATGACTTTACCAATTTAAAGATATTTTGATTCTTCTCTGATTCTAAGACATGAATTTGAATTTCAGAATTGCTGTTTACTAACTATGATTTTAGATAAATCATTTAGCTCTTTGAAGTCTATTTTCTTAGCTGAAAAAGTGTGGTAATAATATTTGCTGGATTGTCATATGTCTAGGAGATTAGAGATTTTGTTGCTGGCAAGAATACATAAACAAAAGCAGGAATATAGAGCAAAGGTGGAGTACTTAATCTGGCCCTTTTAGTTTTGTACCAAGCTGATTTGTCTGGAAAATAGGCACAATGTAGGTGAACCTTGTTGAAAAGAACTTTGTTCACCCAATTCAGTTTTTGCTACATGGAGGATAACAAGAATGCAATGAAAATTTCAGGCAAATGGGAGAATAGGATCAGGGAGCCTTAAGGCCCAGCAAGTGGAAAAAAAAAGAAAAAAAATTCAAAGGACAGACTCAAAAGTCTAAAACTATTTCTAGCTATAGTGTTGGGTTTTTCATCATAGAGGAGCTGAAGACAGGCCTAGAGCTATAGTAGACACTGCTGTTCCCATGAGGAAGAAGCCACATGATAGCTGCAGTCTAGCAGAGGATTGCAAAGAACAACCCAGGTTTAGCAAAGAGTAGATATATGGCAGGGACTAGCAGGGTAGAAAGAAAAGTAAAAGACTCCAGCTCAGTAGAGCAAGAAGCTTTCCAGACAACACCACTGTGGTGTATCTGAATCACTGGAGATAGGACTTGTCCTGACCATATATGTGCACCAGACACATATGTTTATGTTCCCTATGGTCAAGCCCTTCCAAATTACATTTTATGGTCAAGTAATGAATAAATTTTTTTTATTTATAAGGATATTTTATTTTTTACCAATTACATGCAATAACAAATTCCCACATAAGTTTTCTGAAGCTATATGTTCCAAATTGTCTCCCTCCTTCCTCCCTGCCCCCCTTCCCATGTTGGTAGGCAATTCGTTCTGGGTTATACATGTATTATCATGCAAAACATATTTCCAAATTGTTCATTTTTGTAAGAGAATAGTCATATAACACCAAAACCACCAAATAGAAAACCAAATAAACTTAAATGAAAAATCACATGCTTTGATTTGCATTCTGACTCCAACAGTTCTTTCTCTGGAGGTGGACAGCATTTTTTTTTGTTAAGTTCCTCAGAATCCTCCTGGATCATTGTATCTCTGTTAGTTGCAAAGTCTCTCACAATTGATCATTCCAAAATATTGGTGCCGCTGTGTACCATGTTCTCCTGATTCTGCTTATTTCACTTTCTATCAGTTCATGTAGGTCCTTCCAGCTCTTTCCAAAATCATCTTGTTCATCATTTCTTATAGCACTATAATATTCTATCACCATCATAAACCACAATTTGTTCAGCCATTATCCAATTAAAGGGATGTCCTTTAATTTTTTTTCCAACTCTTTGCCACCACAAAAAGAGCAGCTATAAATATTTTTGTACAAGTAGGTCCTTTCCCCTTTCAAAAAACAGCCTCTGATACTAGTTATGTGACTTTGGGCAAGTCATTTCACTTCTGTTTGTTTTAGTTTCCTCATCTATAAAATACAAATGATATTAATAATAATATCTACTTCTAAGGGTCAAAAGAGACAAGAATTGTGAAGCATTCAGCTGTCTTAGTTTTTATCTCTGTTTTATCTTTTCTTCTCAGTGAGAAGTCTGAGTGAGGAGGGCAGGCAGTTCTTTGTCTTGAGAGCTTTAAAGCGTTTTGCTCTGAGGCTATTTTTCCAGTCTGTTGCTTCTTCTTCCCTATCTCCATGCCCAGGCTCTTTGCCCTTCAGCCACTGGTCCCAAATCTTGCTGCCCAGGATTTGCACCGCCCTTAGGGGTAAGTCTGTGGTGCCCTCAGCCAGCCCCCAAGAATTTAGAGATTGCCCTGGTTCTTGCTCTGACTCTGGTGCCATAGATGGTGTGTGAAGAGGTGATCAGCTCATGCTTCGGTAAGTGTAGTTTGACCTCCGTATAGCATGGAAATGCCCAAACCCTGCCTACCTTCAAGGTTGTGCCCCATGGCAGAGCCCCTTCCCTCGTCTGATTTTGACTTCTGTCCTTTTGAGATGCTTTGTAGTAATCAATTGTGAGGAGAGTCCAGCAGTTCCTGCTACTCTGCTGCCATCTTAGCTCTGTTGGGTTAAGTTCCTAAGGATAGTCCAGTGGCAGGGCTAATGGTAAGGTCTTGGTGGTTTGTAACACTCAGGGGCAGACAGGCAAGAAAAAAGGAGACAGTGTGTGAATTATGTGTGAATTATAACTGAACTAGGTCAATATAGTCGTGCATGTGGGTATGTTAACCCATGGGAATATGAATCCCCTGTTTTGGGGGGACAAACCTTCCTTGACACTTTTTTTGGTTATTCTATGTGTAAATGTCTTTTGCTCTGAATAAGTGCATCCTCTAGTAGGATTCAAATGAATTTGTGCATTGGTGGGAGCTTGTGAACTATGGTTTTGAGTGGATATTGATCCTAAAAGTGCTTCAAACTTTGGGCTGCTTTATGGGGCTAGTATAATATTGTGTGGTTAAGTTAATGCAAAGGGCTTTATAACAGTAAAACTCTATTCAGATTTATAAATTATTTAGTACCCACTGTATGCCGAGCATTTTAGAAACACAAGTTATTTAATAATGGATATTTACTTTGGAAGGCAGTTAAGGAAACAGCCAAACACATAAACAAAGACACACTGTTCATGCCTACTCTACAGGAACTGAACACCTTCCAAGCTTAACTCTTATTTGGAGTCAGAGGTGAGTAAAAGAAGAAATGACCTCTCCTTTCTCCAACTGAGGACACTTTTGTTGTCCCCTACATTTTTTTTTACATGGTGCAATGAATGATTGACAAAGAACAGGCAATTTATATAATCCACATCCAGAAATCCTTGTGTAGTTAGTGGCACAGGCTAACAACCATTTTGAGTAATTCAAATTCAGATTACATTTCCCCATGCCATAGGATCAGAGAATCTTAGATTTAGACCTGGAAGGGACCCTCAAGGCCATCTAGTATAACCGTCTCATTTTATACAGGAGAAAATTATGACTTAGGGAGTTGAGCCTCAGGTGACAATGATTTTAAGTGACAAGAAGAATTTGAACTCTGGTTTATTGGTTCCAAAGTCAGGACTTTTTAAATCTTAAAAGTATTTTTGCTTTATTAACATAGTCAATTTTTTCTAAGTCTTCTTGTTGGTATTTCTCAAATATGTGGCTCTTCTATTACAGGCACTTACTTCACCAACAACGGAGGCAGTCTGTGCCAATATCTCATCTTCTATGTGTTGAGTCACCTGTTAGTCAGAAGCCTGACCTTGATGAACTCTCAAAAAGATAACTGTAATGGATGTAACACTTATTTAGTGCCTGTCATTTCGAGAGCTAATGCTAATAGATTTGCTGTTACAGCTGCTGCTCTGCTTAACCTTTTTTGTTTTTAATGGAAAAGGCATTTCAACTGTTAGACACGAGACCACATGCTAGAATTCCCTCTATTTGTAGCTAGGCTTTGTTGGCATTTTTGAATATTTTGATCCTTATTTTGCTTATGATACTCCCTCCCCTGTCCCTCCCCCTTCACCACAATCATCTCCTTTTGATTATTCCAGGGGCCAAGGCATTCAAAAGTTAATTGTTTTGCTCAATCTATAGGTCATCAGCCCCTATTTCTATGGAATCGCCCTGACCAAACCCAGAATAAAAACAAGGTACCATGTTAAAACAAAAGAACATTTACTGGAAGCAAAATGGAAGGCAGACAACAATGAATGAGCAATCAAGTTGAAATTGTTCTCACTCCTCAGTTTTCCAAAGTTTCTACCTCTAATACCCTGGATACAAGCCCATTTTGCCATTCAATTTTGATTTATTTCCAACATTTCTAGATAAGGATATAGGAAATTTAACATATGGCAGTTTATGAAAGAATATTGTCTTCAAGCAGTCTTCTGAGCCACTCTCAATCCCAGTGATGCAGTTTGTCAGTATTGTCTTCTTGGGAACTGGAGCTTCAGGAGACTAGCCTGACGTTATCTTCTCAAATCTCCAACATCTTTGTGTCATCATCAAATAAACCATGCTCTCACAGCCTACGAACACACCCTCAGCACATAGCTTCTTCAGCTCCTCATATCATTTCCAGTTGCACTACTTTTGGCAATCCACAGATTCTGGAGTTAAGCTATAGCAGTCATTCTTACTCATCATCTATGGCTCTGCCATCCCACATCTACATCCCCCTCAGGAATTGAATACTCTTTTCAAACTCAATATTAAAAACTGCTTAGCTAACCCACAGGTATCTGGCTCATGTAGTTCATAGACTATTATTTAAAAATATAAATATATGTATATATTTAAAAACAACAAGTTGTCTGCATTCAAGGGGTTGGGTATAGAAGATACATTCAAAAATGGTAGTGCAGTGGACAGGGAGTTTGACTTGGAAACAGGAAGATATCTGACCTCAGACAGTGGTTAGCTGTGTGACTGTATTTAAGTCACTTGATTTTTCTGAACCTCAGTTTCTGCATCTTTGAAATGGGGATAAAAATAGTATCTACTTCTCAGGATTGTTGTGAGAATAAAAGGAGATAATATTTGTAAAGTGCTCTGCAAACCTTAAAGTTCTATATAAATACTACCTATTATTATTACATGTTAAAATTGAAACTCTGAAGGTTGGGATAATAAGTATTATTTGGTAAATCCTTGTGTCTCATATTTGAGTTGGAATCAATGATTCGCAGCTCATATTATCACTTTAACAAAAGGCTTTGTTTTAAGTGAGTTTTCTCTTTTTTAAGCTATGTGTGACACAAAGGTTGAGATGGTCAAAATAGGGAATTGAAGATGAAGTGGAAACCAAGGAAGAAGTAAAGGAGGGAAAAGGACAGGAGAGGAGGAAATGGAAAAGGAAGATAGGATGAGATTAAGTAATTAAGACTGTATTTGTATAAATGAAAATGTTTATTTATGTTTATTTGTGTTCATTTGGGAATCTGAGGGTGAAAGTCATAAAAAACAGATGGTTTCTTAGAATTGCCTTTTGTAAGTATATAAAAGTTAATTCACACATTTAGAGTAAATATCCATGTAGGTTAATTTTATATTGTATATTTATTGAGGCTCTATTTTATATAATTGATATTTCACAAATTGCTAAAATGGGAAAGTTCCCATGGAGGTGCTATAGTTCATAGATGTAATAACTCTATTGGCTGTTTTGTGAAGAAAATTCAATTAATCAATTCAAGAAATATGTATAGCACTTTTTGCAGTTATTTCTCCCTAACTTGCTTTCATGGTGGTTGATTGAGTCCCTGGGTTGAGGACAACTACTACCTGGAATTCAGGTTACTCTTTCTGAGGGTCTGTGCTTATAACACTATAGATTATAAGCCTCTATTAGTGTGCTTCCTGGCAAAATCATCTAGTAAACACAATTAGTTCAAAAGCATTTACTGAAATAGCATTGTAAAAATAGCAATTATAAAACATTCCCTGGATAAAACAGGAGTGCACTCTCCCACAGATACACATGAGGTCTAGAAAGAGAACTCATATAAAAATATATACATATCAAGGAATAGACATATGGAACAAAAGTGATTTAGGCAGCTTATGTCTACAATATTGCAGAGCTAGTACAGTGGATAGGGCAGTTTAGCCTGGAGACACAAGATCCTCTGAGTTCAAATCTGGCCTCTGACTCTTGCAAACTGTGTAACTCTGAGCAAGTCCCTTAATCTCTATTTGCCTCTTTTCCCTTGTCTGTAGAATGGGAACAATAATAGCACCTATCTCCTAGAATTGTTGTGAAGACCAAATGAGATAATATTTGTAACTGACTCAGCCAGCATGTATCAGAGGTAGGACTTGAACCCAGGTTATCTAGCTTTAAGGCTGGCTCTATTGATTATGCCACAAAGCCTTTCATAATGAAGTGCAAGAAGGGTATTAAAATGATGTAGGACTAGCTAGAGAGATTGCATCCAGATTATAGAGAATGTTTTATGCCAGACTGAAGAGTTTGTATTTGATCCTAGAGACAATAGGGAGCCAGTGAATGTTTCTGACTAGGAATGGTCAGACTTGTTTCTTAAGGAAATTATTTTGGCATCTTTGTGTAAGGTAGATTGGAAATAGAATATGTGAAAATTTATTTTTCTTGCACTGTATTAATTCACATATCAGGGCTCTAGATTAGAAAGACCCTGATCAATTTTGGATATTAGAGAGGATTTCTTTATCAGAGTTTTGGATCACAAACACCAGCTAGATTAAAAGTTTCTGTATATCTTTTTTTTTCTTAGGAATCTCAAGTTATGTGTTCCTTTCAGAAAATCTGGCTAACAGGAATGTTTTACATTGATTCTTTTCCTGATTGACAACCATCACCTCTTAAAGTGGGGAAGGGCTGAGAGTTTAATGGACCACTTCCTAATTAGCTATTTACCAATTAGAGGTGTCTTAGGATGCCCAAGGGAAAAGGCTGAAAAATGAGCTCCCCAGAGTGTATATAGGTACCTGGGTCAGGAGAGAGAAGGCTTTTTTATTATTGAGAGAATCACTTGCCAGTCTTGACTGGCCAATTAATAAATTATTTTAAAATTAAGAAATACTCCCTTGAGAATTTCAATCTTTACAAATAAGAAGAAGAGAGACCAATTAGGAAGTTATTAAAATTGTTCACATGAAAGATAATAAAACCCTGGGCTAGAGTAGTGGCTGTGTTAGTAGAAAGAAGGTAACAAGTACAAGAAATATGTGTAGGCGGAACTGACAAGACTTGCAAACTTATTTGATACAGTGGATGGAGGAGAGGGAAGAGTCAAGGATGACTCTGACATTTGAATTTGAGCAAATAGAAGAATGGTGATGTCCTAGATAGAAGTAGGGATATTTGGAGAGTCTGGGGAAAATATTCAGCTCTGTTGGATATTTTGAATTTGAGGGGCTAATTGAATAGCCAGATAGATGTATAAAATATATAGTTTGTGGTATGTGACAAGAATATAGGGAAAAATGTTTAACATAGGGTCCAGAGTGAGATGGTTTTGAATTTTTCTTGTTACTAGCTATGTGACCCCATGGTGACAAGTCACAACCTCTACATTCCTACATTAAAAAAAATTCCTACCTTCTATCTTAGAATCAATACTGTGTATTGTTTTTAGGGTAGAAGAGCAGTAAGAGGAAGGCAATATGAGTTTGGTAACTTACCGAGGCTTACACTGCTAGGAAGTATCTGAGGTCAGTTTTGAACACAGGACCTCTTGTCTCTGTGATTGGCTCTATCCACTGATCCACCTCTCTACTCCCTGTTCCTATGTTTCTTCTTCATTTGTAAAAAACAATCTGAGATAATTTTGTGGAAATATCCAGGGGGAAGATGGAAATGTTGGACTAGAATCAAAAGAGAAATTAGGCTTAGATAAATAGATTTAGAATTCATCTGCATAGAAATAACAATTATACCCATGAGAGATTATAATATTATTTATCATAAGTAAAAAAATAAAGAGGAAAGAGAAGAGGCTCCAAGACAAAATCTTTGGGGACATCTACACTTAGGGTGTAGGATGATAGCTTGGCAAACTGCACTGAAAAGGAGTAATCAGACCTGTAGGAGATCTTGGAGACAATAGTATTCTCTAATCAAAGGGATGGAATAGTATTCACAAAGTGAGGAAATGAAACCAATAGGTGTAAATAGCTCATTTTAGATTTGTCAATTGACAGAGGATACAAGCAAAGAAAGGGGAAATGATAAGCTTATTTTCTTCTTTTTAAGATTGGAGAGACACAAGCATATTTTTAGGAATAGAAAAAATGTAGTAGGAAGGGAGAGGGTAAAGAAAAAGGAAATAATGAGAGAGATGAGTGACAGAGACATCATAATGGATGGGGACAGATTCCCAGAAGAACTGGGAGAGAATGGGGTAAAGAGAACAGGTAGAAAGGCCAGCTTCTGCAAAGTGAACCACCACCTTGTTCTCAGAGATTTAAGCAATGGAGGAGAGAACAGGTGAGGCCTGGAGAATGGTCCTGATTTGGGTAGCATGTATCTCATGAATGGACAGTTTCTATTTTCTCAGCACAGAATTCAAGGTTATCTTCTGAGAGATATGAAAATGGGAGTGGCATTAGGAATTTGAGGAGAGAATAGAAAGTTTGAGTCAACTGATGCAGGATGGTGATAATCTGCCTCAGAAGAATAAAAGAATGGCTATACAGCAGTGACAGTCCACTTGAAATAAGATAGTAGGTATATACTATGGGGTCAGCTCAATTTCACTGTTTCTTACATTAGTATTTAAGGGCTTGGTGATAGGAATGAGTGAAATGAATGGTGAGGCTGATTGGGGAAGTAGTGGAAAATAAAACTGAAAACATAACTTGGAGGATGTTAAATATCAAACTGAAGTACTTGGATTCTCTTCTTCCTGAGAAAGGAAATCATTGAAGGATTTTGGGAGGGATAGTGGCAGGGATATGGCAAGACAAGTCTGGTGATGGTGCACATTGGTCAATTTCTTATTTAAAATATAGAGAAAATTTTTACTATTAATTTAAAAGCATAGCAATATTATTTCTAATATAATACAAACATACATTCTCTAGTATAGCTTCTGCTTCACTAGTGAATTGTATTAAATATTAAATACATTAATTGCAGACACAATTCAACTACTTTAATAATTTGAGGTCTAATCTTAGTTTCAGGCAGTTTTATTGAGTATATCCATTGAAATGGATATTTTTTGTGTGATGGATTTTTTATTTGAAAATCTTTATTTATTTAATTAATTTAGAATATTTTCCCATGGTTACATAATTCATGTTCTTTCCAACCTCTCTCCTATAGCCAATGAACAATTCCATTGGGTTTTACATGTGTTATTGATCAAGACCTATTTCCATATTATTAATACTTGCATTAGAGTGATTGCTTAGAGTCTATATCCCCAATCACATCCCCATCGACCCATGTGATCAAGCAGTTGTTTTTCCTTTGTGCTTCTACTCCCACAGTTCTTTCTCTGGATGTGGATAGCTTCTTTCTCATAAATCCCTCAGAATTGTCCTGGATCATTGCATTGCTGCTAGTAGAGAAGTCCATTACATTCGATTGTGCCACAGTGTATCCGTCTCTGTATATGATGTTCTCTTTGTTCTGCTCCTTTCACTCTGCATCAATTCTTAGAGATAGTTCCAGTTAACATGGAATTCCTCCAGTTCATTATTCCTTTGAGCACAATAGTATTCCACCACCAACAGACACCACAATTTGTTCCGCCATTCCCCAATCAAAGGGCATCCCCACATTTTCCAATTTTTTGCCACCACAAAGAGTGTGGCTATAAATATTTTTGTATGTCTTTTTCCGTATGATCTGTGTGACGCATTTTAATACATAGGTGGTTTTAAAATAAACAGGCAGCAATCATGGATTGATTGTCCATCTATTTGACTATCTTTTCACAGGAGTTGGCTTAATGAACAAAGATCCTGAATTGGCAAAGATAAAATACAACTTTAGGTCAATGTTAGCCTTCTAAAATAGGATTTCTTTTTTTGGTATTCAGGGCTAGCATTCCTTTTCTTAAGGAAACTGATTATGAAATTACAATGGAAGTACCTTAGAGAAGATGAGTCATTTGACAAAGATTTGTTTTTTTGTAACATTTCAGTAACACCTAGTGTGGAAAGAAAAATGAAGTTATAGTAATAGTTAACTTTTTAAGTATTTATGAGGGTTAAGGCCATATTTTCTAATCCAACCTTTTACTGAAGGAAGTCACCAGAAGCACTATGGAATATATTTCTGTATATAGATGATAATTAAACCCATGGAAGAATATTATATTTTCATAAATAAAAAAAGAAAAGAGGAAAGGGATGCGGTCTTTAGGGACATCCACACTGAGGGGGTAAGGTGATAGCTTGGCAAATGATATTAAAAAGAATGATCAGACAAGTAGTTGAATCTGGAGATAACAGTGTAATCAGTAATCACAGGAAGGAGATAAGGACAAATAATAGACCAATGAATTTATAAACAGATCAAATATCACAAAATTTTGGATAGCAAAGCAATAACCATGGTGGCTTTGTGAAGAGCTAATCATGCCCCAAACATTTAATTTCCTTTTTTGATATAGGACAAGGGGCAAGGAATGTATGCAAACATTTTGTATTTCATTTTGTATGACTTTCTCATCAAGTGGTTTCATGATTGGCTGGACCGTCATATTCGCAGAGTAGTCATTATAATAATTGCTTGCTGCCTATCTGGAGTTATACCAAGTAGTATCACTTAATGATTGCTCCTAGGAATAGTATTTAATATTTTTATAACTGTCTTAGATGATACAGCTGCAAGCTTTATCATTATATTTGCAGTCAACATCAAGCCAAAGAGGCTTCTTAACAAGATGGAATCTTAAATATAAAGAACATGAGCTAATCTCTAATGTTATTTCCTAGGTCAAGAAGGCTAAGAACAGTTGAAAATATTCACTAATTAATTTTATTTTTAAAAATTCATCATATCTACTATGTGAAAAGAATGTTACCACTAATACATATTATTAGTATCCATTTGTATATGTATACACACATATATACATATATACACACACATACACACACATATAAATTTATATGTATATGTACACACATATAACACACATATTTATACAGACACATTTCCAAGTAGTTGCTAAATCTTGTTGTTTCCAGCTCCATAACATCTCTTTTATCCTACTTTTTCTCTCTATTCTCACAGCCACCATCATAGTTCAAAGTCTCATGACTTCTCCCTTAGACTCTCTTAGACTCAACTGGTCTTACTATTTCTAATCTCTCTTCCCTAAAATCAATCCTCTAGACAGCTGCCAAAGTTATTTCCCTTAAACACAGTACTGAGTGAGTCATTCAATAAACTCATCGGTTCCCTATTGTCTCTAAGATAAAATATAAATTTTCCTGCTTAGCTTTTAAAGCCCTGCACAGCCTGATCTGATCCTATCTTTCTAGCCCAACTCATTATATGTTATGCCCTTTCTCAAACTTTTAAGGTCTAGTCAAACAAGCCATCTCTCTGTTCCTTACACACAACACTCCATCTTTCCACTCCATGCTTTTTATTTTACTTTCCAAGCTGCTGGTGCCCTTTACTCTAATTGCCTTATTTGTGTTTAATCACCATGTATTTGTTATATGCATACTTATATTTCTACACATTTTCTCTCATAGAATTTAGCTACCTAGGAGTAGGGATTACTTTATTCTTTGTATTTGTGTCTCCAGCTCCTAGCACAAGGTTTGACACATAGAAAGTACTTTGAATGATTATCATTAAAGGCCTTTCCAACTTTATCATTCTAATATGTATATAAATGTATATGCTTATGTATACATGGGAGAGTGAGATGGCACAGTTGATAGAGTGCTGGACCTGGAGTCAGAAAGACTCCTTTTATTGAGTTCAAATCTGGCCCCAGATACATACTAGTTGTATGACCTTGAGCAAGTCACTCAAACTCATTTGCCTCAGTTTCTCATCTGTAAAATGAACCAGGGGAGGAAATGGCAAATGACTCTAGTATCTTTGCCAAGAAAACCCCCAATGGGGTCACAAAGAATTGGACACAATTGAATACACACATGTTTATGCATATGCATATGTGAATATGTGTATAAATATTCAACATGTAACTTTTAAAGCTATTTTTGTGTATTATGATTTTTTTCTAGTGTTCTTTCTGAATATTTAAAATGTTTCAATGGCTTAATGTTTTTTCTTTTCTTTTTGCCTTCTTTATCCAGACCCTTCTGCCTCCTTCCATGGGAAAAAAAGAAGAAAACCATTGTAACAAATATTCATTTTCAAAAAAAACAAATTCCCACCTTGACTGTGTCCCAAAATGTTTGTCTCATATTTGCATTTTAAGTCTATTGTCTCTCTGCCAAGAGGAAGTTGAGAATGCTTCATTATTGGTCCTGTGGTATAATGGTTAGTCATTGCATTGATCAGAACTCAAATATTACAAATTTAATTTTCTTTATAATGTTATTGGATAACTTTTTCTCCTAGTTTGATTCACTATATAAAAGTTCTAGGATGTCTTCCCATATTTCTCTGAAACTATCCCTTTACTTTCTGGAATTGAATATTTCATTCCATTCATCTATCATGATTTTTTAAGCCATTCCCCAATTGATGGACATCCCTTCGGTTTCCAATTCTTTGCCAACACAAACAGAGCTGCTATAAATATTTTTGTATAGGTAAGTCCTTTCCTCCTTTTCATGATCTCTTTGGTATATAGTTCCAGTAGTTGTATTACAATATCAAAGGTATGCATAATTTTATAACCCTTTGGACATAGTTTCAAATTGTCTTCCAGAATGGTTGGGTCAGTTCACAACTCCACCAACAATGCATTAATGTCCCAATTTTGCCACATTCCCTCCAACATTTATCACTTTCCTTTATTGTCATATTGGCCAGTCGATGGATATGAGATGATACCTCAGAGCTGTTTTAATGTGCATTTCTCTAATGAAGAATGATTTAGAACATTTTTTTCTTGTGATTTTTGATAGCTTTGCTTTCCTCATCTGAAAATTGCTTGTTCATATCCTTTGATCATTTCTCATTTGAGGAATGACTTGTATTTTTATAAATTTGACTTATTTCTCTATAAATTTGAGAAATTAGACCTTTATCAGAGAAATTTATTATATATATTTTCCCAGTTTGTTGTTTCCCTTCTAATCTTGGTTACATTGCTTTTGTTTGTACAAAAGCTTTTTAATTTAACATAATCAAAATTATTCATTTTATACCTAATAATGCTCTATGTCTCTTGTTTGGTCATAAATTTTCCGCTTCTTCATAGATCTGACAGGTAAACTATTCTAAGTAACCTTAATTTATTTATGTTATCATTCTTCATATCTAATATACCCATTTTGACTTTATCTTGGTATAGGGTGTGAGATATTGTTCTATACCTAGTTTCTTCCATACTTTTTTTTTTTACTTTTACCTGCAGTTTTTGTTAAATAGGGAGTTCTCATCCAAAAAAGCTGGTGCCTTTGGATTTATCAACCACTAGATTACTAAGATCATTTATCCCTGTATATTGTGTATTTAATCTATTACATCAATCCACAATTCTATCTCTGTCAGTACAAGACCATTCTGATGATTACTGCTTTATAGTACAGTATACTGTACTTTGAGATCTGGTCCTGCTGGCCAACTTAATTAATTCTCTTGATAGTCTTGGCCTTTTGTTCTTCTACATGAATTTTGTTATTATTTTTTCTAGTTCTATGAAATAATTATTAGTCTAACTGATGAAGGTTCAACCCAAGAGGCAAATGAGATCAGAATAGGGTGGTACAGTAAGGTTTATTGAAGCAGCAAGGGGCCCAACATCAAGAGGATTAGTGAAGAGGTCCCACACTAGGGCAGGATGGGGGGAGGAAAAGAGGAGGAGTCTGATGCCAGGAGAGGTGCTTGTGGAGACCCCTGGAGGGGAAATGGGGATAGAGGCATCAAGGGAGGACCTGGTAGCAAGAAATTTGGCAAGGCAGTTCCTCAGGGTTAGGGATGGAGGAAAGCAGCAACAAGGGGGAGAGTGACACCAGTAAAGATGGCTGCTGAATCTCATCTAAATGGGAAAGGATATATAGTATTATATAGGGTTGGGGGAATAAGGGGTGTGCAGAGTACAAGGCAACTTGGATTAATTTCATTGGTTGTCTCTGGGGAAGGTGAGCTACTTGGGTTAACTTCATTGGATATTCCTGAGAGTGGTAGGGAGCTTTGGTTTTTGGGGGTGGGAGCTGATTCTCAGTCCTGATTCTCATCCATGCAGAATAAGCTGAGGAACAAAGTCCTGGTGTCCCGCTAGGTGTTGCTGGGGCTGATGTTGGGGAGGGGCACTTTATGTTCCCACAGCCTCTCATTCCTGTTCTTTTCTTTGTAAAAAAAGAAAAAAAACAACAGAGGTGGAATATGGTAGGGGTGAGTAATTTTGGAGAGGGGGCCACAAGTCCAAGGGGGAATGGGTGAAGGTCTTGCTCATCAGACTGCTTCTGCTGAGAGGGGGCATCATAGGTTACTGGGTCTCTTATGGTCCTGTCTCTATCCCTTGGCAGATGATATTGATGATGTTGTCTGTAAGATCTTAATACAGATTAATATAGCTTTCTTGAACACCTAAATTATAACATTCTTGTAGATAGATTTCTCTACCTCATGCTCAGTGATACACAAATGTGGGATGGGGTACAGATATTTAGGTAAGTAATGAAACATCTTTGCTAATCATAATCATATGATTTCTGATTGATATTTTTATTGTTATTATTTTGGTCAATTATGCTAATAATTTTCCCAATATTAAACCAGTCTTGCATTCCTGTATAAATCCCACCTGTTCTCATAGTAAATGATTTGTGTGAAATATTGGTGCAGTCTTCTTACTATTACCATATTTAAAATTTTTGCATCTATATTCATTAAGGAAATTGGCTTGCAATTTTCTTTCTCTGTTTTTTTTCTCTTCTTGATTTAGGTATTAGCACTATATTTTTGTCATAAAGGGAATTTGGTAGGACTCCTTCTTTGCCTATTTCCCAAATAGTTTATATGGTATTGAAATGAACTTTTCTTTAAATGTTTGATAGAATTCACTTGTGGATCCATTTGGCCATGAGAATTTTATCTTAGCGAGTTTACTGATGGCTTATTCAATTTCTTTTTTGGAGATGGGATTATTTAAATATTCCATTTCCTCTTTTTAAAATCTGGGCAATTTATATTTTTGTAAATATTCATCTATTTCACTGAGATTGTCAGATTTTTTTGCATATAATTGGGCAAAATAGCTCCTAATAATTGCTTTAATTTCCTCTTTCTCATTGGAATTCAACCTTTTCCTTTTTGTTACTTTTTTTTTCAAATCAAAATAACCAATTCTTTGTCTATTTTATTTGATTTCCCTTGCCCCCAAACCAACTCCTAGTCTTATTTATAACTTCAGATGATTCTTTTATTTTCAGTCTTATTAATTTCTTTTTTGATTTTTGAGATTTCTAATTTAGTCTTTAATTGAGGACTTTTAATTTGTTCTTTTTTCTATTTTTTAGTTGGTTGGTCAATTCATTGATCTCCTTTTTCATTGATGTAAGTGTTTAGAAACATAAACTTCCTATATTCCATAAATTTTGATATATTGTCTCCTCTCTGTCATTCTCTTTAATGAAGTTATTAATTATTTCTATAATTTATTTTTTGACCCATTCCCTTTTTAGAATTAGATTGTTTAATTTCCAATCAATTTCTGTCTTTCTGTGGGCCCTTATTGATTATAAATCTAATTTGTTATGATTGAAAAGAATACATTTATAATTTCTGCTTTTTTGCATTTTGTTTGTGAAGTTTTTATGCCCAAATAAATAGTCAGTTTTTGTGTATGTTTCATGTACTACTGAAAAGAATGTAAATATATATTTGATTTTGTTGGGTAGGTGATTCTGGATTGTTAACCTAGTTCTTTTGCCCTCCAGAATATCATATTCTAATACTTCTGATCCTTTAAAGGGGAGGCTGCTAAATCCTGTGTAATCCTGACTGTTGTTCAATGATATTCGAATTGTTTCTTTCTGTCTGCTTGAAGGATTTTTTCCTTGGCTTGGGGGTTCTTGTATGTAGCTATAATATTCCTGGGAGTTTGTCATTTGAGGTTTTATTTCAGGAAGTGATCTGATCTGTGGATTTTTCCAATTTCTACAAGGGTAGTTTTCTTTGACAATTTCTTTTAATATATCTTGGATTTTATTTATGCATTTATTTTTGATTATGGCTTTCAGGGAGTCCAATAATTCTTTAATTCTCTCTCTTGGACCTATTTTCCAGGTTAGTTGTTTTTGCAATGAGATATTTTATATTTTCTTCTTTTTTCTTGTTCTTTTGACTTTGTTTTATTGTTTTATGATGTCTTTTAAAGTTATTGGTGTCTAATCGCCCAATTCTAATTTTTAGGAATTAATTTTCTTCCGTAAGTTTTTGAACTTCTTTTCCCACTTGGCCAATTCAGCATTTTAAGCTGTCATTTGCTTCTTGCATTGCTTTAATTTCTCTTCCCCATTTTCCCTCTGCCTCTGTTATTTGATTTTTGAAATCCTTTTTGAGCTCTTCCAGAACTTGAGACTAATTCATAATTTTTTTCAATGTTTTGCATGTAGCTGCTTTGCTTTCACTGTCTCCTGAATCTGTGCTTTGCTCTTATTTTTCCCATGAACATTTTCTATGATTTGGTGGTTTTTTTCATGCTTGCTCATTTTCCTAACTTTTTTCTTGACTTTTACTTTTATCTTAAAGGTAGGTTCTGTTTTCAGGGTAAAGAGAGCACTCTTAAATTTCAGTTTTAACTTGTTGCTACCCTTAGCTCTAGTTCCAGGGTTCTTCAAGTTTCAGTTCTTCCAAGGTTCTAGCCTGTGGACTGGGAGCTATAAAAGTTACCTTTCATTGCTGATTCAATTAAAAAATCCCCAACATCAGGACTTTTCCCAATATTTCCTGTCTTCTCATTATGTGGCCAAAGTACTGTAGCTTTAGTATTTGTCCTTTCAATGAACTGTCTGAATTAACTTCTTTAAGGATTAACTCCAGGACTGCTGATGGCTTTCAGGGCTCTAGGTCCCGCCTCAGGATTGGGTAGGGACTTTGAACCTCTGGGCTTGCTCAGGTCAGACACACTGTGGTCTTTCTTGCCCTTGGATTTGTAACCTTGCTTTGAGATTGTGTAGTGGCTCTGGGCCTTACTCTGGGCTTACACAGGCCAAGTGTACCCTGAGGACTGCCTTGAGCTGGGTTCAGGTCCTCACTGGGGTTCTTGACTTCTCTCTGGGGCTTAAACAGGCCAGGTGCTACAGACTGCCATGTGTTGGGGCTCTGGATCTGGCTCTGGGCTTACACAAAACAGGTTTACTGCATGGATTGCCTTGTGCTGTGATTTAGGACCTTACTGGGTTTGGGTGAAGGATCTGGGCCTCCCTTTGGGCTCACACCCACTAGTTGTCTCCCAATTGCCTCGTGCTTGGGCTTATGACCTCAGTTTGCACTAGGGCAGAGTTAGAACCTCTTTCTGGGCCAGCACTAGCCAGGCATACCACGATCTACTCTGTGCTAGGGCTTGGGTTCTTATTGCAGGCTTGATCTAGGTGTTAGAAATTAAAGGAGTATGCATGGGGGTTGCACTGCTCTTGGTTTAGGCAAGGATCTCAGGGTTCTTACATTAGTTTGGGTCCAGGTTCAAAACCTAAAACTGTAGATATGTGGTGGGTGGACTTGCTATTGGCAAGTCTCCTTGGTGGGGCTTGCTATGGGCTGTGCTTCCCTCTCATCAAGTGAACTGGACTTTCTCTGCCTATTTTTCAAGTTGTTTTCTGCATGGAAGTTGCTTAATATCATACAAGTACTTAATATGAGAAGTGAGATTTGAACCCAAATCTTCAGACTTCAGAGACAGTGCCCATTCCACTATACTATAATGATAGAGATACAAAAAAACACCATCTCTTTAAGAAAGTTCTGCTCTTTTCAGAAATAAATTACATTTTTTTGATAGGATTAATAATTTCTAGGTTTAGAAAGCATTAGAAAAGGACCTCTGACTGTAAGAGAAAACCAGTTTGACCTCAACTCCATCTTACTTTCTATGAACAATACTGGGAAATTAAACAAGAAATAGTTAATGTATTAAAGTAAATCATTTCCCACTGCTGGAAGAACTTAGGTTAACCTTAGCAGAGTAATGGGGGATCAGCTGATCTTCAAGTCAGGTAGATCTGGGTTCAATTTCTGCTTTTGAAATTTAAGAGCTTTATGACCAGGATTCATAAACATTACTTAGGCTCTTTGAGCTTCAACTTGTTCATCTGTTAAATGAGGTCAATAATACCTATAGTATTATAAGGTTTTTGTGAGGCACAAATGATCTGATGCATGTAAAATGTTTTCCAAAACTTTAAGTCCTACGTAAATAAGCATTATATAAACAGCTCATGATGTAGTGGATAGTCTATTGGGTCAGGAAGATCTGGACCCAATTCCCATGTCTGATACTTACTGGTGATGTCCCTAGGTAACTTTCCAAGTTGTAAAACAGGTTTTAGTAATTGTAACTCCCAACACTGACTAAATAATGTAACTAGTCAAAATAAAAGATTATGATTTTTTCATTGGCCTACAAATGCTTACTTTGGAAAATAATGGAAGACTAGAACAGAAAAAGCGGATAGATCAAAGCAAATTAATTTCTACTTCTAGAATAGTAACCCAAAGGAGCCTAGAAATGGGGGTTCTATGGATTCACCTTCAGATTTAAAATACCGTTTTTATTGTTCGCTTGTTCAGTGGTGTCCATGGGCCATAATACTTCAGGCCCTCATATCATCCATTATCTTCCCAAGACTGTGCAAGCTCATATTTGTGGATTCCAGGACACTATCTGTTCATTTCATCCCCTCACATCCCCTTATCCTTTTGACTCCAATCTTTCCCAACATCAGGACTTTTCCCAGTATTTCCTATCTTCTCATTATGTGACCAAAATATTTTAGCTTTAGTATTTGTCCTTTCAATGAATTGTCTGAATTAACTTCTTTATGTATTGATCTGATACTACTTCCATTTCTTCTCCCTCTGTTTGCCAGGTAGGGATGAGACTGGTTGCGATGTTCTTGATTTTTTTTTATCTTTTGTACTTTTTTGTATATCTTTTGTACTCTTCTCTTTCACCAGCATTGAGGCTTATTAATTCTTTTTTACTTTCAGATGTATCATCTGCATATCTCAGATTGTTATCATGCCTCCCAGCAACCTTAATTCTGGCTTTTGATTCATCCAACCAGGCATTTTACATGACATACACTGCATATGAGTTAAATAAATAAGGCAACAATATACAGCCTTAATGTATTTCTTTTCCAATCTTAAACCAATCAGTTGTTCGATGGTTTGTTCTAACTCTTGCTTCTTGCCTCACACACAGGTTTCTCAGGAGACAAGTAAGAGGATCTGTTATTCCCATCTCTTTGAGGAATTGCCATCCTTTATTATGATCCACACAGACAAAAGCTTTAGTGTAGTCAATGAAGCAGAAGTAGATTTTTTCCCCTAGAACTCTCTTGCTTTCTCTATAATCCAATCAAAATTGGCAATTTGTTCTCTTCCTCTCCCTCTTCAAAAACCATCCTGGACTTCTGATATTTGTTGGTTCACATATTGCTAAAGTCTAGCTTGCAAAATCTTAAGCATAAACTTGCTGGCATGTGAAATGAGTGCAATTGTTTGGTAATTTTAATATTCTTTGGTGTTGTCCTTCTTTAGGTTTGGGATATAAACTGATATTTTCCAATTTAGTTCAGTTTTTCAAATTTGCTGGCATGTTGAGCAGTTTTAAAATTTTATTTTAAATTTACATTTTTTAAACCCTTACCTTCTGTCTTGGAATCAATATTGTGTAAGAGTGGTAAGGACTAGACAATGGGGGTTAGGTGACTTGCCCAGGGTCACACAACTAGGAAGTGTCTGAGGCCATATTTGAACCCATGACCTCCTGTCTCTGGTTCTGACTTTCACTGAGCCACCTAGCTGCCCCTGAGTGTAATAGTTTTAACAGCCTCATCTTTTAGGATTTTATTGTTAGGAATGCTTCCTAAGATCCACTTGATTTCATTCTCTAGGATGTCTGACACTAGAAAAGTGACTATACCATCTGGATTATCAGTGTTGTTAAGATCTTTCTTATATAGATCATCTGTATATTCTTGCCACTCCTTAATCACTTCTATATATGTTAAATCCCTGCTATTTTTATCTTTTATCATGCCTATCTTTTCATGAAATTTTCCCTTTAATATATTTAACTTTCTTGGAGGGATCTCTTGTCTTTCCAATTCAGTTGTTTTCTTCTATTTCTTTGCATTGCTAGAAAACCTTCTTATTTCTCCTTGCTCTTCTCTGGAACTCTGCATTCAGTTGGGTATATCTTTCTTTTTCTCCTTCCCTTTCTCTTACCTTCTTTCCTCAGTAATTTGTAAAAGCCTCATCAGATGGACATTTGATTTTTTTGCTCTTCTTTTTTTCCTTCTTTTTTCCTTTTATTTATTTACTTATTTTTAACACCCTTACCTTCTGCCTTGGGCAGAAGAGTGGTAAGGGCTAGGCAATGGAGGTTAAGTGACTTGCCCAGGGTCACACAGCTGAGAAGTGTCTGAGGTCAGATTTGAACCTAGGACCTCCTGTCTCTAGGCCTGGCTTTCAATCCACTGAGCTACCTAGCTGCCCTCCTTTTTTCTTTTTTCTTTAAAAAAATAATTAATTTTTTCAGTTACACCTGGAAACAATTTTTGACAATTGTTTTCTGATATTTTAGGATTCAGAATTTTTTCCCTCTTTCCCTCCCTTCCCTGAGGTTATAATGTTATAGCTTATACCAGTGCTTACATACAATACATATTTCCATATTGCTCATGCTTTAATAGAAGACATATCACACATAATAAAAAACTCATGAAGGAAATAAAAGAAATGATATGCTTGATTTGTAATCAGACTCCAACAGTTCCTTCTTTGGCTATGGATAGAATTTTTCCTCTTGGGTTCCTTGTATATATCTTGGGAACTTGCTTGGCTGATAATAGTCTAATACTTCATAATTGATCATCGTATAATATTTCTGTTACTACATACATTGTTCTCCTGGTTCTGCTCACTTCACTTTTCATCAATTCATATAACTCTTTTCAGGCTTTTTTGGAACTCATTCTATTCATCATTTCTTATGCAACAACAATATGCTGATTACTAAAGCTATTCCTTTGATCCATTACTCTATTTCTTAGCTAGTGCCAGATTATTTTGATGATTAATGCTTTATAGTATAGTTTTAAATATGGTATGGCTAGACTTCCTTCCTTCATATTTTTTTCATTGATTCTTTGATATTCTTTACCTTTTGACCTTTGCTTTCCTTTTTCTTTGGAATTTTTTTGTTGCTGCCTCTTGTACAATATTGTGAATCTTTGTTTAAAATTCTTCAGGCATTCTATTTACTAGAACTAATCCCTTAAATTCATTCATCATTTCTACTTCATATTCATAAGGGATATTATTTGGGTCATACCTATGTTGTTTAATGGTTTTCTCTATTTTCTTCAATTTAAATCTAAATTTTGCAAAAAAGCTCATGATATAAGCCAGAGTCAACTCTAGGTCTTGTTTTAACTGACTGGATAGAGTCTTTCCACTTTGGGCTGCAAAGTATATAATCAGACTGGTTTTGATATTGACCATCTTATCCATGTGTGTTCACATCTAGTGATATTCAACAACCTTTTGAGCTGTTGAAAAGTGTTTTCTGTGACCAAATTATCTTAATTTACCATTATTACTATATCAAAAGGAGCATAAAGGTAATGGAGTGGCTTAAGTAACTGTAGGATACATTTTATGAATCTTTCTCTAATTGACCAAAGTTGTTAATTTGTTTTTCAATTTGTTTATTCCCTTTCCCCTTTATTCTAATAGCCTCTACTTCGTACTCTTTCATACCTAAGTCCTTAAAGGATGCATTTTCCATCAATTAGGTCAACAATCACTATAGCCCATGTCCTGAAACCATTCCTCAGTGTTTTTGAGACCAGTTTTGTCTAAGTGCTATATTTGAAATGTTTTATGTTTAAATTGAATTATATAGCAAAAGCTCATGGAACATTTAGAGACAGAAACCATGTCTTAAAATGCAGAAGTGATACAGTGTGATGAAGTGATTTAGCAACTCCCCCATACCTTCTTTCATTTCCTTCTGCATCCTACCTCACTTCTTTTCCCAGTGTCATAGTCTCAGCCTAAATCCTCTGATGATGTTACTCTCTTACTGAGGAATACCGGTTGTTTTTTTTTTTTTACCCCAATGACTTTCTGGTTATGTGATGCTGTATGATCCTATAAATGGTTAGATCATTAATGCTGGGAAAGGCCAAGAACTGGAAAAACAACAACAAAAATTCTGTAGGTTTCTATGGTCATTTGAGCCTTTAATAACAGAACAAGAAGCAGCTGCATCCTGCCAAGTTTATAATAATATGTTGCTCACATTTTTTTAATTGATTCATGTTTGTGGAAAGTACAGTCAATACTAGATTGTTCTTGGGAGTGGAACAGATCTGTGGTATGGGTAATCCCCTCAAAATGGATATTATGAGATATCATTTAGAATTGGTTCTGGACTACATTATATGTTTGACTTGGAGTACACAAAAATCCACATAAATAACTTTTTAAATTATATTTTGTATTGAACCCATGATTTCATGACTATAGGAAATTCTCAGTGAGGAAATACCTTCTACCAAGGCAGAAGCATTCCTGCTCTGCAATTTATATTCATAAATAATTTCTTTATGCAATAAGAAGTTGAAAGACTTACCTAAGACCAAATAGTGCATGTACATGTGAAGAGGGAGTTGGGGAACGGTTTGAAACCATGTCTTCCTGATAGAATTTGGCTCTCTTAATTCTATACTAGGTGGCTTCTTTCTAAACTATGTTAAACCTAGGCAAAATGTTGTTGTTGTTGCTTAGTCACAGTTGATTCTTTGTGACCCCAGTTAGGATTTTCTTGGTAAAAATACTGAAGTAGTTTGCGATTTCCTTCAGTTAATTTAAAGATGAGGAAACTGAAGCAAACAGAGTTAAGTGACTATTAGAGTTGGGCAAACTCAACCCCAAGTACTCTCCCCAACAGGCCAAAGTTAATGGTGACTAAGATATATTTAGTTTCATTTTTTTTGTCTTTGTGTCATTTCTTAAACTATTGGGGAACTTGAATTACAAAACAAGTTCAGTTTCTAAATTAAAATAATTTTAATTTTATATAGGAAAGCAAAATGAGGAGGTTGGATGGTTAATCTCTACATTCCTTTCCATAGTATGACTTCAGTTTTCTAACCATCTTAAAGAATTTCAGTGTAGGAAAAAAATACATTTTTTATTGAGATCCAAAAAAGCTATTTTTAAAAATTCAATTTTATTTTCAGTTTCAATTTTTTTCTCTTCCTTACTGATTGATAAGGCAATAAATTCAAAACCCTTCACAAATATAAAGTCATGCAGAACAAATTTCTGCATTAGTCATATTCTGAGAAAACAGACAAGGAAAAGAAAAAATGTTTCAATCTGTACTCTGATCCCATCACTTCTCTGGAGATTTAATTACTTTGAGAATTACTTGTTCATATCCTTTGACCATTTATCTATTTGTGAATGACTTGTATTCTTATACATTCAAACTCATTTTTACAGGTATTTGAGAAATGAGACCTTTATTAGTGAGACAAAAAAATTTGGCACCTTTATGATTATTGGGTATTACTCTCCATCCTATTTAGTTTCTGACCACCACATCCCTCAATTTGCCCTGTTTTCTATCATCTCCACCCCCTTCTCTCCATCCCTTTCCCCTTCTACTTTTCTGTAGGGTAAGATAGATTTCTATAGCCAATTGATTGTATATGTTCTTCCCTCTTTGAGGTAATTCCAATTAGAGTAAGGTTCAAAGTGCTCTACCCAAGTCCTTTGTCTTCCATTCCACTCTTTCATGAATCTTTTATGTGAGATAATTTACTCCATTTTGTTTCTCCCTTTCCTTTTCTCTACTGGATTCCTCTTCTCATTCCTTAACTTCATTTTTTTACATATCATATTCATCTCATGGTCTTGTTCTCTACGTATTCTACTTCTGACTGTCCTAATAATTATAAAATTCCTAGGAATAACAGGGATCATCTTCTCATGTAGGTATGCAAATAACAATCTTATTCAATGTCTTTTGATTTCTCTTTCTTGTTTAACTTTTTATGTTTCTCTCGAGTCTCATATTTGAGAGACATGTTTTCCATTCAGCTCTGGTCTTTTCAACAGGAATGTTTGAAAGTTCTTTATTTCAATGAAAACCTATTTTTTCCCCTGAAGGATTTTACTCAGTTTTGTTGGATAAGTGATTTTTGGTTGAAGTCTGTAAGAAGGAAATTTAGGTATTTTATAGATATGTATTTAAAGTGTGGCCACCAGGAATCAACAATTTAGGTTGATTATGTAATTAAATCAGACCTAAGTCAGCATCGGGTTAAGGCATTTTATTTTACAATCAGGAAGGTAAAGGTATAGGAATAAAGAAAAAGGGAGAGGCTAGTCCAGGCCTGCAGAGGCCTGGACAGAGAGAGAAGGTTAAAAGGCTTAATAAATGAAGCTGCAAGCTTCAAGGCCTAGCAACCAGATAGGCTAGTGCCTATTTAAGGCAGAATTTGGAAGTGGTCTAGGTAGGCCAAGGAAGTCAGCCTAACTTACCCATGTGACAATACAGAGTAGAAGCTGTCTGTGGTCTCAGGAGCTCTTCAGCACCAAGTTCAAGGCGGGAACTCCTCCACAGGAAGTAACCAACATACTTAAAGAGATAGTGTCTCTCATCACTTCCCATGGGTCCACCTTTAATTCAAGTGGACAAATGGCAGTCTCTACATTGATTTGGACTGCCCAAAGGGCAGTCCCTTGTTCTTCATTTGTTACTTATTGTCACGTGTGGGTAACTCGTCTCCCCTCCCCACTAAGGGAGGTGGGAATGACCTATCTCAGGTAGGTAGAATTTTGACTATAGAATGGACTAGAGCTAATTTTATTTACATAAGTCTAAGATCCTTTGCTCTCTGGAATATCATATCCCAGACCCTATGATCCTTTAAGGGAGAAGCTGCTAAATCTTGTGTTATCTTGACTATGTTACTATGATATTTTATTGTGTTTTTTTGACTGCTTGAAATATTTTTTTCCTTGACTTGGGAGATCTGGGATTTGGACATATTGTTCCTGGGAGTTATTCTTTTGGGATCTTTTTCTGGAAATGAGTGGTGAATTCTTTCAATTTCTCTTTCACCCTGAGGTTCTAGAATATCAGGGCAGTTTATCTTGATAATTTCTTGAAAGATAATCTCTAAGTTCTTTTTTTTGTATCATGGCTTTCAGGTAATCCAATGGCTCATAGACTATCTTTTCTGGATTTATTTTATAGGTCAATTGTTTTTCCAACAAGATACTTCATATTTTCTTCTATTTTTTTCTTATTTTGGCTTTGTTTGATTGTGTCTTCATGTCTCGTGGAGTTATTAGCGTTCACTTGCCCATTTCTAATTTTTAAAGAATTATTTTCTTGAGTGAGCTTTTGTACTTCCTTTTCCATTTGGCCAATTTTCTGACTTAAATAGTTCTATACATAGTGAATTTTTATGTATGTTTTCCTATGTGGCCAATTCTGTTTTTTAAGTTATTTTTTCTTCATTTTTTTGTACTTCCTTTACCAAGTTGTTAAATTTATTTTTCATGATTTTCCTGTATCACTCTCATTTCCCATTTTCTTCTATCTCTATTTTTGATTTTAAAAAATCCTTTTTTAGCTCCTCCATTTTGGGGTTTGAGAGCAGTTCCTATTTTTCTTAGAGGTTTTAGAGGCAACAGTGTTGACTTTACTGTCTTCTGAGTTTGTGTTTTGGTCTTCATTATCAACAAAATAACTTTCTATAGTGAATTTCTTTTTCTTTTTCTTTCTTTCTTTTTGTTTGTTCATTTTCCAGCCTTTTTCTTTTCTTTTAACTTAAAAAATTGCCAAAGTTGGTATCTGTTCTTGTGGTGAGGGAATCACTGTTTTAAGCTTCAGGTTTTTTGTGCAGCTACCTTCAGAGCTAGCTCTGGGTATCTACATGTTTTTGGTTCTTCCAAGGCATTATTGATCTAAGGAGATGTGTATTTAACACTTTTTTTGGTCCTGGCTCTGGTCTGTGAGCAACCATAAGCACTCTTTTCTACCTTGGAACTGTGACCAGGATCTCCTACTCTCCTGTGGTCAGAAGCACTGATGTGTGATAGTGTTCTTCTTCACCCTGAGATCAGGACCCAGAACTGTAGCCTGGATCTATATATGAACAATGCAACAAGAGACTTGCACCCAGAATCAGGAAAGGGACTCTTGTAATCTCCTGAGCAGTTGTTTGACTTCCTTTACCATCTGTAACTGAGAGCTCTGGAAGCCTGTGCTGTTGATTCAGCCACCCCAAAGACCTATTGCTTTCGAGGAGCCTGCCTTGGAATGCTGCTTTGCATTCAACTTCTCCCCTGGAGCAATCAATTTTTTTTTGTGCTAGTCTTTTAAGTTGTTTTTGGGCTGGAAAATGTCACCCCTTCTTTTTGTGGGTTATGCTGGTCCAGAATGCATTTTGAGGCATTATATTATAGTTGTTTAGAAGGTAATTTGTTAGCAATCAGGTGGATCTGTGCACCTTCTCTGCCATCTTGAGTTCCCTGAGATCATGGGCTTTAATCCTCCTTTCTGAGAAGTTGACTGCTTAGTCCCTTTAACTACAAAGTCATAAGACTCCTGGCATTGCTTACAAAGAATGTAAGTCCCTTACTACATCAATACTGATGATACCAGTTCACAAACTGGCAGTTATGGCATATTACAAACTAAGGTTATTGTGCAAAGGATTTTGATGTCATAAATTTTTAAATCTTCAACTTATCAAAAATCATTCCCTCTATGTAAAACATTAATCTTCCCAGCAATGACACTTATTAATTGGAAATCCCTCAATCCCCTTTAAGTTCCCATTTTCCACTATAGTTTATTTAGCTCTGTAAATCATTCATTGGTGTGGTCGTCTTGAGTCTACATCCCCAATCATGTTCTCATCAATCCATATATTCAAATGGTTGTTTTTCTTCTGTGTTTCCACTCCTGTAGTTCTTCCTCTGAATGTGGGTAGCGTTCTTTTCCATAATCCCTCAGAGTTGTCCCGGGTCATTGCATTGCTGCCAGTACAGAAGTCCATTACATTCGATTTTACCACAATGTATCAGTCTCTGTGTACAATGTTCTTCTAGCAGCCTTCTTAAAGGACCACATTTCTCACCTCCTGGTATGAGGAAGAGGCTAGAGAAAGTTCCCTGAAAATTGTCTGCTTCCCTTAACCTGACCCTGACCTGCTAATCCTGGCAATGGTACCTTGTAGTTGAAACACAAAAAAATGCATAAAACTTTTGCAAAGATGATTCCACTTGTCATCAGTACATTGAATTGTGTGCACACTTATTGAAAACATGAAATCCAGTAGACCTGAAAGATGAGCAGCTCTTGTTGTAACAGAATTCAGCAGGTATCAAATCTAAATAGTAACCCTGAATGAAACAAAGTTGGCATTTGAAGACCATTTTACTGAAGTCAAAGTTGAATTTACATTCTTCTGACGTGGTCATCAGGATGAGAAACACCATAAAGCTGGCACAGGTTTCTCAATCAAATTTAATCTAATCAACAAGCTTGTGTACCTTCCAAAAGGAGTGAAGGCCAGGGTCATGATAATGTGACTGCCACTTATAGAAAAATGCCATGCCACCATATTAGTACATGTGCTCCTACCATATCAAACCCTAATAATGTTAAAGAAAAATGTTATTAAGATCTGGAGACTCTCATCAATAAAGTGCTGAAAGAGGACAAGTTTAATATCTGAGTTGGCACAGCCTATCAGATATGGCAGGGAGCCCTTGGGAAGAATAGAGTCAAAGATAGCCTCAGCAATAGTTACTTTCTGCTAAGACTTGTGTGTCTCATTACCTTCGCATCACCAATACTATCTTCCATTTACCTTCATGCAATAAAGCTTCATGGATGAATCCTTATGCTAAATATTGTCATTTAGTTGACTATGTCATTGTGAGAAGAAACAGATAGGATGAATGAGTGATGAAGGTGATGTATGGCAAAGAGTGCTGGATCAATCAGAGATTTATCTTCTCCAAACTAAACATTCTCATTCAACAAAAGCAGCGGTTCCAAGGCAAGACAACTACCAGAAAACTTAATATCACTAGATTAGAATGCCTCTCCATTGGGAGCAGTTTGTTGCTGATTTGGAGGGAAAAACACATAGTTGGCAACAATAGAGCAAAAAAGAAATGGGCAGCTTTCAGAGATTTGGTGTACATTTATTCATTTGGGCCAGAACACTTATAGATATCAGAATTGTTTTGATGAAAATAATTGTGAATTTTAAAAGCTTCTAAATGAAAATGAGCAGGATAGATCATCCATCTCTAAAAAGGCAATGTGTTTAACTCTATTAAAAGTAAAGTACAAGCAAAGATTAGAGAGATGCAGGATTCTTGATTCAGTAAGAAGTCAGATTCCATTTTATGCTGAAAATAATACCCTAAAGTGCTCCTATGATGCCCTGAAGGCTATTTATAGGCCAAATCTTAAATATTCTGTGCTGACAGAGTTGCACTGAGCAGTGAAAAAGACTCCTGGAGAGATAGGATGAACACTTCCATCTCAATGGAGTGTCATCAATGGAGTGTTCTCAATGGAGTGTCATCAATCATTGCTGAAGACACTCCTAGGTCTCAGTCTATACCCCAAGAGAAGCCAATACAAGTTCAGAAGGCTCTACCACAGCTCAGGAACAAATAGCTCATAAGAACTTGTATTGGCTTGATCAGCCATAATAGGTCACTATACATTGATTCTAACATAACAATGTCATTTTTGTCTTCTATGAGTATGAAGGACAGCAATACTATATTTTGTTTAGCTATTCTCCAGTTGATTAATATCCCCCAGTTTCCAGTTTTTACTATGATAAAAAAAAGAGTTGCTATTTTTATGTATATGCGCCATTTTCCTCTTTCTTTGTTCTCTTGGGGTATAGACTGAGACCTAGGAGTGGCATATTCAGTTTAATTGGTTTTTGGGCATAGTTCCAATTTGCTTTCCACAATGGTTGGACTAGGTCATAGCTCTACAACCAGTGTGCTATTGTCCCTATTTTCCCACATCCCCTCAAGCATTTATCATTTTCCTTTTCTGTGATCTAAATAATCCGATGAGTGTGTAGTGGTATCTCAGAGTTACTTTAATTTATATTTCTTCAATTATTTAGAGCATTTTTCATATGACTATTGATAACTTTGATTTCTTACTCTGAAAATTGCCTGTTCATATTGACTATTATCAAGTAGAGAATAGACCTTATTGATGTAAACATAATTTATATGAATAATTAAAAAGAGCTAGCATTTATGCTCTTAAAGTGAACTTTTACAAGAATATTTGTTGTTTCATTAAGGCCCCATACACAGTAACCTATACACCATGGAAGCATTCACTGACCTGGGCTATATATACACCATTTAGGACTGACAGTCCTGGGTAGGGGACCCTGAAGTAGTTGTAAACATAGCATAAGATTTTTATATAATAATGTCAATAGTCAGTTATTACTAGAATTTTTCCAACCACAACTGAGGAATTGAACCCTGTAGTTCTTGGGCTGAGTATGTCAAGGAAGTAACAAGACAAGGGAAGATACATAGAACAAAAAAACCCGCAAATAAAACAAGAGACATTATATATTCTGGACCGCCACACAATATCATTCCAAGATCAATGAAAAGATTTGGACATTAAGCCTGGAGAAGAAAGAAAGGGTAGATGGGGTAGATACTTTTAAATATTAAAATGGTTGTCCTGTGGAAAGGGAAATAGGCACCTCCCATTGTACCTTGCACATAAAATGTGCTTAAGAAATGTTGATTTGGATTGAATTCTACTTAGCTCCAATACAGTACTAGAATAAAGGAGTGAAAATAAAGGTTGTCAAACTTTAGTTCATTATAATGAAGAATTTCTAATCCCTTTAATTGCCCCCCAAAAGAATTTCCTATTGCTATCGTTTATTACAGTGGTTCCCAAACTTTTTTGGCCTATCGCCCCCTTTCCAGAAAAAAATATTACTTAGCCCCCCTGGAAATAAATTTTTAAAAATTTTTAATAGCAATTAATAGGAAAGATAAATGCATCTGTGGCCATCACCACCTCTCTGGATTGCTGCAGTACCCACCGGGGGCAGTGGTGCCCACTTTGGGAATCACTGGTTTATTACGTTGAGTGCCCCCTCCTTAGACATGGCACAATAAATATAGAACTAGAAGGAATCTTAAATTTCCTCTGGGATTTAGGTTTTGAGTAGAGTTTGAAATGATGATTAACCTCTAGGGCAGGAGTTGGCAATGTATGGCTCTCGAGTCACATCTGGCTCTTTTGAGGGTCAGAGATGGCTCTTTCTGCAGGAGCCATAAAGTCAATTTTTTTTCAGGCGCTGTTACAGGAGCACGCACTGTGAGCACTGTATGGCTCTCACGAAATTACATTTTAAAAAATGTGGTGTTTATGGCTCTCATGGCCAAAAAGGTTGCCGACCCCTGATCTAGGGGCTTTTCCACTTCTAAGATTCTATTAGTCATAATGCTAAATTAATTTATCTAAAGAATTTTCATCATTCATAAATATGATTTGCCTATCATGCACACATAAGTCTTCATCATGATTTCTAAATACATGGCACTCAGGGTTTGTAGAATACAAAGATGGAAATATTTTTTGAACAATTTTGAAGATGTGCTTTTAAATTTGCTTTTGTTATTGACTTTCCTTCAAGAAACAAATATATTTAAGTATAAATGAAATAAACATGCAACAATAACATGAAATGTGCTGAGAACCCATCATGACTGTTAACTTGGAAATAACACAGAACTCCTAAAGTAGTCAGCAAAACCCAAGACTTTGATCAGGAAAGAGATAAATCTAATAATTAGCCACTGTCACAGAGCTAGGCGTCAAGATACTACACAGAGTTGGAACCCTGGGGCTCTGGGGACAGTATCTCTGGGAGTATCACCACTGAAGATGATTCTCCTAAGAATAATAGAACTTGGGAATCTTATATACCTTTTGGGGAAGCAGGTACAGCAAACATACACTGACATGTTGCAAGCAGGCTTGGGAAAGAGATAGCAGTTGGGGTATCAGAGAGCTTTCTACTACAATGAATAAAAAAGGAAAGGGTCAAGCCAAGGGCTAGGCTACCTGGGAGAGAACTTTAATACGAGAGAAGCTACTAAGACAAAAATGGGTATTTAACATTTGACTATGTCCACTAGTCCCACCCAACTTGGGATCACCATGCACTTCAAGGTCTATTGTTCAGTCTAAAACAGGTGAGTTTGGGACTTCCCTGGGGTGAGTTCTCAGGGACCAGGGGCATACTTGAAATTTGCAAAAAACCCAGTAGACACAACTGTGCTAAGAAATCTAGGAGAGGTGACTTCATGAACTTTTTATATACAAATGATAATTCTTTCAGTAGTCAAAAAACTTGGGGGGCCATGAAGCCCTTCTGGGGCTTAAGAACAGAGGTATCCTATTCCTTCGGTTGCCTCTTTATTGAAGAAGTAAAACTCCATTCCCATCTTCCAACACAATTCTCAGAGCCTGGTGTCATGAACATTTGCTCGGCCTCCTTCTCGGGGCTGTCCAATCCTGTAGGAAAGGATCATTTGCCTAACCATAGCCAAAAGGGAAAGTAAGATAAATAAAGGGAAACAATTAACCATTTGGCTTGAGTAAAGGGAAAAAAAGGTTTAGCAATAAGAATAAAAAAATGTAACTTCCCTTTTTTGCTACATAACCGGTGCTAGTCTCTTATAAAATCAGCCAGGGGTCATATGGGGAAATCTTTAGGGTCAGTAACTGCTGGAAATTGTGGCAACTCATCTCCTTCTCATATCTAGGGGTGGAATATAGAAGCAAACCACTATAAGTTTTTCTGGAAGTAAAACTATACCTAGTTGATGTCAATCCGATACGTCCCATGTCTTCTGTCAGGAAACATACTGTGCTGCTCTAAATGATTCAGCAGACTCAAAGATTAACTCGATAAGTAGATTTGCCTTGTATTTAGATTGTATTTATGAATTTACATAGACAGATACCTTTATTTATATTACTTGAACATTATTTTATAATTGCTTACATATATACAAATTCTCTCCCCTACTAGAATATAAGCTCCTTGAACAGAGAAATGGCCTTGGCTTTTTGTATTCCAATTGTATAGCGATGTGTATGGACCAAAGTAAACACTAAATAAATACTTTTTTCTTTTCTTTATTAATTTAAAGCCTTTAAATTACATTTAGATATCATTTTTATAACTGCATATATGTTACCTAGAAGGGAAGAGAGGACTTATGACTTTGCCATCTCACATTAGCACATCATTACTTATTAATACAATATCCTCTCCTCCAGTAAATTGTAAGCTTTTTAAGGACAGTGTTCTTAGCCTTTAAGGTAACCACCACAGCATCTTTCACATAGTAGGCATTCAATAAGTATTTGTATCTTTGAATTGAATCAAATCAGTTTCTGTGGTGGTGGTCTGAGGAAGAAGATATCAGGGCTCGAAATGAGAATTGGGTGTATGATATATAACATACAAATCTTGATTTTGTGGGAGCCAAACAGGAAAGTTCCAGGACATTTTTCCAGTAATCTTGGGTGCTTGGGGAGAAGCCTCACAAAGGGATGCTTTTGTATGGGGGAATGAGAAGAGGACAATAAAAATGTGTTGTTTTTTTCCTGATTACCTTATTTCCTGTTGACACTCCTTAGTCAAGATCCAGGAGTTCTTTTATAAGCAACTGAACAAATTATACTTTTTTTCTTAGTTAGAAACTGACCTTGCTCAAGCTGGACTGAACCATTTATTTCCCCCTCTGTTGCCACCAACAGGGAACTGACACATATGCTCAGCTATCAGGAACAGCATCTAATGCAAACACCTGCTGCCACTGCTAATTACCAAGAGCCCCCCAGGTGGATGGAGTTCAACACCTGGGCAGGGGCAGCAGGATCTCTTTTAGTACCTTCAAGAACGTGGCTTTGCAGGCACTAGTTATGTCTTGCCCATTAATTAGAGAAATAGAGCTTGGTAGAACAGGAGGCAGAGAATACATTTTACTTCTAGTTATAAGATTTTGCTTTTTAAATTGCTTTTTAAAGGATGACAAGGCGATTTCCTTAGAATTCTTGGGACAATTAGAATTCCTGTAGCAATGAATGTGTAATAACATGGACAAAAAGTGGTTAGGCTATAGAAAAATGCTTGCTCCTATTTGGATAAAGTTTGTTTTCTCATAGAAATCTAAATGGAGATTGCACATTAGACCATACTACCTGGTCTGCAAAAGACTATTCTCTTATTTGTCTATTCGACTGAGATATTTAATTAGTCAATCAGCCAACACATATCCATTGAGTGACATTGATTTTACGAAGTGCTAGAAGTACATTAAAAGGGCCAAATCATTCTTTCCCTCAAGAAGCTCACATTCTAATGAGGAGACAATACATAAGTAACTAAGCAGCAGATATATACAGAGAGGATTAGGGTTAAATTGAAAGGGAAAAGTATTAGCAACTGAGGAAACCCAGAAACCTCTTGCAAAGGTGGGATTTGAGCTGTGCATTGGAGGAGTCCAGGGAAATTAAGTGGCAGAGGTTAAAGAGCAGAGCATTCCAGAGATGGAGGGCAGCCAACAAGAAGGAAAGGAGTCAAGAGGTGGAATGTCTAAGGAATGATAAGAAGACAAGTGTCACTGAATCAGAGTATATGGAGGGCAGTAAAGTCAAAGAAGACTGGAAAAGTTGCAAAAGGCCAACTTACGTAGAATTTTAAATTCCAGCAGAAGAGTTTATATTTGAACCTGGAAATAACAGGGAGTCACTGGAGCTCATTGAGCGAGTGGGTGACATGATTGGAACTATTCACCTTGGTAGCTGAATAGAAAGAGAACATATAGTGGGGGGAAACATGAGGCAGTGAGATTGATTAAAAAGCTATTGAAATAGGTGGGGCTAGTTATTATGGGGACTTTAACTAGAATTGTGTGAGCTGAGAGAAATGGATGAATGTGAAAGATATTGTTAAGGTAAATATTTGGTAATGGATTGAGTAGGTAGTGTGAATAACTGAGGAGTTGAAGATGATATTAATATAGTTGGCCAAGATGACTGAGAGATGATAGTGGTATCTTTAAAAGTGATAGTAAAATTTGGAAGAGGGTAATGTTTTGATGAAAAAAGTAATTATTTCTGTTTTGGCCATATTGATTTGAGATGCCTACCCAGTGTGAGATGTCTAAGAGGCAGGTGATGATGTATGATTGTAGCTCAGGAGAGAAATTAGGGCTAGATCTATGAATTTGGGAATTACCTGCTAGATCTATAGATTTGGGAATTATCTACTTAGAGCGGATAACTAAACCATGAAAGTTGATGAATTCACCAGAAGATCGTATAGGAAGAAAAGAAAGAGCTCAGGGTAGAGCCTTGGGAACTCTTACCTTAATGGGCATGACATGGACCAATATCTAGGAAAGGAGACTGAAGGAGTATTTGGATAGAGAACAGGAGAACCAGGAAAAATCAGTGTCATAAAAGCCTTGAGAGAAGGAAGTTTCTAGAGAGGTGATAGGCAGAGGCAAATGCTAAAAAGAGTTCCAAAATAATAAAGAAAGAAAACACTTTTAAGAATTGTCAATTAAGAGATCATTGGTAACTTTGGAGAAGTTAGTTTTCAGGTGAAAGATGAAGTTGGAAACCAGGATGCAAAGATTTCAAAGAGAGTTAGGGTGGAAACACTGAACATAGTTTGTTTTCTTAAGGCAGTGATGGGCAAACTTTTTAAAGAGGGGGCCAAAGGAAAGGAAATGCTTATCTGTCAGTCTGTTTCTAAGGCAAATCTTTTGAAGTCTCATTGTATTGTATCCTACTCATTGTATTTGTCAGATTAGGAATAATGTCCAGTAGCAGGAAAGAACACTTCATGCCCCCCTACCCCCAATCTGGCCCATAGGCAGTAGTTTGCCCATCACTGTCTTAAGGAGTTTAGCCAGGAAGGGAGGGAGGGATATTGAACAATAGTTATTAGGGTTGGTAGGATCAAGTGAAGTTTTTTAAAAATGAAGAAGACAGGAGCATTTTTGTAGGTAGGAGGGAGGGAGCCAGGTCATAGAAAAAGAGTAGTTGGACAATGGTAGTAATTTGCTAGAGAAGAAAGAAGATGAAATTTGTGTGTGTGTGTAGAGGGGCTGGCCTTTCCAAATAAAACCTTTCCATTTAAAAACAGAGTGAATAAGAAGGTAGTGGAGAAAGATAATGGATATGATTCTGTGATTCCAGAGAATTGATGATGAAACATGATATTTATTTCCTAGCAGAGACTTATTGTGCAGTGACTTTTAAAAAATCAAAGTCAATGGACAATTTGTCTTTCTTAACCATAACTTATTTGTTACAAAAAATTTATTTTTGTTTTTCTGATTGTAAAAGTGAAATTTGGGAGATGCCATCTAAAAGTATATATATATTTACTAAGGACACGTGGGGACCTTAAAACTACATTTCCCGTGGTCCAATGGGTTTCCGTTTCCTGTTCTTTGGGCGTGGGGATGCCTATGTCACCACACAGAGGTCAGTTTAAATCTCCTGGGTTAGGAGGAAGTAGCTCTCTTGGCTAGCAGACTCAGGAAGAGACGGGAGGTAACAATAATGGCTGGGCAGCAGTTTTGAATTCTTACAAGCGTGTGGTCTAATGACTTTGTCTATCAGCATGGCTTTAATTAAAATACTAATTTATATTATTATATCAGCCTTTATTATTTTTAATCGTAATAATTATGGCAACCACACGGTCAAAATTCGAACTTTCAATCTTCCAGATAGCCTCATTTTGATCATTGGCATGGGAAGTCACTGAAAGTTTTTGATTAGAGGAATGAGATGGTCATGATCTTGCATTAAGGAAGATGCCCTAGGATTTAGAGTAGAGGACTGAATATAGACTGGATAGAACAGAGGAAGACTGCTAGGAAGGAAGCCTTTTTAGAAGTCTAGACAAGACTCAAAGGGTGGGAATTTCAGACCAGATGGAATTGCTTCTCAAAGACAGGCAATGATTTTATTCCAGTTGTAGTTCTAAAAGGATTTCTTGTCTTGCTATAGGGAAGAGATCTCTTTTCAAACTCTGAGAAGACAAGCTCATGGATTTTTCCAGTTAAGGTGAATATTATTTATACTTGAAAATTGCAATGAGTTTGTGATCTCATTGTTATGGGAACTTAATCCTTTTTGGGGTATTGGCAACAACTTGTTCATGCTTACTCATCCTTGCAACTCTTAACCATATTCTCTTATAAATCTGCCACAAAGACTATAGATGATGTTTTGAGGGCCTTCATGGAGTTCATTTGATATTTATTATAAGGGCATAAATCCAGAGTGTTAGGGATTTCCTCCTCCTTTTATAATTGAAGAAATTAAGGCTCAAGGAGTTGAAATGACTTGCTCAAAATCATACAAATAGTAAAATCAGATTATGACAAGCCCAACCTCTGACATTATAGCCACTACTATACCACATTGCCTCCTACTGCATGGGAGGATTCTGGCTGTCTATTGATTTGTTTCTGATATCACAGCAAGACCATGCTTTGAAATGCATTAGAGATATACCAAGATACTGAGACACATTAGCCAGAGGCAATGCAAGTGAGCAAGTTTGATCAAGGAGGCATATTCACAATGGTTCAGTTGCTATGCAGTGCTGCTTATTTATAGGGTAACTTAACTGAGTTTCCACCTGGTCTAACCCAATTTGAGCTAACCTGAGCTGCCAGTAACTAATTGAAGTCACCTGGTACTTTAATTATGGAGTCATAGCATAGCTTGCCTGACATATCAAGCATTCAGAGTCTTTACATTCCACTCCATCTACTTTTTCTTATCTTACATTTTTTGATGATATTCTTCCTTTGCCTACTTGCTCATTTACAATTTTCATGCTTATCACATGCTTATTCAATGCACCAGGGATAACCTGAAACTTCAGCTTTTTGGAGACTAAAGTATTCCATGCTTCTCTACCAGACAAAAACACTCTAAGAATATTGATGTTTAAAGGATCTGAACCTTTGTTTCAGGAAGGTTTCAGGGTCACAGAAAATTATGTAATTTCCTAAAGGCATTTGAGGCTGGTAGCTTCCTCCTACTTAATTTCTGAGGTCAATACACTGCCAATCTACAAAATCTAATAGATGAATTTCTGATATGTTCTCCTAACTATATATTTTTTCATAGTGCAACCCATGGACATTATTTGTTCATTTGATTTTTCTTCTGTGTATACTGTGGATGCTATCATTTCCTCTGTGCTAGTCTCCCAAATTGCAATCACACTTGAGGACTGGGTCCTTACAATACTGTTGCTGCCTTGGGTTTTAGGGGTGGGTCTATGTCTACATGCATGCTTCTCCCAATGTTCTTGGGTAGGTGGCTCAGTGGATAGAGTACTGGGCCTCAGATACTAACAGTGCAACCTTGGGCAAGTCACTCTAACTTTATCTGCCTTAGTTTCCCCAACTGGAAAATACAGATAAAAATAGTAACTATCTCCAGGGTTGTTGTGAGAATTAAAGGAGATATCATTTGTGAAGCATTTAGCATAGTGCCTGGCACATAGTAGGTGCTATATAAATGCTAAATATTATTATTAGCTAAAACCATTAACAATCAGAACAAAATCAACTTTTAATAATGGTGACTACTGAGACAGTGTAGAAAAAACAGTAGTGATAAAATAAGCTCACTATATAAATCTAGGTACATTCTTCCAGAAATACAGTCAATATTCATGGGGAGAGCAGCCACAGACTTTTGAGTACAATTGCAGTGAGGTTATAGGGAACATGCGGCCAACTCATAACTGTTGGACCTTAATATTGTAATAATGGAGAAATTAGAAATTATTTAGGTATATATTTTAAGGTGTGGTCGTCAGGAATCAATAATTCATATTGATTCCATAATTAAAATAGACCCAAGTCAGGATGGGTTTTATGGTAGTTTATTTACAATCAGGAAGGTAGAAGGTAGGGAAATAGAGAGTCTGGAAAGGCCAAGGTAGGCCAAGGAAGTCAGCCTAATTTACCCACGTGACAATTCAGAGGGGAAGCTGCCTGAGGTCCCAGCCGAGATCCTTCAGCACCAAGTTCAAAGCGGGAACTCTCTCAATAGTAAGTTACCAACATACTTGAAGAGATAGTGTCTTTAGTCACTTCTTGTGGGTCCACCTCTAATTCAAGTGGACAAATGGTAGCCTCTACACTGATTTGGACTGCCCAAAGATCAGTCCCTTGTTCTTGATTTGTTACTTATTGTCATGTGTGGGTAACTCATCTCCCCTCTCCACTAAGGGAGATGAGGATGATATTATCTCTGGTGGCTAGAGTTTTAACTATGAATGGGCTTGAGCTAATTCCATTTACACAATATCCTTTTCCTTACTGGAGAGTTTTTAAGGAAATTCCACTCCATGTAGCATCCATAGGACACAATGTTTTTTCTGGAAAGGTTACTCCATTAGATTCCCTGAACTTTGTTTCACAATGGGTAGTTATAATCTCCAAGCACCTCCAGTTTCAGATTTAGTGGCAAACCTCATTTGGAGTACTTTTTGCTCCTTCAGGAAGAACTGTGATACTTAGACTAAGAGTGGAAGAAGTCTTCCCAGTTCTAGTCCTTCTGGCTCTGATGCTTCCCATCTATCAGGCAAGAAGCAGGAAAGTAGGATCACCCTTGAATTTGTCCTTTCTTTCTGCAACTCTTCGTGGTATAGGGTTCTGTCCCCTTGGAGAGAGATCTAATTCCTGCAATGGCCTGAATTGGCCTATTTGGCCAATATTCACCAAGCATCACTGGGCATCAAGGATACTCATAAAAAAATAAAACCAAGATCTCCTGTTGGTTTATGCAAAAGAGTGGTTGGAAAAAAGAGGGAAGATAATCTGTGCTTGGGGGGAAAATTCACTGTCACAATTGACTGCTCAGATGCTTACCTTGCCTTTTCATATGTAAATAAACTACTTAACACCTCATGTACTTTCCCTGGTGCAAATGAGCCTACTTAAAGCTTTATACTCTTAATTTACAAGTTGTGAAATTATCTACTTACAACAGTGAGGGGCTCACAGTCCACAAAGTAAAAATTCATTCTAAGTTGAGGAGTGCTTCCCATTTCATTTTCTCTGAAATTTTCCCTTTGAGATGTGAAAATCTGCTGAAATTTGAATGAGCCACACCCTTATCCTTATTTGCCTAAATTCTTTTATTCCTTTGAGTGAGTACCAAAATGAAGCTGAAAGTAACAAAGATGGGGTGGGGAAAGCAAATGGATTAGATCATGTATACCAAGATATGGTCTTTAACATTTTGAAGCCATTGAAGGATTTCAAAGGTATCTAAAAAAAAAGATGAAAGACAATAAAAAAATCTTAGATTTTATCTTTAGACAATAAAAGGCAATAGAGAAAGTACTGTTTGCCAACTTATCTGCCTTCTTTCCCATCTATACAAATTTTTATGAGAATATTCTACAGGTTAGATAGTGATGCATAGTAGACAAAGGGCTAACTTCAGAGTCTGGAAGACCTGAGTTCAAGTTTGACACATAATAACCCTGTGGGCCAGAGAAAATCACTTAATCTTTCAGTCTTCTAGGTACCTCCTTAACACCATAAATTGTGGTACTGGGGTAGATATGCAGAAGTAACAGAAATGCCTCATTAGGAGCTCTTTATACCAATTAAATAAAAAACTGGCTTAAAAAATAAAACAAAACAAAACCAAGGCCCTAAAACAACTAAACACACTTTGAGAGCATTCTTGATGATAGAATGATGAAGAAGAATGCAGACTTGCAAATGATACCCTATAAATCACATTTAAACAATAACACCATTGTCTGAAAAGTAGAGAATACAAGTTCCTACTGTGCTTAAATTTTTTTTAAATCAGACCTGTAATTTTTTTTTGATGAAGCCAGTTTCCAGTAAGAAACTTCCTCTACCAGTTCAGATTAGCTCCCTTCACTTGTCCAATTTACAGTCTTAGGAAGTTGCCTATAGTGGAGAGAGGTTAAGAGAACTGTTCAGAGTCACACTTCCAGTACATCTGAAACAGGGACTTTATGGCTTCCTTATCCTGAGACTAACATTACACATCATCACAGTCTATCTTGAAGTCATTGTTTGTTGAATATGTAAAAAAGAAACAAAACAAAATGAATCAAAAAAAACAAAACCCTCCCACAAACATTTTATTTAATAAAGCTATTCTAACAGCTTTGCCCCATCAAACTATCTCCCTTGTATCAAAATTGTGCAAGATCATTTAATAGATATAACAACATAGATAACTTTGTTTAATGACCCTTTGATTATTACTGTCAAGGAGAACAGGAAGATATTTACTTGCCAAGAAAGTCTGCCACCATCATAGACAATATCCAGAACAGAATTTGATTTAAAGAGGAGTTCCCCATCTGTAATCAGTTCTTTCAGTTGCTCCTGTTTGTGGATAACATTGTTTAATTTGTATCAAGCCCTAAAACATTACAGAGTCATCTAAATGAGATCCGGTAATCTTTCAAAAACAATGTTATTAATTGTGCTTTGCATTTATAAAGTGACTTTTCTAGACAAGTTAGAGGATTGCAATTTGTGTTTAATTTTTAAAATCCCATTATTCCTGCTGTTTGTATACTTCTGAAATTTGACAAGTTTACTTACTATGATTTATCAGCTGCAAAACAGGAGTTCTCAAGATGGCAGTAGCTTTTCTTGAATCTGACTCATTATAACAATGAAGATAATAGAAGTACATGATGGAGACAGGTGGCTGGCTGAGTTTAACAATTGGGTCTATAAAAACCCAATTCTATTTGTTTTTGGTAATAGGGTTTGTTTGTGCTACATGTGTGTGTAAGTATATGTGGGGGAGTTCTAGAATTTTACCAAGTGGCATCCTGCTTAGGGTGCTAGGATCTCTTAGAACAGTTCAGAATTTTCATCTATAATTTCCTGAATGTGAATGGGTAAGTACAATTGGAAGCAGAAGAACAGTTACATATGTTGTCTTCCTCATTAGAATGTCAGCTTATAAAGTGTTTCATCTATTCATTCACTCATAAAGAAAGATGATGAAGACTTCCCCAATCACACCCTTACAGTCAGGGACTATTGAACTTGTGTCCAAAGACATTCACCAAAAAAGAAAGGTATAATTAAAAAGAATAGATCTTATAGCAGGTCTTCATTTTTGTATGATGATTGGTACTAGGAAAAAAACACACTTAAAAAGGTTTTTACTGGAATTTTCTCTTGAAAAATGATACAAAAAATTATGAAAATATTTTTGCAGTAAGCAAAATGTAGGTTATAATGGCAACAATGCACTAATTTTTAGAACGAAAGAAGAATGAATCAAGGTGATTTTGGAGGATGTGTAATTTTTCTGACAAAATTTATGAGAGCATAGCAAAACATCCTTCACTTTGTACTTGACTTTTGTAATAGGATCAGGAAAAGCATCACTGTTGCAGAAATATTAAAGGGCTTCATCAATTTTCCCAAAGGCCTCTCTTTGATGCTCATCATTTTCCATATCTATTGACTCTGAGGGGTTGGAAGAAATAATGCTAGATTTAAGCAGAGAAAGGATTTTTAAGTGGGAAATAATTTTGTAAAGTGGGTAGTTCATTAGTGAATTCATTTTGTGTAATGGTGATTTAATTTTCTTTTCTATATAACTGTTAAGGAAGGCAAATGGGGTGGGGCAGAATCAAGAGGATGTCTTAGAAGCAGCAGAAGTCAAATCCTCTGTGACTGCTTTCTACACCAAAAGCAAAATAAGTTCTTCAAAATAGACAGAAAGCAAAACTCAACAACAAGACATAGCCATAGGTCTTTCCTACTTGATTCAACCTGAAAGTACACAGATAAAGTGGAATTCTTGGGTATGAGGGGATGATCCAACACCTCTCCCCCACCTATTGCTCTGAGACCAACAGTAGGACTCCACCTGACTGTGGGATCCCAGGACAGACTTCAACCAAGTTGTAGTACCTTGTTACCACCACAGGAAGCCCAGGGCTTTGACTGGGTGGCTGTCAGGGAGGCAGCTGACAAAGCGGAACAGAGGGGAGAATGGAGGGTAACTACCTTCAGGCTAATACAGCTAATAAGGAGGGGAAAAGAAGGAAAAAAATATGAATAAACAACAGAAAGAGAAAAAAAGAAATTAAGATTGATAGCTTTTATTCAGGTAATGAACAAAGAACAAATGGAACAGAGGAGGACCAAGGAACAGCAAGCAAAATCTCAGAAATTCCAGCAAATTAGACCCAGGCTCTGGAAAAGCTAAAATAATTCATAAAACAATTAAGAAAGGCTAAAGAAAAATTTGGAAAAGAACTTAAAATCAAAATAGATAATCTGGAAACAGGGGCACATGAATTAAAACAAGAAAATAGTGTTTTTAAAGCCAGAATTGACCAGCTTGAAAATGAGTCAAAGAGAGTAAAAGATAAAAACGATGGTCTACATAGAAAAATAGATCAAAAGAAAAAGGAGGATCAAAAAATTAGGGATGAAATTCAGTCTTTAAAAATTAGAATTGAATAATTAGAAATGAATGATTTAATGAGTCAGCAAGAAACAAAATCAAAAGAATGAAAAAATTGAGGAAAATATGAAATACCTCATTGATAAAACAAAAGACCTGGAAAAATAGATCCAGGAGAAACAATTTAAGAATTATTGGACTACTTGAAAATTGTGATCAAAGAAGCCTGGACATCATTCTACAGGAAATTATCCAAGAAAACTGCCCTCATATTCTTGAACTAGAGGGTAAAATAGAGACTGAAAGAATTCACAGATCACTTCCCGCATTAAATCCTCAATTGACAATGCCCAGGAATTTTATAGCCAAACTCAAGAACTTCCAGACCAAGGAAAAGATACTACAAGCTGCTAAAAAGAAACAATGAATGGGGGCATCTGGGTAGCTCAGTGGAGTGAGAGTCAGGCCTAGAGACAGGAGGTCCTAGGTTCAAACCCGGCCTCAGGCACTTCTCAGCTGTGTGACCCTGGGCAAGTCACTTGACCCCCATTGCCCACCCTTACCACTCTTCCACCTATAAGACAATACACCAAAAATTAAGGGTTAAAAAAAAAAGAAAAAAAAAGAAACAATGAAGATATCATGGATCCACAGTCAGGATTACACAGGACTTGGCTGCATCTACACTAAAGGACTGGAAGGCATGGAATTCTGGAAAGCAAGGGAACTGGGTCTACAACCAAGAATCAACTATACAGCCAAATTGACTATATTCTTACAGGGGAAAGTATGGTCATTTAATAAAATAGAAGATTTCCAACCATTCCTGAAGAACAGACCAGATGTAAATAGAACATTTGATGCCTAAATACAGAACTCAAGAGAATCACCAAAAGGTAATTAAGAAAGAAAATAATTAAGGGAATCAATAAGGTCAAATGATTTGTATACCTGTATGAAAAGATGATATTGGTAACTCTTGAAAAGTGTTATTATTATTGGAGTAGCTGGAAGAGGCATATTTAGAGGGTACTGTGGTAAACTGTATAGGACAATATGTCAAAAAATATAAAAAAGACTATAAAAATATAAAAAAGGGGTAAAAAAGAGGATAATACTAAGAGAAATGGGAAAAGAGATAAAATGAGTTAAGCATATATTTCATAAAGAAGGACACTGAGGTAATAGGGGAGAAGAGCAATACAATGGAAGGGAGGAAGAGTTTGCCAACAGGCAATACTTAAATCTTATGCTCATTGGAATTGCCTCAGAGATGGAAAAACAGTCAGATCCATTAGGGAAGAGAATTATATTGTGGCCCATAGAGAAGCAGAAGGGTAATAAATGGGCTAGCAGGGAGGGGAGCAATGCAAGGGAGGGAGAGGTTTGGGGGGTTATTTAAAAGGCACTATAGTAAGTGGAGAATAATAAGAAGGGAGGGTAGGAAGCAGAATAATATTAGGAAGGGAAAAGGGGAGAGACTGACTAAAAGCAAAAAGTTGGAGGGGAGGATAAGAGAGATAAGAGAAAAGGTAGACTCAAAGGAGGAAATAAAAATGGAGGGGAATACACAGATAGTAATCATAACTGTGAATGTGAATGAGATGAACTCACCCATAAAAGGAAGCAGATAGCAGAATGGATTAAAAACAAGAATCCTACCATATGTTGTCTACAAGAAACATATTGAGGCAGGTAGACATACACAGGGTAAAGGTAAGAGGGTGGAGCAGAATTTATGGGGATGCAACTGAGACAAAGAAGGCAGGAGTAGCAAACATGATCTCAGACACAACAAAAGCAAAAATAGGTCTCATTAAAAGTGATGAGGAAGGTAATTATGTCTTGGTCAAAGGCTGTATAAATAATGAAGAAACATCAGTAGTCAATATATATACACCAAATGGTACAGCATTCAGATTTCTAAAGGAGAAACTAAAGGAGCTTAAGGAAGAAATAGACAGTAAAACCATACCAATGGGGGACCTCAACCTTCCCCTATCAGAACTAGATAAATCACACCAAAAAATAAATAAGAAAGAAGGATGGTAAGTGAATGAAATGTTAGAAAAATTAGAGCTAATAGATATCTGGAGAAAAATGAATAAGTACAAAAAGGCATATACCTTCTTTTCAGCAGCACATGACAAATATACAAAGGTTGACCATGTATTAGGGCATAAAACCATTGCAAACAAATGTAGCAAAGCAGAAATAATAAATGTAATTTTTTTTAGATCATAATGCATAAAAATCATAAGGGCTTATGGAAAGGCAAATTTAAAATTAATTGGAAACTAAATAACCTAATTCTTCAAAACTGGTTGATCAAAGAACAAATCAAAGAAACAATTACTGATTTCATGAAAAAAATGGCAATGAGGAAACCACATATCAAAATCTATGGGATATACCCAAAGCAGTACTTAGGGAAAAATTTATATCCCTGAGTGCATATATCAACAAATCAGAAAGGGAAAAAGGTCAATTAATTGGATATGTTAATTAAAAAACTAGAAAGAGGACAAATTAAAAATCTCCAGGTAAAACTAAATTTGAAATCCTAAAAATCAAAGGAGAAATTAATAAAATTGAAAGTAAAAGAACAATTGAACTAATAAATAAGACTAAGAACTGGTACTTTGAAAAAACAAGTAAAATAGATAAAGTACTGATTAATCTAATAAAAAAGAAAGAAGAAAATCAAATCAACAGTATCAAAGATGAAAAAGGCGACCTCACCTCTAATGACGAAAAAATTAAGTAATAATTAAGAGCTACTTTGCCAAATTATATGGCAATAAATACGATAATCGTGGTGAAATGGGTGAATATTTACAAAAAATATAAAATGCCTCGATTAACAAAAGAGGAAATAGTATACTTACACAATCCCATCTCAGAAAAAGAAATTGAACAAGCACTATCAAGGAACTCCCTAAGAACAAAACCTTAGGGCCAGATAGGTTCACAAAAGAACTCTATCAAACATTTAAAGAAAAACTAATCCCAATCTTATATAAACTATTTGACAAAAAAGCAAAGAAGGAGTTTTAACAATTTCCTTTTATGACACAAATATGGTATTGATTCCAAAGCCAGGTAGACCAAAAACAGAGAAAGGGAACTACAGACCAATCTCCTTAATGAACATGGATGCAAAAATCTTAAATAAAATACTAGCAAAAAGACTATGCAAATGCAAAATTTCAGGGGGTTCTTTTCTGTGAAGTGAGTCTTGAAGTATATATAATAAACTCCATGCTGCCAGAGACAGAGCTGAAAGCATGAGCTAAAAGATCTTCTATGTCCATTACTTCCTTATCAACTAAGCTGTCCTCATCAGATTACGTGGAGATGATAGATAGATCTCAACAACGCAAGGCATTTATAACTTGTGGTTTCAAGTTATATCAGAATATTGTCTAAAGGTTTAATTATATGTGATTCCTATAAATGCCTGGCTCTAACTATGGCAGAGTTCATATCCTATCTGCCTATGATGATAGCAATGGTGATAACTACAATACAGGGACTATGTACACTCAAAAAGGCATTTAATTTATTCTGTGGGACAAGAAAGAACACTAATGAAGAGTAATTGCAAATAATGAAGGAGTAAATTAAACAGCTAATTGAGTTAAACAGGAAAATAAGAGAGGGCCAGACATTAGACTCCCACACGATCATGCAATTAGAGATTATAGAGAAGACACACAACCCAACTGCTGCAAAATGTCCAAATCCTTCAGCTGTATCAAAACCTACCCAGTCTAATGACAAACAAACTGAGACAGAGGCAGTGGGACCAAGTATGGTGTCTTTATACCTCATTGTAGACCAAACTCATGTTAAACTGGAAGAAGACATTGTACATATGAAAACATACAAAGCCTTTACCACCCAAGACCTGGAAGTGCTCAGGAGGAGTTCCCCAAATACTTTTTATCCCCATATAAGTCAGCCAAAGAATTAAAATGAACATTTGATTTGTATAATCCCAGTTTTGCTGATGTGGAATTTCTTTTGGATGAATTTTACATGCCATCAGCAAAGGCAAGGTTCTTAGAGGAAACCAGGACAAATAATAATCTTACATCATGGCCACTAGAACACCAAGAATTTGAGGTCTCTTCACATGCTAACATGCAGTACTTGCTTCAATTTGGGCAGATCTCCTAGAGGCTCTCAAGATCCATGCTAAGAAACCCAATGTATGGAACAAATACAAGAAACTGAGGCAGGCTGAGGATGAACATTCTAGCCTATTTCTCAACAGATAAATTGAGGATGCTGAGAATTTTGGAGGGTTCTATAGGGATTAGGCTACAAATTCCCTACCACATAATTGACCATATCAATAACCAAACCAAAAGAAACCACATGATTATCTCAATAGATGCAGAAAAAGCCTTTGAAAAATACAATAACCATTTCCTTGGAAAACAATAGAAAATATGGGTATAGATGGGCCTTTCCTAAACATAAAAAACAATATATATTTAAAATCATCAGCAAGCATCATCTGCAATGGGGCTAACTTAGAAACCTTCCAAATAAGATCAGGAGTGAAACAAGGATGCCCATTATCACCTCTATTATTTAATATCGTATTAGAAATACTTGAGGTAGCAATTAGAGAAGAAGAGATTGAAAGGATTAAAGTAGGCAATGAGGAAACTAAAATATCACTTTTTGCAGTTGATATGATGGTCTACTTAAAGAATCTGAGAAAAATCAATTAAAAACCTAATGGAAATAATCAACAAATTTAGAAAAGTTGTAGGACACAAAATAAACCCACATAAATCATCATCATTCCTATATTATTTCCAACACAAGTCAGTAGCAAGAGTTAGAAAGAGAAACTCCATTCAAAATCACCCTAGACAATATAAGATATTTAGGGATCTATTTGTCAAGATGAACACAGGAATTATATGAAAACAACTATAAAACACTTTTCACACAATTAAAAGTAGATCTAAATAATTGGAAAAACATTCATTGCTCTTGGGAGAATGAGATAATATAATAAAAATGACACTCCAACCTAAATTAATCTACTTATTCAGGGCCATAGCTATCAAATTACCAAAATCCTTTTTTTAAAAATAGAATTAGAAAAATTTATAACAAAGTTAATCTGGAAGAACAAAAGATTAAGGATATAAAGGGAACTAATAAAAAAAGTGAAGGATGGGGTCCTAGCAGTACCAGATCTTAAACTGTACTATAAAGCAGTGGTCATCAAAATAATATGGTACTGGCTAAGAGACAGAAGGGTGGATCAATGGAATTGGCTTGAGGTAAATGACCTGCAAGTTAGTGTTTGATAAACCAAAAGATCCCAGCTTTTGGGACAAGAACTCACTATTTGAAAAAAACTGCTGGGAAAATTGGAAAACAGTATGGGAGAGATTAGGTTTAGATCATCATCTCACATCCTAAACCAATATTAATTCAGAATGGGTAAATGATTTAAATATAAAGGGAGAAAGTATAAGTAAATTTGGTGAATATAGAATAATATACCTGTCAGATCTATAGAAAGTAAAGAATTTAAGACCAAGCAAGAGATGGAGAATATTACAAAATGTAAAATGAATAATTTTCATTGCATTAAATTAAAAAGGTTTTGTACAAACCAAACCAATGCAAACAAAATTAGAAGGGAAGCAACAAATTGGGAAAAAATCTTTATGACAAAAACCTGTGGCAAAGGTCTAATTTCTCAAATACATAAGGAGCTAAGTCAATTGTACAAAAAATCAAGTCATTTCCTGATTGATAAATTGTCAAGGGATATGAATAGGCAGTTTCCAGATAAAGAAGTCAAAACTATCAATAAGCACTTAAAAAATGTTTTAAGTCTATCATAATTAGAGAAATGCAAATCAAAAGAACTCTGAGGTACCATTTCACACCAGCAGATTGGCCAATATTACAGTAAAGGAAAATAATAAATGTTTGAGGTGTTTGGGCAAAATTGGGACACTAATGCATTACTGGTGGAGTTATGGATTGATCCAACTATTCTGGAAGGCAATTTGGAAATATACCCAAAAGGCTTTAAAAGACTACCCATGGACCCATAGATCCAGCCACACCACTGCTGGGTTTGTACTCCAAACAGATAATAAAAAAATACTTTTATAAAAATATTTATAGCCACAGTCTTTGTGGTGGTGTGAAATTGGAAAATAAGAGGATGTCCATTGATTAGGGAATGACTATACAAATTGTGGTATCTGATGGTGATGGAATATTCTTGTGCTGAAAGGAATGATGAACTGGAGGATTTCCATGTGAACTGGAAAGACCTCCAGATTTCTGGAGGTCTTTCCAGTTCACATGGAATTTGTTCAGCCATTCTCCAATTGAAGGACATACCCTCCTTTTCCAGTTTTTTGCCATCACAAAAAGCGTGGCTATAAATATTTTCATACAAGTCTGTTTATCTATGATCTCTTTGGGGGTACAAACCAAAAAATGGTATGGCTGGATCAAAGGGTAAGCAATCTTTTATAGCCCTTTGAGTATAGTTCCAAATTGCCAGCCAGAATGGCTGGATCAGTTCACAACTCCACCAAGCATTAATGTCCCAATTTTGCCACATCCCCTCCAACATTCATTACTCTCCCCTTCTTTTATTTTAGCCAATCTGCTAGGTGTGAGGTGATACCTCAGAGTTGTTTTGATTTGCATTTCTCTAATTATGAGAGATTTAGAGCATTTTCTCATGTGCTTATTGATACTTTTCATTTTTTTATCTGAAAATTGCCTATTCATGTCTCTTGCCCATTTATCGATTGGTGAATGGCTTGATTTTTTGTACAGTTGATTCAGCTCCTTATATGTTTGAGTAATTTGACCTCTGTCAGAATTTTTTGTTATAAAGGTTTTTTCCCAGTTTGTTGTTTCCCTTCTGATTTTGGTTGCATTGTTTTTGTTTGTATAAAACCTTTTTAATTTAATGTAATCAAAATTATTTATTTTAAGTTTTGTAATTTTTTTCTAATTCTTGCTTGGTTTTAAAAGCTTTCTTTTCCCAAAGATCTGACAAGCATACTATTCTATGTTTGCCTATTTTACTTATAGTTTCCTTCTTTATATTCAAGTCATTCACCCATTCTGTATTTATCTTGGTGTAGAGTGTGAGATGTTGATCTAAACCTAATCTTTCCCATATTGTTTTCCCATTTCCCCAGCAGTTTTTGTCAAATAGTAGATTTTTGTCCCAAAAGTTGGGCTCTTCAGGTTTATCATAGACTGTCTTGCTGACGTCACTTTCCCTAAGTTTATTCCACTGATCCTCCTTTCTGTCTCTTAGACAGTACCATATTGTTTTGATGACCACTGCTTTATAGTACAGTTTAATTTCTGGTACTGCTAGGCCACATTCCTTCTTGTTTTTTTTTTCATTATTTCCCTTGATTTTCTTGACCTTTTGTTCTTCCAAATGAACTTTGTTATAGCTTTTTCTAATTTAGTAAAAATGTTTTTTGGTACTTTGATAGGTATGGCACTAAATAAGTAAATTAATTTGGGTAGAATGGCCATTTTTATTATGTTAGCTCGTCCTACCCATGAGCACTCAATGTTTTTCCAATTGTTTAGATCTAATTTTAATTGTTAGGAAAGTGTTTTGTATTTGTGTGCTTATAATTCCTGTGTTTGCTTTGGTAGATAGATTCCCAATTATTTTATATTGTCTAGGGTGATTTTAAATGGCATTTCTCTTTCTAACTATTGCTGCTGAGATATGCTGGAAATATATAGAAATGATGATGATTTATATGCATTTATTTTGTATCCTGCCACTTTGTTAAAGTCGTTGATCATCTCCACTAGTTTTTTAGTTGATTCTCAAGGATTTTTTAAGTAGACCATCATATCATCTGCAAAGAGTGATAGCTTGATCTCCTCATTGCCTATTTTAATACCCTCAATTTCTTTTTCTTCTCTAATTGCTACCTCAAGTATTTCTAGTACAATGTAAAATAATAGAGGTGATAATGGACATACTTGTTTCACTCCTGATCTTATTAGAAATACTTCTAATTTATCCCCATTGCATATGATGCTTGTTGATGGTTTTAGATATATATTGTTTATTATTTTTAGGAAAGATCCTTCTATCCCTATATTTTCTAGTGTTTTCAATAGGAATGGGTATTGTATTTTGTCAAAGGCTTTTCCTGCTTCTATTGAGTTAATCATGTGATTTTTGTTTGTTAGCTTGTTGATATGGTCAATTATGTGGATGGTTTTCCTAATGTTGAACCATCCTTGCATTTCTGGTACAAATCCCACCTAATCATGATGGATAACCATCATGATTACTTACTGGAGTCTTTTTGCTTGTAGTCTATTTAAGATTTTTGCATTTATGTTCATTAGGGAGATTAGTCTATAGTTTTCATTCTCTTTTTCTGATCTGCCTGGCTTGGAAAACAGTATCATATTAGTGTCATAAAAGGAAATTGATAGAACTCCTTCGTTGATTAATATGTCAAATAATTTGTATAGCATTAGGATTAGTTGTTCTTTGAATGTTTGATAGAATTCACTTGTGAATCTATCAGGCCCTGGGGATTTTTTCTTAGGAAATTCTTTGATGGCTTGTTCAATTTCTTTTTCTGATATTGGATTATTTAAATGTTTTATTCTGCTGTTAATCTAGGCAATTTATAATTTTGTAAATATTCATCCATATCACCTAGATTGCTATATTTATTGCCATATAATTGGGTAAAATAATTTTTAATGATTGCCTTAATTTCCTTTTCATTAGAGGTGAGGTCTCCCTTTTCATCTTTGGTACTATTAATTTGCTTTTCTTCTTTCCTTTTTTTATTAGATTGACCAGTACTTTGTCTATTTTATCTGTTTTTTCAAAATACCAGCTTGTAGTCTTATTTATTAATTCAATAGTTCTTTTACTTTCAATTTTATTAATTCCTCTTTTGATTTTTAGTATTTCTAATTTAGTTTTCATCTGGGGATTTTTAATTTGTTCTCTTTCTAGTTTTTTTAGTTGCATGCCCAATTCATTAACCTTTGCCCTCCCTAATCTGTTAATATATGCACTCAGTGGTATAAATTTTCCCCTTAAAACTGCTTTGGCTATATCCCATAGGTTTTGGTAAGAAGTCTCATCATTTTCATTGTCTTTAATAAAATTATTAATTGTTTCTATGATTTGTTCTTTCACTAACTTATTCTGGAGAATCATATTATTTAATTTCAATTAGTTTTTTTTCCTCTCCATGTATCCTTACTAATAACCATTTTATTGCTTTATGATCTGATAAGGTTGCATTTATTATTTCTGCTTTTTTGCATTTGTTTGCCATGACTCTATGCCCTAGTACATGGTCAATCTTTATTAATGTTCCATGTGCTGCTGAAAAGAAGGTGTATTCCTTTTTGTCACTATTTATTTTTCTCCATATATCTATTAACTCTATTTTTTCTAGGGTTTCATTAACCTCTCTTATCTCTTTCTTATTTATTTATCTAGATCTGATAGGGGAAGGTTGAGGTCACCCACTAGTATAGTTTTGCTATCTATTTCATCCTTGAGCTCCACTAAATCTGAATGCTGTACCATTTGGTGCATACATGTTGAGTACTGATATTTCTTCATTGTTTAAAGTACCTTTTATTAGGATGTAATTACCTTCCCTATCTCTTTTAATCAGATCTATTTTTTACTTTGGCTTTGTCAGAAATCATGATTGCAACTCTTGCCTTTCTTTTCTCAGTTGAAGCCCAATATATTTTGCTCCAGCCTTTCAATTTTTCTCTATGTATGTCTGCCTGTCTCATATTTGTTTCTTGTAGACAACATATGGTATGATTTTGGTTTCTAATCCATTCTGCTATTTGCTTCCATTTTATGGGCGAGTTCATCCCATTCATATTCAGAGTTATAATTATCAACTCTGTATTCCCAGACATTTTGATTCTGTCTCCTTGTCCTGTACTTTCTTTTTTCACTATTTCCTTTTATACAAGTATTTTGTTTTTAATCAGTTCCATTAATCCCCTCCCTTATAGTACTTCCTTTTCTCCCACCTCTTTTCTTATTCCCCTCTCATTGTTCTTTAGGTTTTTTTTAAAAGCCACGCTCTCTCCCCCTGACATCTCCCTCTCTAGTATTGCTTTCTAGTATTGTACTGGAAGTACATATATAATCATTATTTATCCTTTTTCTGATTCTACAACGATATAAGCTTAATGCAAATACCTGAGCCTGAGACTGAGAATATGGGACTGTGATTAAATGCCTCTCTGATTCCAAGAAAAAGGGAACATAGAGCCCTTAATTAGTGCTAAAAAAAAAGCACATGGTCAGAGACTTGACTAAAAGATATGCATGGATTGCAGAGTTCTATGCCAATACTTTAGGCCTTGGAAATTGGGGTTTGAGTCCTGGAGTCCCAGTCTTTTATAAAACTTTGGAGGACATGGGTCCCCTTGGCTTAAGTTCCTAAGTCAGCACCTAAGATTGGTTATTTATTTGGCTCACTTCCCTGAAAAGCTGATGGTAAGTCAGATCAGAGAGAGACATTTCCCTTAAGTCCTGGTCCTGAATGGGTTATAGCAAATTGCTTAAATCTCTTTCATTGGGCCTTGATTCAAAGGCCTGTTTATTTCCCCTACATTTTTTGCACATTTTACATTTCATTCACAAGTTAATTTTTTCTCCTTTTTTTGAATTTTATTCTTTTTATTTTTTTTTATTATTTCTTTTGCCAATTGATTTCATGCACCCCCGTGACTCACTTAGCCATGCATCCTTGGCTGACCTTTTCAGGGGAGTAATGTGTTAGTTAAAATCTTCCTCAGGGGTGTGTGTGTTAAGTTTTTATAATCATGTCTGAATTATAATCTATATTGCAAGTCAATTTTTACTCCTTTTGAAGTAACCTCAGGGGAGTAATGTTAATTCTCAGAAGAAATTGTATGTTTTATAATCTATAATGTAAAGTTTAAATTCTTTGAGAATAATTTCAGGATAAGGATTTTGCCATCTCCCCAGAATCCAGATGACGAACCTGTTTGAAGAAGGCACCAAAAGATGTCTAAAGACCCTTCACTGGATCATGAAGACCAAAATTGAACTTTGGGTGCTGTTGATTTTGAACTATGGGGGTTGGATGCATTATTTTTTTTTGAATGGACAGTTTATGCCAGAAAGGGGGACTGCACCTTTAATGGTTTTTTTTTTGTTAATGTACCGAACATTGGTTTTGTTCTTTCTCCCTTTTTTCTCTAAATTATTGTAAACTCTAATTTGATTATGTTTTCCTGATCCATTGGGGAGATTTATCTCCCAAAGGATCACAGAGGGTAATGTGTTAGTTAAAATCACCTAGGGTTCTATCTGGAAGGATCGAACCTCAATATAGTGTGGGGGACCTTAAAACTACAGTTCCTGTGGTCCAATGGGTTTCCTGTTTTTGGATTACATATTCAAGGTGAGGGACTGTTTTAAATAGGGGGGAGCGACTTTGAACTTGCTCTTTAGCAACCTGAGCGTGTGAAGAGAGGAGGAGAAAATGGCTGAGGTGATGTTGGAATAGGCTTCTTACCAGCGTGTGGTCTAATGATTTTACCAGCATGGCCATGGCTTTTATTAAAATACTATTCTCCCTTCTAATCTCGACCCTCATCATTTTTAACCGTAACATTCCCCACCAGTCTGTTGTTACCCTTCTACTTTTTTATAGGGCCCGAATTAGTTCTCTGCCCCAATGGATCTAATTGTTCTTTCCTTTTTAAGTTAATTTAAATGCACTTAAGAATCAATTATTTAGTTTCTCCAATCTCTTTACCCTTCCAGTGTATTGGTCTTCTCCCCTGTTTACCCCACGTGCTTCTTTATGAAATATAAATTTAGTCCATTTTGTCTATTTTCCCATTTCTCTTAATATTATCTCCTTTTTTAAACCTCTAGTTTTATATATTTATACATACATATATACATATGTATGTGTATATATGTGTACATATATCTTGACATTTCATCCTATAAAGTTTGTCCCTGTTCCCTCTAAGTATACTTCTTCTAGCTAACCTGTTGATAATAACAATTTTTAAGAGTTATCATTATCTTCTTTTCTTATAGGGATATATGTCAATTGAACTTATTGGGTCCCTTAAAGAAAAGTTGTTTTTTTTCCCCCTGCTCTCTTAATTACCTCATGGTGATTCTTTTGAGTTCCTTGTTTGAGCAGCAAACTCTCTGTTTAAGTCTTTTTTTTTTCTTTATGAATGCTTGGAAGTCTTCAATTTTGTTAAATGATCATACTTTCCCCTGCAAGAATATAGTCAGATTTGCTGGATAGTTAATTCTTAGTTATAGACCCAAAGCTCTTGCTTTCCAGAATATTATATTCCATGACTTCCAGTCCTTCAATGTAGATGGAGCCAGATCCTGAGTTATCCTAACTATGGTTCCCTGGTATCTGAATAACTTCTTCTTAGCAGTTTGTAATATTTTTTCCTTGGTCTGGCAGCTTTTAAATTTACCTATAATATTCCTGGAAGTTGTCAGTTGTGGATTAAATGTAGGAGGTGATCTGTGGATTCTTTCAATTTCCACTTTTCCTTCTTGTTCAAGAATGCCAGGACAGTTTTCTTGTATAATTTCCTGTAGGGTGATGTCCAGGCTTTTTCTTTTGTCATGATGTTCTGGTAGACCAATAATTCTTAAATTGTCTCTTCGAGATCTGTTTTCTAGATCTGTGGTTCTGTCAATGAAGTGTTTCATATTTTCCTCAAATTTTTCATTTTTTATTTTGTTTTATATATTCTTGCTACCTCATCAAGTCATTTGCTTCTAGTTGTTGAATTCTAATTTTTGAAGATTGAATTTCTTCTCTGGCTTTTTGGTCATCCTTCTCCTTCTGCTCTGATTTTCTTTGTAGATCATCTTTCACCTTCTTTGCTTCATTTTTCAGCTGGTCAGTTTGGGCTTTTAAGTCATTATTTTCTTGTTTTAGTTCATGTATTTCCTTTTCCCAATTGTCTTCAGCCTCTGTTGATTGTTGTCTGAGTTCTTGAGTTATTTGAATTTTGAGTTCTTGAATTAATTGAATTTTAAGTTATTCTGAAGTCTGTGTCCATTTCACTGAAGTTTCTATGTTTTTTTGGTATTCCTTTATCTTCTTCTGATCTATTTGCTGTTTGGTCAATTTTTGGATAGAAGCTGTTGATTGTGATTTCTTTTTTCTTTTTCTTTTGTTTATTCATATTTTTTCCTTCTTTCTCCCCTGTAATTGACTATAATCTTGTTTCTCTGAACATTTTTTTTAATCTGTGGGTTTGGACTATTCAGTCCTGGGAGGGCTTCTTTTCTGTTTTGTTAATTAATTAGGTTAGTGTGACCTGAGGCCAGATTTTTCCCAGCTGGTGGTAAAAGCTAAAGAAGTGAATTTGGCTCTTTTCATTGCAATCTATGGGGGGAGGGGTGTTGGAGTCTCCCTGCCCTCTGAAGACTTCTTGTCTGCTGTATTGATAGGATTAAGCTAGGTGGGTGTGATCAGCATAGCTCCAAGTGCCCTGAGGTCAAACCTGGAGAGAAGGGGTGGGGGCCACAGCAAAATGGAGTGAATGTTCACAGTCTCTGGGTTTCTCCCACAGCAGCCTCCCTGCTGTCAGTGATAAGAGCTTTCAGTTTGGCATAACTGTGCCACTAAGGCACTCCCTCAAACTAGTGCTCCAGCCCACCCAGAGATTCCAGGATCCACTGGAGACTCAGCACATTAGGTGGAGGAAGGGTTCTGAGATCTTCCTCCTTACTTCCCCCTCCCAATGGGCAGTTCCAATAATTCAAAAAATTTTTTTCTATTTTTTTCCCCTTTCCCTTCCCACCAGACAGTTCCAAGAATTCAGGCTTTTTTCTCTCTTTTTTTCCATGTACCTTTTAGGTTGGGTTCAGCTGGAGGATCCCCCAGCTCTGTGTGTTGTCAGATTTGGTCTTCTATTCCCTGGAAGCCATTTGTCTTTTATTGGTGGTGAAGGGCTTTAAAAAGTCTGGAGCCTTGCTGCTTCTATGCCACCATCTTCCCAGAATTCGGAAAGTCTTTTTAATCTTCTGGACTAGTAGAGAGTCAGATAGGCACATACCTGAGGGAGTAAAACATTTGATTTTGGAGTTACTGGTGCTTAGTATAATGCCTAAAACATAGAAGATAGTTAATAAATGTTTATTGATTGTTCAATTACACTTGAACCTTGTCTTGTTAATATAATATCCTTGGAGATAAGAATATGGTGTTCATGGAGACAGTGCCTAGGTGATGTCTGAGCATCCCTCCAACAGGTCAGAGATCCTTGAGAAGATCTAGACAATGAAGATCCTCCATAAACAAAAACCTATTCCTTGGCACTGCATTAGAACTTGGACATTATGAATTAGGCCCCTTCCAAAGAAGGAAGTTCTGGAATATTTTGTTTTGCAATTGCAATGTGGGGTTCTTGATAAAGAAGGGATTTATTTTGCAAAATTCTAACTAAGACTGAGGAGTAGGTCTATTGATGGGTTGAGAAGATGTGGATAGTCGTGCCACCTGCTGGTCACTTTCCAGAACTAGAGCAGGAAGTGATACCTGCTAAGAGCCCTGCCTAAGTGTGACTAAGTTTTTAGGCTTGGCTGGCTCAGGTATCTGTAAACAGAATTACTAGATGGAGGATATTTATACAGTATGTATGTGTGTGTGTGTGTGTGTGTGTACATGCATGTGTTCTATTGCAATTCTTATTTTGTGTTATTTAATTTAAACTCTCTATTTTCTCAATGATGTGCTTGCAAGGGGAGTTGTAGAATGCCTATCCAGATAAGTGTCAGAGTAGGTGGCCTTCTCCAGGCTCTCATTCTGTGAAGGCAGCAGGTGCTCCCCAAAGCCCCAACCTGTGGCTGCTTAGAGCAGCCCAGAAAACCAGGTCCTTGACCAGCTTTCCCTAAATTTCTCTAAATTCCCTTCCACTGAGGTGGTGTAGCTGATTGTTTTGAAAGGAGAGAGAGAGCAAGAGGACCAGATAAAATCTCACTGTGGCAGGACAGGGCAGCTTGGATGAATATTTGACCACTTTTTAGGCTTCCTCTGGGTCTGTGTTTGTGCATTCCTTGGAAAGGTCCTATTCACTAGGCTCTATGATAAGCCATTGCAGGTGTTAAGATCGCATGAAAGTAGTAGGAAGTAATAATGTGGGTCCCAAGGTTGGTAACAACTATGCCATCAAGGGCCTTTGTTGAACCCCTTTCCTATTTACTTCTCTCTTCCTTTCTGCCTCCCTTCAGTAATGATATTAAGATAAATTTAGATATTGATACACCTAAACCTAAACTTATACCTATATTATTTTTAACTTTAGATCTATGTTGTCATTCAGTCATTCATGTATGGTCACTCTTTTGTCCCTGGGGTTTTCTTATCAAAGATCCTGGAGTGGTTGGACATGTCCTTCTCCAGTGACTTAAGACAAATAGAAGTTAAGTGACTTGCCCATGGTCACACAGCTAGTAAGTGTCTAAGACCAGATTTGAATTTAGGTCTTTCTGACTATGTTATTGGAAATTTTGGGGTCTTTGGGGTCTACATTTCCCATGAGCCCACTGGTTTCCTGTTCTTATGTGCTGATGTAGACAGGGGGATATATTGTGAGGCCTTGTGTAGCTGGGTCCTTTTTCCTTCCTATGGCAGCATGGTGGAGCGGGCTGTTTGAACAGCCTAAGTTAACATGGCACATGGGTTTATTTTCTAATGATTGCTAATAAATCTTATAAAAACATAATATTTAAAAAGTTATTATTATATATTCATTTTAGTTCTTACATGACTTTAGGCCCGCCACTTTATTTATAAGCCACCTGTTTATATTCTATATCTATACATATAGCCAAATCTATATCTACATTGGTATCTGTATCTTTTTTTTTTTTGAGCAGTCATGGAATTCTTATAGTCTATGGCTGAGAGATCTTTATAATTCTGGTGACTACTCAGATTAGTAATTAGTCCTTCCACCCACTTGAAGTCCCTGACTCATCAATCCTGTTTTTTTCCAGTTACTCTTGTCATGCAAAAAGAGACACTGAAATAAGCATTTATTTGTTTACCACTTAGAGTGCCATCTTCTTATCACACAGGTAAATCCAGGAGGAGCTTGGGGGAGGACTTTTCCCTGTGGCACCACAATCCTTAACTTTTTTCTTTTCTTTTTCCTTTCCTTTCGTTTCCTTTCGTTTTCTTTCCTTTCGTTTCCTTTCCTTTGGTTTCCTTTGGTTTCCTTTCCTTTCCTTTCCTTTCCTCTTCTTTTTTTTTCTTTTTTTTTTCTTTCCTTTTTTCTTTCCTTTTCTCTTCTTTTCTTTCATATAATGGTTCTAAATCAAACAGTACTTCATATATTTGCCTGGTTCTTTTTTAGGATTGAAACTGCAAGCCTGGATCCATTAATATTATGATGTTTTAGTGGACCTGTATTCTTATTAGATTTGGGTATTCCCTCCAATAGTTTAGGCTTCTACCCTTCCATGCTTTCTCCTCCAATGTAGTTCGTGTTCCTTTTCTCCCATAAATTTTCCACAGTGGGTTTACAAAATTTACTAAAGTCCTCTGTATCTTTCTTGACATTGAATGAATACTACAGGAGCATATGGTCTGTTTCTTAGCTCACTCTAACTTTTCTAGTGGAAGGCAGATGAGTGACTCACCGAATAGAGGGCTGGGCTTAAGTCAGGTAGACTTGAGCTCAAATCCAGTCTCACATACTTCCAAGTTGTGTGACCTTGGGCAAGTCACTTAATCTCTGATTATCTAATAAGAGGATTCCCTGGAGAAGGAAATGGCAATCTACTTCAGTATACATCCCAAGAAAATCCTATGGGTAGCTATGGTCCATGTGATCATAAAGAGTGGAACATGACTAAAGTTTTCTAGCAATATATCTCTTAGATAAACATTATATGCTCTTTTCCTTCATAGTTCCTTATTGATAATATGGTCTAGCCTACTTGTGACCATAATATAACTCTTCATTGTTCTTTGTGTCACATACAAATTTAATTTTTAAAAGAATGTGATATTCTAAGATTGAAATTCCATAAATCATCACCAAAATAATATTTATTTTAAATGTAAGGCTGTGTCTTGGAGAAACTTGGGTCATTAGAAATATTGTGCAACCTTCATAAGACAATACAATACACTCTGTCTCATACCCATTTTCCATCTTAAATGCTGGTTGGAGAAGAATCTTTTGCTATATCATGTCAAGTTCCTTCTTATAGTCATTGAGCAATATATTTTATGTTGTTTTCTGTACTTTTCTGACAATTCCATGACTGTAAAGATGTAGTCTCAGTTAGTAACAGAGTATGTGTAAACTTCCTATTCCCTTCTCATACCTTTTGCAAGGATGTCCTAAAGACTTACACGACACACATGTTATTACATGTATACACATGTTTGGATACATACACATTATTCTTATATTGTATAGTCATGGGAAAATAGAAATATAGGTCAATAGTTATTGATATACTCTCATTTGCTTTTCAGGTTTACTAATAAAGTCCATAATTACTTTCAAGTCTTTATTATCTTTCTTTCAGAGAGAATAGGAATTGATCCCTCAATGCCTTTAAAACTGCATCAAATCTAGTTTGGACCTCCTCTGTGTATACTTATCAACTATTCTCAGCTTTCTTTCCTCTAGTACCATTTTTACTGGGTGGTTATACTGAAGTGCCTTTGGTATCATCTCTCTATACATTTGTTTTCAAATCCACTGCTTCTCACTTATTTGAGGCAATAATTATTCCTAAACTTTTACTATTTTCCTTTGTAATATTTTTCAAAAATATTAAATTTGTATTGGTAGTACCCTTTCCTTATTGCCAATGGGACTATACTTTTGACATTCTCATCAGTTCCTAGATTTTGGTCTCCTAATTTTGACAATTGATTTACATTACTCAAACTTCATTAGGTCTATATTAATATTTGTTCTCCTATCTGTTTCCTATTTTCACTATCAACAACTTGGTTAAATAGATCAGGTGAAAATTGTCAATACTACATTTCATATTTTCACACTGACAGTCTTTTTTTGATGTTAAGATAAAATCTTAATATTTGTGATATTTGTTATATGAATAACTACTCTTCAAAAAACACTTAAAGACTATGAAATAAGTACATCATCTCATATGATTCTTATGAAAATTCTATAAAACTGGCATTATGGGTATTATTTTTCAGATGAGAAAACAGATTCTGAGAAGTTAAAATGACTTTCCCATGGAACATAGATACAATGCCAAGTTATATGGAGGTAGGATTTGAACTTAAATCTCTCCCATCTCTAAGTTTAGTACTTTTCGTAGTATGCTCTAGATAAACTAGCTTACCCACATAATAATTTTTAATCAACAAAAAAGGATACAGTATATATAAAAATTATCAGTTCAATAGAATTTTCAGTCTGTGTGCCATCAAAGTTATGACTGAGATCTGAAGGCTATCCATTCAGAGTATATTATGAAATATTAAAATAAAAAGTAGTCATATTTCTTTTTATTAGAGAAGTCAATACTACATTACTATATTATTCATTGTTTGTGTACACTAAAGACAAAAGTAGAGCACCTGGAAATAATAGTATACAAAAAAAGAATTATTCTTTGTATATAATATCAGCAAACAAGCTTTAAAATTGTTTAAATAAATTGATTGCGTTTTAATTAGAAGCCATTAGCGGGGTCATTAATAAATGTAACTCTAGATTTCTTATATCTGCCTCTTCTTCTTTCCAGTGCTCCCACTCTAGTTTGAGCACTCAGTTTGTTTTACCTGGATTAATTCAATAGTCTTTTGATTGATCTCTCTGTGAGTAATTGGGTATAGGGGCAGAGGAACACATCTGGGGCAGAATATTGGAGGTGAGTCTCAGAAGTTCCATCTATGCCTTTGTCAGGGGAGAAGAGTTATTTAAGTTATGTCATGCTCTTTTAGTGTTGATGTACACATGTCAAAGTGGCTCATTTTTTAATGAAATTTTTATATAATCTAGGAGGGAGGGTCAGTTTGAGCAGGCAAGTATGGCTCTGCGAAGCTTGTAGCAGTTCCTTTTATATTTCCTTCTGTGTTTGGTGTGTGACTCTGCTGACCATTTGTAAAAGCAGCCAATAATCATGTGTGGGTTCATGTTTTTCTGGGAGAGATTCAGTATGGGGTCCATAGTCAGGTTCTCTTCTGCTTCAAATTTAGAACAGGGAACACATTAAAAATGAGACCATTGCTATGAGGTATTCCACATGTGTATCTGTTGCTCCATGATCAAGCTTGATCCCCTACCACCTGGAAAGAATGCCTGGTGATGGGCCCCATATGTGACCCATCTGTTGTTCCTAATGGAATGTGAATTTACCCAGGGAGGGACAACGCAAGCAGTGAACAGCTTGGGGAAGCAATTACAGGTAAAAGAGATCTAAACATACATTTTCATATCCAGGCTCAGTGTACATGAACTCTTCCATAAGTAGAGACTACTGGATACCTAGAAATGTCATCAGGTACTTATACCTTCCAGGACTCTCTCTTGTGTCTGGGTTCAATAGTGGCCATATTTGCGAAGCCTCCCTCCCATTCTGAATCATTATATTAAGTCTCAATCAATATTATCCAGTTTAATTATAATGTTACATTCTAGTCAGCATCATTCAGTTAATGTAGTCGCTAATTCTTTTGTATTAACAGACTTTAATATACATTTAATGAGTTAAGGACAATCAACTAATCCTGATTTCACAATACAATTATGAGTAATTATATTAAGATAGGCAGCTGATTAAGCTTTTTTTTTGCATGTGTTAGAATATGAATTTTCTCAGGACATTTGTCTGACCATAATTAAAGGGGTTTCAACCCTCGTTTTGACCATCCAAGTTCCTCTTAACATAGGATGTCACAAGGCTGTTTCTCATGGCATAGAATATCATAAGAATGAATGGGAAGTCCTTGGCTATTTTGGGAGCCCTCTGTCCTAAGCCCCTTCAACTAATTAGCTAGCCTTAGGCAGAACATGACCTTCTAAATTTTCCAAGAAGAGTCTTTTGCTACATGTCCCAACCATCTTTTGATCATCCTTGCTCCTATACCTTGGAATAAAGGGGTGTCTCAGAATAAAGGGAGGAAAGTCTGGGATCCTGTTTATGGAAGAGCACTGCTTCCTTTAATGAATAGTTAGTTATTGGCTGGGACTTCCACCTTGGAGACTTTATTTACAGATTGGAGAATTTTGGGGCTATCATTCATTATTCAAAATTTCCATTTTCTCTTGCATTACTGTTCTTTGATCACTTAGGAACTTTGCCATGAATGGTCACAAACACCCCTGTGCCCAAATGTTTAGGAAAAGAAGAGATTGTCTGGATAGCTGAAAGCAGGTGACACTATTATTTTTCTTCTAGTAAAAGGGAAGCTTTGTCCCTGCTTTAGTAAGATGGGGTCAGTGAGGTAGCTGTTGCTTGCCTTTTAATCTAGACCTTTTTGCAAAGGTTTATGCTACCCTCATTTTGGGATATTTTCTTAAGGAACATTAGAGCTGGGGATGAGAAGTGACCTAACCTAGATTGGTTCATTGAATACTGGACAATTGTACACCCAGCACGAGTTCATTATTATTAATATTCAACTGACCTGGATCAATTTATCACTACTTATTTCAATGACATTTTGGTATTTTGACATCATGAGTAGGGATATGTCTGTATAATGAGAAAAGTATTTACTTTGATGTTAGTTTGAAGGTTTATAATTAGAGAAATGTACCTTCCATAAGTCTCTAACTTTATTTGCATATAATTGAGAGGCCAATGGTCCACAAATGGATCTTGAATATATAGTAATTGTAAAGGCCTGGGTGGCACTTCTCAAGGAGAAAGCTATGAGTTTTCTTGGAACTGCAAATTTCTAGTGACAGTTAATCCCAGAGTATCAGAAAATTCATGAAGCCCTTGACTTTTCATTACTTGCCTTTATGCATTTACATTGCAGCCAATCTATCTTATTTGTTTTTACATCAATCAATCAAGAAACAAACATTTATTAAGCAATTACTGTGTGCTAGAGATACAAAGAAAAAGCAAAACAAAACAGTTTCTGCCTTCAAGGAGTTTATATTCTAATGATGGACACATCATACATAAAACAGGAGGAAAAGATATATGCCAAGTAGTTGGGAGGTAGCCATAGAAGAAAAAAGCACTAGCAGTTGTGGAGCCTGTGAAAGGCAGCCTGAAGGAATTTGTGCTTAAAATTAGGATTATAGGGAGCCAGGGATTTGATTAGGAAGAGATTAGGAGAGAGGGTACTACTGCAGGCATAAGGAATAGCTAGTACAAAGGCACTGAGAAAGTAGATGAAGTATAGTGATGAATACTGAAGTAGGCTAGTATGGCTAGACCATAGAGTATGTATTGTGAAAGAAGTAATGATTAGGATTGGAAAGACAGGAAGGGGTCAGGTTGTAAAGAACTTCCAAGTATAAAAGAAAGAGTTTATATTTTATCCTCACAGTAAGAGGGAGCCAGTGGTATTTATTGAGTAGGAGGGCAACAGGTTCATAATGCATTTGGTGCTGGTGTACAATTGTCAAACAAGTCCATTTTTATGAGGTTCGTTATGCTGTGTGTGGAAAAGCAGGGTAGTTAGGTCAGGCAAATGTCTTAGAAGGTTTTAATTACATTTTTAAATGAGTTTTTTTTTTGGTTGTGGTAGTCTTGTGTGCCTTTCTACTCCCCTTCTATTTGTTTTATGACCATTTGGATTCAGGAAGATCTGAATTAAAATTCAACCTCAGACGCTAGCTGTGTGGCCCTGCACAAGCCATGAAACCATTATATGCCTCAGTTTCCTCATATGTAAAATGAGGATAAACAATAGTTTCTACCCTTTTGGTTGTTGTGAAATTAAAATGAGATAATATTTGCAAAATGTTTTGCAAACCTCAAAACACTATCTTTTTGAAGACTTAGATGTTTAATACATGCTTTTTGGTTGGTTGATTGATTAGTTTTGGTTGGTGACCTTTAGGGAAAGGCAGTTATGATATGTCCGTCTTCCTGAATGTCTTCTTATGGTATACAGTTGGGTCCTCTGGCCCTTCAGAGCCAGGACATGCATGGAGAACATGAAAGAGTGACACAAGGAACAGTATGTGCTGTAGGTTCCTAAGAGCTTAAGTTTCTAATCCTCTGTGATTGAACTGAAATTCTCTATCACCAAGCTAGCAGTGGGGGTCATGCATGATGAACCCACCTAATCTATCCTATGGTGTAAACTGCTGATGAGTGATTTATTTACCTTTCTAAAGCAAAATTTGTCACCTTCTTGCTCAGAAAACTTCAATTACTCCCCATTAACTCCTGAATAAAGTACAAATTCCTTTCCCTAATTCAGTTTAGCCCTCCCACCCTCATCCTACAATCTGTCTCAAACCTATTTTTCTGGCTTTATCTTCCAGTCATCTCTTTTATACAGCTTGTTCTCTGGACAAATTGTACTCTCTGTGATTCCTCATGTGCTTTAAAGCCTCTCTGCTTTTGTTCAGGATGTTTCCTCTGCTTGGAATATACCTTCCCTTCCAAATTTGCCCCTTTTGTTCTTTCCCATAATTTAAAGTCTAGTGGAAATGTCTATTACTCCATAAAGCTTATCCTCACTCCTCTATTATCACTGTACTCAAAGGATTGTATATTTAGGGTTAGAAGGGATCTCAGGACCCATTGTGTAAAACCCCTTCCCTTTATTTTATAGATAAAGAAACTGAGGCAGGGAGAGTTTAAGTCACAAAGCTAGTGTCTGATGCAGGATTTAAACTCAGGTATTCCTGACTCCAAGTCTAGAACCATATTTATTGTGCCACTTAGTTGCCAATAGCATTTTGAGCCTTTCTTAATATATTTTTGTATTCTACCTTGATCATAGATATTTGTGTTTATTATTTCAACTCAATAAGTTCTGTGATGGTGGAGATAAGTTCTGTGAAAGCCATTGATTTCATTGGTATAGGGAACTCCTCTTTACTATGGCTGGTCAGCACTTTCTCTGTAACTTACAATCTTAGAGTTTCTTAGAACACTGAGAATTTAAGCGACTTGCTCCTGGTTCACACACAGCCAGAATGTATTAAAGACAGACCTTGAATATAGGTCTTTCAGGCACTAACCTCAGTTCTCTACCTTCTACCTTCTACTACTTCTCTTGAGGATGGCGGTCTTGTCTTGCTTCTCAGACATTTTTGAATTTCATAAGTTTTGTATTTTCTATCAGGGTGTCAAGTGCAGTCAACACTTTTATATCTGAAATAACCTCTAATCTAGGCAGAAAATATAACTTAAAGAAAATAGGAGTTAGCTTTGGGGAATGAAAGTGTAAACTGTCCCGCTGCCTCCTGATATTGGGTCTTTAGCCATTATCTGTTGCAGTGTGAGTATGAAATCAGGTGACAGAATAGAATGTCTAGTGAAATGGAGCCAATGAATGTGTGAAATTTGGAGAAAGTACATTTCATACACTGATTAGGAATTCACTGGAAGCTACTTGTGAACGTGTTAAAGATATATTACTTTTACCTTAAGATATGATTCTAGCTCAGACTAATGCAAACTGTGGTGAGCTATAGAAATAAATGGTGGAAGAAAGAAAACCAGTTTATTGGATTCCACCTGAAATGAAAGCCCATTTTATTTTTCATTGCTTACATATGTATTGGTAGACTTTAGATCATTTTGTTCCTAAGACAATACAGTAATCATGACCCAACATTTTAGTTTATTGGTCTCTCTGACTTTTTAAAGAGTTCCTGAAGCATAATCAAACATTGACAATGTAAGTCCTTTAGCAATGTGAGAAATCACATACAAAATTTTTATATCTAGACCTGCCATTTTGAAGATGCTTATTGCCATGTTCTTACAAGACTTGTAAAGATAGGGATAGAAATTAGACTTTTGATTTCACTGGTAAAGGGAACTGTCAGATAAATGTAGGTCAGCACCTAATCAGCTTAGTCTTAGAGAGTTATCTTGAACATTGCCAGGTTATGTGACTTACTTAGAATTATATAGCTAGTATATGAAACAGATAGAACTCCAACTCTGATCTTTCTTGTACTCAGGCCATATTCTTGTACTGAGACTTTGCCAAACCTTTTCCCAGAAGAAACTTTTTATCAATTAAAGTTCTGTTAAAATATCAATTGAAAAGGATAAACAACTATTAACTCAAAGAGATCTGTCATCTTATCCAAGTGAATGTTCCATCCAATGATGCTGATTACTAATGATGTATGCCTGACTGTCCTCTAACTTTTGGCTGTAATCGCCCATAAATATGCTATAAGAAATAAAATTTAGGATTCTGGTCCTTAATTTCCACAAAGTTTATTAGTATTTACTTGGATCGCAGAGAATTAGAGAGAAAAGCCTTTTAGCCATGTGGGTGCTCTCAACATGACTCCCTCAGCCACCTTTGGCTTGTCCAGTGTTACAAGGAAATAAGGAAATAAGCAGGAGCAGGAGCTACTGGAAAGGCAGAGAAGCAAGAAGATTCTAGAATTCTAGGGAAGTGACAGTGTGAGTTTCTTCTGGGAGCAATTGAGAGATGGAGAGGTGGAGTTTTTCTGATCTCCTTGGGTGTACCTTATTAGAGAATGACTATTCTCCCTCTCTTGTGACTGTCCTTCTGATCCAACTATTTGTTCCTGTGTGTCTGTGTGTATCCTGTTACTACTGATTGACAGATATTCCTACAGAGCTGCTAGAGACATCTAAAGCCATCTGTCAGTGAGATCCTTTCCCTTTGATCCTTGTTCCTGATTACCCTCCAACCTTTCCAACTCTATTCACCATCTAAAGGAGAAATTTGGTTAGTGAGTTGTATGTATTGTAGGAAGTGGAACTTTTAGGTAGAGAGGTCATTGATAGAGCAGAAACTAACTTTAAGAAGATTACAACTAGATTTGTGGGAGGTTTCTTTACAGTCTTTAGTTAGATCATCCCAATTTCCTTCCCTTCTTTCCCTTCCCTTGAATAAATCCTGTTTTATATCATTTGGGTATCCTGTAAGATTTATCCTGTTGGCCTTCCCAAACCCTGAGATACTTCTGATTACTGGTCCTAACAACCATTCCTTGACTGTCTAAAATCCCCAATACCACCAAGTATCATTTTGATACCTTTTTCACTGGTTCCTGCAGAAAGAAACCCTACTTCCTTGTCTCAAACTTTTTTTCCTCCCTCCCCCTTCTGGGTCCACTTCAATCATATCTGGTTCAGACTCAGTCATATAACCCTCACTAGATGACTTAACTAGATGCATAGGGACTCAGATAAGACCCCTTTTGTGATCCTGGGAGAGGGTTCCCTTTGCACAATGCCATCTAACCTGCTAGAGGATATCTTTGAATTCCCCTGGTATTGAGAGGGTGCCAGTGTAATACTTGATATATGGGTCACTCAATAGTTATTCCTTAATATTGTTGTGGCTAGCCCATCTGCTTTTTCCTATTTTGCATTTTTTATAGCAGTCCTTTATCTAGTTCTTATTTGTAGTTACTTGTTTGTTACAAAATGTAGCCTGCTCATATCCTCTCGGATATAATTTATTTTAATTTCTTAGAAACTGTTTTATTCTATGAGGCTCAGCTATCCAATAACAATGGTAGAATACTGACATAGAAGAATGATCCTTCATTTCAGAGAGGTTTGAAGCTATTAAAGGTACTCTGTTACTTCTTATGCCTTATCTAGCTTGCCTACCTGCTACTGTTCAATTCTAGTTTCAATTGGTCCATTTGCAGTGTTTGTATAACATCTATATATTCTAAACACTGCCTTTATAACTACTGGACAATGGGCACTCTTTGCCCACTTGGTTTTCCCATGTTAATGGCTAGGCTAAACTCTTGAATGTCAATAGATGTCATGTAAGAAGCTCTGCAGTGTTTTGGGACTTTGATGATAGAACTTAAGGGCCTCAGCACTTATATTACACATAAAAGGAATATTTGCTCTAACATATCCATCAAGTGGTCAACCAGCTACTATTTGACAACCTCAAAGGAAAGAGACAGCCCCTCTTTTTGTAGCTCTAAATGTTAGAAATCTTTCCCTGATCTCAAGCCTAAATTTTCCTTTTGTTCATCCAACCATTGTTCCTGATTGTGTCCTCTTGGACTAAATAGAATAAATTTAATTCTTTTTCACACCACAGTCCTTCAAATATTTGAAAATGTATAATTTCCCATAATTATTTCATTTTCTAGGTTCAACACCCCAGCGATTTCAATTTGTGCTCCTAACACATGGATTCAAGGCTCTTCACCATCCTGCTTATTATCATCCTCTCCATCCATAACATACTCTCCAGCCTGTCAATGCCATTCTAAAACGATGATTCCAAGAATTGAACATACTGTACATGGATACTGACAAAGACAGGTTATAGTGACACTATTACCTCTTTATATCTTTTTTTTTAAATACAGGTTTGATTTTACTTTAGCCATTATGACCACTGAATTTATTCTCACTTAACTATTTATACTAACTTAACAAAATGGGCCTGTTCCCCAAACTTGCCACTGAATTCAGGTGGTAGTATGGTTTTTAACTTCCTTTGATCTCCTTGCATTCTCTTGTAGCTGTTACTTGTCTTTATCCTTTAAAGGTCACAATAATTTACTGCTTTTCCAAGTACAATTCATTGGCTTTTAGGTACTATTTACATTTTTCCTAATCCCAGAATTTTCAGCATTCATGATAGTGACATTTCAGTTACTCTTCTTTCTTCTTTGGTTTCCAAATTTAGTTTACCTTTTTTTTTTTAAACCCTCACCTTCCGACTTGGAGTCAATTAGCTCCAAGGCAGAAGAGTGGTGAGGGCTAGGCAATGGCGGCCAAGTGACTTGCTCAGGGTCACACAGCTAGGAAGTGTCTGAGACCAGGTTTGAACCTAAGACCTCCTGTCTCTAGGCCTGGCCACTGGGCCACCCAGCTGCCCCCTTTAGTCTACCTTCTAACCTATTCTCAGAAGATATTCTGGGACGGGAATAACTCAAACAAATTCAGGCTTGTAATTAGGATACAATAAAACTTAAAATACAAAAAAATTTGCATTAATGCAACAAAATAATTTTACTTGTGCAAAATAATAAGGTATTATTTCTATAATTACTAAAAGAGATGCTACTCCCTTCTATTTCTTCATTCACCACAGTAAAATGTTAGAACAAAAAAATGTATCATAGGGCAATGGAAATTCTGCTAAAAATCCAAAAGTCTCAACTCCCCATAGACTAGGGTCTTTGCATCTCAATTGACAAAGAAGTCACACCAGTGATTCAAACTGTAGTGCTCTGGATTAAATAAAGGAGAGAATCTTTGTCCCCAAAAGGGAAACATGCCTATTCTATGTAAGATGCATACATTTCTAACACATCTAACACATCATACTGGTGACAAGGTACAAAAAAAATCTTCATGAGAATCTTTTGCCATAGAACAATTTTGGCTTCAGGAGGAAGCTTAGCATAAAATATATATATCATAGGATGAGAACCTTAACACAAATAATAAAAAGATAAAAGCTAACAATATGTTTATTTAAAAAGTATGACCTATGGCTTAGGGCTAACATTAGGGAACGTTTATGAAGGCCTCCCAATATAAAATATCAGTAAGGAACAAGAGCAACTCCATGAAATTAGGGCCATTGCACTGATAAAGACCTAATTATGGGTCAGGGTCATCTGTAGCAAAGTAGCTAAGAGATCATAACTTTTTTCATGCAACTTGCCTTGGCATGTAAGTTGATATCAAGAATTGCCCCTTTTCACCACTTTCCCACACAAGTAACTGAAACTTCCTCCTTTCTGAAAAACACATCAAGGAAAATACTAAATTTTTGTCCTTATAGAGGTCTGTAGTGAGGTTCTGCCCCCATTTTCTATGGGTGTAGAGTGAAGACTCCTCTTTACCTTCATCTAAGGACTTGAGATTGCTATGATGTCAGCTATAGGGTCACTTTACTTCTAGTAGAATACAAATATATCATGATAAGAGATGATTTTAACCTCCTTGATATCCTTAAAAGCAAAGTACCTCCAGACAGTTCCAGCCCATGCTTCTCTATGGTCCTATTAGAAAAGGACTATTTTCCAATATGGATAGAACCTTCTGAAGAAGTGAAAACCACAAGTCCCAGGCAACTTTATACAGAGGGAAGGAAAAAGAATGTTTAGAAAGGTGAATTGGGAACTGTGTTTAAAAGTCATCCAATCTTATTAAGAAAGCATTCCTGGAAGCCACTAAAAGAAACTACTAGAGCAAAAAGTCCTTTCCCTTCCTATGGCAATACCAATTCATCACAAATATAGCTCCTGGGAGATAGGATAGTGAACCTCAAACACGGATTTGAAGACAGGATCATTGTTTCAAAAATCTGTTACAGAATCCAACAATGTCAGTTGCCTGAGGGTTATAGAGGAGGTAGAAAACTCAGTAAAAGTGGTAGAGGTGGGTTCAGTCTTAGACCTGCTTTAAAGTAAGGTGACTTCTTTGTTCAGAGACAATGCTTCAGTGGGTTGAGTGCATAAAGTAGAAAAATATATTTTGTAAGAATATTTTTGGTGGCCAATTATTGGTTGTAGTAATGATAAAAATTCTTGGCCTGGGATGGGGAGAACTAGTATAACCAATTTTCTAGGCAAAGAGGCAATAGTGTTCTGATTGGTCTTATTACCTCAAGTTCTTCTCATTCTAGGTCATTCTCCACACTGCTGCCAAAGTAACTTTCCTTAATGACAGATCTGACCTACACAATCACTCCAATAGCAGTTTATTGCTTTTAGGATCAAATACAAACCTCTCTCTCTCTCTTCTAAAAAATCATTTTAAAGCCATTTACAACCTTGCCACAATCTATCTTTCTGGCCTCTTTGGACATTACTTGCCATTTCATATGTTGTGATTCAACCAAATGGGCATCTCTATTCTTTACAGTCTATCTCTATGCACTTAGATTGGCCATTTCTCAAGTTTGGGATGCAACCCCTCATCACTTCCCCTTCCTAGAATCTCTCACTTTCTTTAAGATAGTGTGAGCACACCTTCCAGATTCCCTCATCCTCAGTTGCTAATGTTCTTCCTCTCAAAATGTATTGTGTTTATCTGTAGTTATTCTGTATATACTTATATTTGTACTTGCCTCTCCCATAAGATTATGATTTCTTTTGTTGTATTTGTGTCCTCAATGCTTGCCTTATGACCCTATACTCAGGAGGCACCTAATAAAACACTTGCTGGCTATATGAAATGAGAAAAAATTTATTGTCCACTTTTACTTTTTCCAAGTCTCAGACCCTTCAGCTAGACCTATGGCTACCCTTCAGGAATCGATATTAGTAAAGATGTTATCTGCCCCACTCTGAGAGCTGTTTACATTCCAGCCATGCAGCTCATAGCTTAAATCTTTAGGAAGATTTCCCAAGAATCTTATATCATAGGCTTTCCCCTATTACTGGGTTAGTTGTCACTGAGGTCCAGCTACACACGCTTATCTTTTGCAAGCAGTAAAGTAGGCAAGAGGATCTTTTTCTCTACCTATCCAGTGTAGAAAGTATATGTTTCTCCTTAAACCCAGTTTTCTTCCAAACATAAACCTCATCCTCTTCCATACTTCTCTATTGCTTTCAAGGGCACCACTCTCCTTTCAGGCATCCTGGCTCACAACATTGGTGTCATTTCTGACTCCTGACTCTCATCTCACAATCTAATAAGTTGCCAAATATTGTTATTCCTATATCGATAATATCTTCCCTAGAGTCCCCTTATCTACCTTCATATGATCGATTACCAGTCTAGTTCAGATCATTATCACCGCTTACCTGAACAATCAAAATAATTTCTTTTTCTTCTCTCATTCTCAAGCCTTTCCTTGCTCCAATCTATCCCTCAGACAGATCTGATCCCGTCCTTCTTTGCTCAGTAAGTTATAGTGTCTCCCTGTTCAGAATCAAAGACAAATTCCTTTATTTGACATTTAAATTTCTTAGCAACTTAGACCTTTCTACCTTTCCTGTCATCTTATACTTTACTTCTTTCTTTATAGACTTTGATTTGGTAGTACTACCTTACTCAGCATGTTGTACAACATGACACTTTATGTTCTGTCTTCATGCATTGACTACTCTCCCATGCCTTATATGCCTCTATAGGCCTAGGGTTTCCCAAAAGAAGTTTCTTTATTACAGGGGCTGTTTCACTTTTGTCTGTATCCTTACTGTTTTGTGCAGTGTTTGACTCATGGTAAGCACTTAATAAATGCTTGTTGATTGATGTCATTTGGATTTTTTGTTGTATCTGTCCATGACAGTGACAAATGCCTTCAATGAACTTACTTTTTCTTTTTTATGGTTTATGTGGCAGCAATTATTGGAGAGTCAATGAACAAGATTATCTTTGTTGCTACATAATTTAAATAGTCTTTAAGCTCCTCAAGGAAAGGGACTATTTCATTTTATCTTTTTTTTTATTAAAATACTTACCTTCCACCTTAGAATCAGTTTTATATATTGGTTCTAAGGCAGAAGAATGGTTAGGGTTAGGTAATAGGGGTTAAGTGACTTGGCCAGGGTTACACAGCTAGGAAGTATCTGAGACCAGATTTGAACCCAGGAACTCCCATCTCTGGGCCTGGCTCTCAATCTACTGAGCTATCCAGCTGCTTCCCATTTTATCTTTGTAGCCCCAGCACTTAGTAAAATGCCTACCACATCTGTAGACTTTTTTTTTTTAACATTTATTAATATTCATTTTTAACATGGTTACATGATTCATGCTCCACCTTTCCCCTTCAACCCCCCCCCCCAAACCCACCCACCCATGGCCAATGCGCATTTCCACTAGTTTTGTCATGTGTCCTTGATCAAGACCAATTTCCAAATTGTTGGTAGTTGCATTGGTGTGGTAGTTTCGAGTCCACACCCTCAATCATGTCCACCCCAACCCATGAGTTCAAGCAGTTGTTTTTCTTATATGTTTCCTCTCCTGCAGTCCTTCCTCTGAATGTGGGTAGCTTTCTTTACCATAAATCCCTCAGAATTGTCCTGGGTCATTGTATTGCTG